>NC_045452.1:52651594-52692497 GCF_002776525.5 Piliocolobus tephrosceles | reverse complement strand
AGACTACAAAACCAAGCACTCAATAACATAAATTCACCATGTCCAGAATTACTGAACATGCAGAATATACAATGAAGAAAAATGTAACTCATTAACAGGAGAAAAATTAGGCAGTGGAAAAAGACATGCTTCTCCTAACAGGATCAATAAAATCAAAAGTTCCAAGTTTGTGGTATAGAATATATTTGATATGACAGTTTAATATGGCAGCCTCAGGAAATTAATATATATGCAAAAAATCTCAAACAAAATCCCCCAAACAACAACAACAACAAAAAACACTGTCATTTGAACAAGTGATCAGAAACAAATAAATTCGTTAGCAGAGCATGCTAGGATTAGGTAAAGCACAGGTGGAACAAATATGTATGTTAAGAGAGAGAGTGACTAAAAAAGGCTACAATGGATGAAAAACTTTAAGAAAAAATCCTTATTTTAAAAAACAAGGTGTTATGGTTGCATGATAAAAGCAGTTTAAATTACCTTTGCTTGGCATTGGTTTTTGAATAAAGAGCTCTGTTAAAATACAGCATTGACATATAAAGGGCACCACTTGGAGGAAAATGTGAAGCATAGAAATGTAGTTTATTATTAATTGGGTTTTACTATTAGCATCTTGCATTTTTCTGGCTCAAAGACAGCGAGATACTACATTTCAAAAGGTTTAAACTTAGCTCAAAATATCTTTAAATTGTAGGAAGAGGAGCTGTGTAATTCAAATTTTCTCTTTGTACTTGTCTCATCTTTAAGACTAATGGAATTGGTTGGCGAATTATTGTTAAAACATCCTTCAAGTTTGAGGCATTTCCCAGCAAGTTATTCAGAATGCTGATTGTTATCCTTTTACCAGCTTTCATTTGTACTTTATGGGTCAGTGACTAAAATGTAGGATGCTCTCTAAGTCAGAGTGACTTCAATATAAAAGATGTTAGGGAAGCAAAATTGCATGCCAAGCAAATCTTTATCTTAATTAGCTGCTAGAACATGAAGAGTTTGCTTTTGTGCCTAAAACGTATTACAGCTGCATACTTATGTGCGGCCTTTATTGCACCATCCAATACAGATTTTTTTCCCCCCATAATCACTGAGATTTGAAATTTTAAAGGAGAAAAATACATTCTTTTCTTGGATGCAGTATATTCTGCAGAAGAGTGAAGAAGTGTGAACATTTTCATTAGAACAATATTTTCCTGCTTTTAAAAATACCACATTAAAGCTGAAAATTTAGGCCAAAATTTTCAAATGGTAATTGTTACAGGCAAGTCATCTTTGCAGTCAGAAAAGGGTGTTCCTGCATCTTTTTCTGCCTGAAACTGGGTGGCACTACTACTTTTTTTTTTTTTTTAACTGAGCAGATGTTTTCCTTACAGTAAAAGTGAGAAAAAGAGAAGTTTCTAAATTTCCATCGAACAGTTCCATTCACATCATTTTAACTCCGTGAAACAGTGTCACATTGAAACGACACACTACATCATGAAGCTTTTCTAAATGACAGAGGTGGCTTGCAGCTGCTGACCTCACTTCTCTTGGACTTGGCAGCAGTCCACACTGCCTTGATCATGGCAGTGAAAATAAGATAGTATTCTGTATTATTTGTCCAAATCTGGCATATCAATGCTTGTGGATACATAAATGTTCTTGGGACTTGAAAACATTGCTGATGGAAACTCAAACAAGATAAAGGGCTAATGACAATGATAGGAAACCTAAGAAGAAAGTTATTCCATGACTTCACAAGAGTTGACAGAATTTATTATGCATGTGACAATAGGGGAAGTACAAAGAGAAGTTGTTTCAGAAATTGATGTAAGGGTATGATGATACATTGAGAAAGTTGACTCTCAATGAGACTATTTGTAGCATCCCACTTCTGGAATGCCATATTCTAGAGCTCAAATTGGACTGAAAGATCTGTCCTGGTGTGCCTGCCCTGTTGTTTCACATGGTTACGATTTTCAGGTGTAGTGATTGTGTGGATCATTTTCTATTTAATCCTTCTAGACTCACTTTCTACCTGTTTCCATCCTGCTTTATGTCCCAGCATGCTGCTACATTATGGATTCCTTATTCTCTGGATTCTGGAGGGGAAGACGGAAGAGTGAGATTAGGATTGACAGTTCACCCTTGAACAACACAGATTTGAAGGGTGCGGGTCTCTGTTCGCTTACATGTGGATATTTTTCAATAAATACATTGGATATTTTTTGGAGATTTATGACAATTTGAAAAAACAGATGAACTGCATGGCCTGAAAATATGGGAAAAAAGATAATTTTGTCATAGTTACATAAAATGACATAAAATATTTGTAGATATTAGTCTGTTTTATTATTTACTACAATAAAATATATACAAATCCATTTTTAAAAGTTGAAATTTATTAAAACGTTTGCACACAAACACAGACCATACATGACACCATTTGTAGTGGAAAGAAATATAAACAAATCTAGAAATGCAGTATTAAAACTGCATAAGATTAACTGTAGTACATACTGTGCTATTGTAATAATTTGGTAGCTACCTCCTGTTGTTATTGTGGTGAGCTCATGTGTTGAAAGTATTTGCTTAAAATGTCACGTGATGCTGATCATCTCTGCATGAGCAGTTCATCTCTCCAGTAATTTGTGTATCACAGTAAAAAGTGACTTGTGATTCTCACGTATTTTTCATCATGAAAAACACTATGGGATCCATATGAAGTGCCACGAGTGATGCCAAAAGTGCTCTCAAGAAGCAAACAGAAATCATGACATTACAAGAAAAACTTGAATTGCTTGATAGGTACCATAGGTTGAGGTCTGCATCTGTGGTTGCCACCATTTCAAGATAAATGAGTTCAATGTAAGGACCATTGTAAAAAGAAAAAGAAAAAGAAATGTGTGAAGCTGTTGCTGCAGCTGTGCCAGCAGCAAGAAAACTTTGTATTTTGGGGGAAATACCTTTTTATCTCATATTGAGAATGCAGCTTTCACGTGGGAGCAGGATTGCTATAAGAAAGGCATATCTATAGATCCTAACATGATTCAAGAAAAAGCAAAAAATATTATATGATATTTTAAAGCAAATGGAAGGTGGAGAGTCTAAAGCTTAAGAATTTAATGCCAGCAAAAGACGGCTTGATAATTTCAGAAAGAGGCTTGGGTTTTCAAATTTCCCGATAACAGGAGAAGCATCTTTTGCTAATCAAGAGGTAGCAAACAAGTTCCTAGATGTCATTAAGAAAATCATTGAAGAGAAAGGCTATTTTCCTGAACACATTTCTATTGCAGATGAAAGTGCCCTATTCCAGAAATAAAATGACACAAAAGACATTTATTAGTAAGGAAGAGAAGTGAGCACCAGGTTTTAAGGTAGGAAGTGATGGGCTAACTCTACTGTTTTGTGCAAATACAGTCAGTTTTATACTGAGGGCATCTCTTTCTATAAAGCTTCTAACCCCTGAGGCTTAAAGAGAAAAGATAAACAGCAGACATCAGTTCTTTGGGTTGTATAACAAGAAGATTTGGAAAACAAGAACCCTTTTTTCTGGATTGGTCCCATTGTTGCTTTGTCCCTGAAGTCAGGAAGTACCCTTGCCAGTAAGAGACTGCCTTTTAAAGTTCTTTTGATATGGGACAGTGCCCTGGGCAATGCCCCAAATCCAATGAATTCAATGCTGAAGGCTTTGAAGTGGTCTGCTTGCCCGCAAATACAACATTCTAACTCAGCCTCTATATTAGGAGGTCATAAGAACCTGTAAAGGCTCATCACACATGGTACTCTATGGAAACGATCATCAATATTATCGAAGAGAATCTGATAGAACATCATGGAAGTCTGGAGGGACCACACCATTGACGATGTCATTGTCGTTATAGAAAAAGCTGTGAAAGCCATGAAGCTTAGAACAATGCATTCCTTCTGAAGAAAACTGTACAGATGTTCTATATGAATTCACAGGAGCCAATCAAGGAAATTATGACAGAGATTGTAGACATGGCAAATAAGGTGAGAGTGAAAGGTTTTCAGATATAGATATTGAAGACATTCAAGAGCTAATAGGACACCACACTAGAGGAATTAACAGAAGATGATTTGACGGAGATGAGTGTTTCCAAATCAGTGCCAGATGATGAGGAAGAAGACAGAAGATGCAGTGCCAGAAAACAAATTGACATTAGAAAATATGACAATTGGGTTCTGATTATTTAAGACTACTTCTGACTTATTCAATAGCATGAACTCTTCTGTGATATGGGCATTGGAGCTAAAGGAAATGATAGAAGGATTGGAACTATATAGAATCCTTTTTAAAGAAATGAAAACTCAAAACGTCAGAAAAATCACAATGTATTTCCGTAAAGTCACGCTGACTGTGCCTTCCTCTCCTGCCTTCCCTTTACCTCCTCCACCTCTGCCACCTTTGAGACAGCAAGATCAACCCCTTCTCTTCTTTCTCCTCTGCCTCCTCAATGTGAAGACTATGAGGATGAAGACCTTTATGATGATCACCGCCACTTAATAATTGGGAAGTGTTATGATTTTCTTAATATTTTCTTTTCTCTAGCTTGCTTTATTGTAAGAATGCAGTATATAATACACACAACATACAAAATATGTGTTACGGACTGTTTATGCTATTGGCGTGACTTCTGATCAACAGTAGTCTATGAGTAGTTACATTTTTGGGGAGTCAAAAGTTATAACTGAATTTTCAGCTACACAGAGGGTCAGCCTTCCAATTTCTGTGTTGTTCAAGGCTCAACTGTACATATTCCGCAGGCTCCCTCCCTGAGTGTTGGCTGCCTTCCTCTACATGAGGCCAGTTTCTCTCAAAAAGCTCTCTTCCTTTTTCAAGTTCCAGTCACCAGCTTCCTACTTTTCCTTATCTGACTTAGGGGTAACAACTTACTGTGGTTGCTAGTCCCAGTTTCAACAACATCCTTGTTAGTTTCCCTAAAACCTGTCTACACCTTTGTAAGTTACCCTTTTATTACACTTTCTTCAAATTACTCAGTTTGGGCATGCCATATTTTCCTGCCAGGACCCTGACTGATACACAAACTAAACCTATGCTTTGGATATGTGTCTATAAAGCACATACTTTCAAGTAGTCGTGTATTGTATTAGTATAAATAAAAGGATTCCATGATTTTAAAACATGTAGAAATGTGACTGTTTGATTTGGAGATAGTTCATGGATCTTTGAACACTTGATTACTGCAGAAAGGAGCTGGGCTGATATTGTTCACATTTTCCCTAATTAGCAGGGATATATCTCAAAAAGATTGGGATGATAGGCTTACTTTGTGGTTCCATTTCTGCAACTGCTTCCTGGAGCTATGCAATCGTAGTAGAATAAGTGTTTAAAAAGATGATTTACCATATAAATATGTAATAATTTTACAAGTTTTAAAGATGGAAGATGAGAAGTGTGTGCATGCATGTGTGTGTGTGTGTGTGTGTGTGTGTGTGTGTGTAGGCAGGGCAGACAAGGTTTAAGAACCAGTTATTGGCATGAAAACATAAACAACTATAGTAACATGCAGATATATGCTTTGCTTGTGTTTGACATCTTCACCAAAATATTTTTTACCTCCTGGCGCTATAAGAACAGGTTAGATCATCTGTTTCAGCACAAAGTGAAAAGGTGTAAAGTTTACTTCTTCCTAACTCATTAGCAAACACGGTAACTTGTTAGACAAAAAGAAAAAATATAAAATTCCTGAAACACGTTAAAAAGAATGTTTTTGAGAAAGCAAAGTACTATCCAGCATTATCGAGATGTCAGTAAGTGGAAAAATATGATGCTCAAATGAAAAATTGTAAGTTCTATACAACTCTAAGTAAGGCAGCAGGTAAAACTCTTTTTTAAGAAGGGGTGATTGCAGAACTGCTTAAGTGGTAGTACTACATGATACATGGAACAATAAGGGCAATTTGATAGGGGGAAAAAGGCTAATTCTGATCTCTCAAGAAAGAAAGGGCTATAGTTATTGATGATTTTCTGAAGAATGGTGGAAAATGGCTAAACATTATTAATAGATGACCCATATTCTTACTATAAGTATCTGATATGTCTCAAGAAACTTTCGAGATCTAACAAACTCGCGACAGTCTCCATGTCTACTGATTGATGTGGAAGCAAGTTCTATTATGAGAATAATGTGAAATATTAAGGAAATTGAAATCTTGTACAAACAACTAAAGACTCGGGCTACAAGGAATTGAAAGGAGTTAGCTTGCTTTAGGTAGACAGCAAGGGAAGGGTCCCTGGAGAACCTCTGACCTGCCCTACGAATGCTTATACCGGATGTTTTATGCAGATAAGGAAACTTGCTCAGGGGGCTTGCCTAAACATGTCCACAGCTGACTAAGGGCTCACATGTGCACTAGGGGAATGGGGGTGGAGCCACCAGGAATTCACACCTTATACAAATAGGGAATCCAGTCCCATTAGCATATATATTCATGCTGCTGATAAAGACATACCCGAGACTGTGAAGAAAAATAGGTTTAATGGACTCATGGTTCCATGTGGCTGGGGAGGCCTCACAATCATGGCAGAAGGTGAAAGGCACTTCTTACATGGCAGCAGCAAGAGAGAATCAGAGTGAAGTGAAAGTGGAAACTCCTTATAAAACCATGAGATCTTGTGAGACTTATTCACTACCACAAAAACAGTATGGAGGAAACAGCCCCATGATTCAATTATCTCCCACTGGATCCTTCTCATAACGTGTGGGAATTATGGGAGCTACAATTTAAGATGAGATTTGGGTGGGAACATGGAGCCAAACCATATCAAGAGCCTTTGTATTCAAATGGGAGGGGGCAACTGATGACCTGCTTTCAGGACCCCTCTCTTTGCTGATAACTATCCTTTTGCTTAATAAATTATACTCCACTCACTCTTCAACTGTCTGTATGTCTAAATCTTCCTGGTCATGAGACAAGAACTCAGACCTAGCTGAGCTAAGGAGTGAACAATTCTGCATTAGAATCTTTAACCTTTATTTGATCTCTCATGGAAAAAAAGAAATTCTATCAGGTTTACATAAGGAATGGAATTTGATTTTCTGGTCTATGATTGATGATTCTAACCTGAGTGTCTTTTGCATGGAGTGGTCCCTCTCATGGGTTCTGGGAAGAATGTTTTTCATAGGAAATGTACTTCCCTGATCAAAAGAACTTTTGAAATAAAATATGACAGAAAATAAACATCATTAAAAAATAAAAGTATACTCAACATGAGTCTTGAGCCTTTCAAAAGCAACAGCTAAGACATGAAAAAGCAGCTGTATGATTTGGGTATGGTATTGTATGCCTGTCATCCCAGCTACTCAGGAAGCTAAGATCATGTTACTGAAACATAAGTGGTTTGGTCTAGGTCCTGCTGATTAGTGCCCAGAAAGCCAATCACTGAGACAATGAGTTTTGCCAGGGGAGAAAGCTTCATTTGGAGGTTATGGCTGAGGAACTGGGAAATGAACCTCAAATCCATCTCCTTGACCCACAAATATTAGGGAGTCATGCAGCAGGGAAGAAATGTAACTACATGCATGTAAACATGAAGTAGGGAGGGGTAAGGAAGAAGAGTTGGTCAACAGGAAGCAGGTGGTCAGTGAGGCAATCATGATGGGTGAGGAGTCTGGTGTCTCATTGTTCAGATTCAGTTATTTGGTAAATTTCAGTTCCTTGATACTATCAGGGAACTTGAGGCTTAATGGTTGATTTCCTGAGATAAGAACTCAGATAAGACAAAGGTAATTTTCTCAAGTTTCAAGATTGGGAGAGTCAATTTCTATGTTTATTCAAAAGAAATCATAAATATCAGTTCTATGAGACAACTGAGCCAGTTTCAGTACCCCCCAACCCTTTCTAATAAATCAATAGTTATCAGTTCCTCAATCACTGGGAATCTGGTTGTCTGTCTTTCTGGTTGCTGCATGCTGAGGAGGGGTGTTGTGGGCAACTCTATATCATGGATGACCATGTGGCCACCCAGGAATCAAAGGTTAACCTAATTTTATTTTTTTTCTTGAAACACAATCATTTTCTCTCCAGTTCCCCACTTTGATGGAAGACAAATCACAGCAGGACTAATCTACCTGCAGAATAAGCTTCAGTCCCATGATACTTGGCCTGATTGCTCACACAAAGTGGAGCAAGAATCATTGTCCATATTGGCTCTCCTAAATGGGCTTTGTTGGAACTTCTAACAAAACCGTTTCAGTCAAAGCTCTGGGAAAATAAGGAATTTATCCAACTATGCTCTGTTATAAAAGAAAACAGATTCTTATTGAATTTATGCAAACAACCACACTGCTCTGAATAAAGCACATTCAGTTTATGAATTCCAGAGAAATTAGGCAGAGAAAGTGAAATATTTCTCAATTTCTGTATACTTTATTCAATTGTTAAAGGATGTAAGTAGCTCAAAGATAAAAATGTTCTATTTCTGAAAAACAAAACAAAAAGAATCACAAATGTTCAAACAAAAAGCGCATAAATTATTCCAGTCCTCCATTACTTGTTCAATTAATGAAATTAATTGCAATTAATATACAATTAATACCTACTTTGCTTCACATTGGGTAATTTTCATGAACATATCAGCCTTTTTATTAGAGTCATGGAAGTTTTTCTCTAGTTCAATGGCACAATCTCCAAAGTTATCAGAAACCAACCTACATTTAAGAGTCCTTTTCATGAACTCCCCCCAAAGAGCAAGCCTTAGACTGTAGCTGATTATAAGCTACTTTTTGAAAAAAATCGAAGCAAAAACAGTTGTGGATGACAAGTCTAAGGACAGACACACTTGTCAAGAAAGTGGTTATTATTGTGGCATACCAAAATTTAATATAATTGACCGGGTGCAGTGGCTTAAACCTGTAATCCTAGCACTTCGGGAGGCCAAGGAAGGCAGATCGCTTGAGCTCGTTCAAAACCAACCTGGGCAATATGGTAAAACCCAGTCTCTATTAAAAAATAATGATAAATTAGCAGGGAGTGGTGGGCACACACCTGTAGTCCCAACCACTCGGGAAGCTGAGGTGGGAGGATTGTCTGAGCCTGGGAGGTGGAGGTTGCGGTGAGCCAAAATTTCACCACAGCACTCCAGCCTGGTTGACTGAGTGAGACCCTGTCTCAAAAACAAAAACAAAAAAATAATAATAATCATGATTATTTCTGACAACATATATTGACATATCAGAATTTTGGGGATCTTATACAATCCTGGAACACATATTAACAACACAGCGGTATAAACATAACCCAAATAAAAGTAAACACTATCTCACATTTCAAATTAGTTTGACCATTAAGTAAGGTTTTTATGAACCTTTTATAAACTTTTACAGTTTTTTAAAATTAAAGATTAGGTCACTGCTTGAAGAGAACCCTATTATTTTGACACTGGGGCGTCAGTAGTGATATCCCCTTTATCATTTTTATTATGTCTATTTGATTCTTCTCTCTCTTCTTCTTTATTAGTCTAGCTAATGGCCTAGGTATATTGTTAATTAAAAAAAAAAAAAAAAGAAAAAAAAAAGCTCCTGGATTCATTGATTATTTTGGAGGGTTTTTCCTGTCTCTATCTCCCTCAATTCTTCTCCAGTCTTAGTTATTTCTTATCATCTGCTAGCTTTTGGATTAGTTTGCTCTTGCTTCTCCAGCTCTTTGATTTATGATGTTAGAGTGTCAATTTGAGATCTTTCTAGCTTTCTAATGTGGGCATTTAGTGCTATAAATTTCCCTCTCAACACTGCTTTAGCTGTGTCCTAGAGATTCTGGTACATTTTCTGTTTGTTCTCATTGGTTTCAAAGAAATTCTTGATTTCTGCCTTGATTTTATTATTTCTCCAGGAGCCATTCAGGAGCAGGTTGTTCAATTTCCATGTAATTGTGTGGTTTTGAGTGAGTTTCTTAATACTGAATTCTAATTTGACTGCACTGTGGTCTGAAAGACTGTTTGTTATAATTTCAGTTCTTTTGCATTTGCTGAGGAGTGTTTTACTTCCAATTATGTGGTCAATTTTAGAGTAAGTGCCATGTAGCACTGAGAAGAATGTATATTCTGTTGATTTGGGGTAGAGAGTACTGTAGATGTCTACTAGGTCCACTTCATCCAGAACTGAGTTCAAGTCTTGAATATCTTTGTTAATTTTCTTTCTCATTGATCTGTCAAATACTGACAGTGGGGTGTTAAAGACTCCCACTATTATTGTGTGGGAGTCTAAGTCTCTTTGTAGATCTCTAAGTACTTGTTTTATGAATCTTGGTGCCCCTGTATTGGGTGCATATATATTTAGAATAGTGAGCTCTTCTTGTTGAATTGTTCTCTTTACCATTACATAATACCTGTCTTTGTCTTCTCTGATCTTTGTTGGTTTAAAGTCTGTTTTGTCAGAGACTAGAATTGCAACCTCTGCTGCTTTTTTTGTTTGTTTTCTTTTCATTTCCTCAGTAAATGTTCCTCCATCCCTTTATTTTGAGCCTATGTGTGCCTTTGCATGTAAGATGGGTCTCATGAATACAGCACACTGATGGGTCTTGACTTTTTATCCAATCTGCCAGTCTGTGTCTCTTAATTGGGGGAACTTAGCCAATTTACATTTAAGGTTAGTATTGTTATATATAAATCTGATCCTGTCATCATGATGCTATTTGGTTATTTTGCACACTAGTTGATGCAGTTTCTTCATGGTGTCATTGATCTTTCCATTTGGATGTGTTTTTGCAGTGGCTGGTATGGGTTTTTCCTTTCCATTTTTAGTGCTTCTTTTAGGAGATCTTGCAGGGCTGGCCTGGTGGTAATGAAATCCCTCAGCATTTGCTTATCTGGAAAGGATTTCATTTCTTCTTTGCTTATGAAGCTTAGTTTGGCTGGATATGAAATTCTGGGTTGAAAATTCTTTTCTTGAAGAATGTTGAATATTGGCTCCCAATCTCTTCTGGCTTCAAGTTTGGGCTGACAAGTCTGCTGTTAGTCTGATGGGATTCCTTTTTTAGGTGACCCAGCATTTCTCTCTGGCTGCCCTTAACAGTTTTTCCTTCATTTTGACCTTGGAGAATCTGATGATTATATGTCTTGGGGTTGATCTTCTCATGGAGTGTCTTAATGGTGTTCTCTGTATTTCCTGAATTTTCATGTTGGCCTGTCTTGCTAGGTTGGGGAAATTCTCCTGGATAATATCCTGAAGTGCGTTTTCCAGCTTGTTTCCATTCTCCCCGTCTCCTTCAGGTACTCCAGTCAATAGTACATTTGATCTTTTCATGTAGTCCCATGTTTCTTGGAGGCTTTGTTCTTTTTTATTATTTTTGCTCTAATCTTGTCTGCAAGCCTTATTTCAGCAAGGTGGTCTTCCAACTCTGATATTCTTTCTTCTGCTTGGTTGATTTGGCTATTGATACTTGGGTATGCTTCATGAAGTTCTTATGCTGTGTTTTTCAGCTCCATCAGGTCATTGATGTTACTCTCTAAACTGGTTACTCTAGTTAGCAACTCCTCTAACCTTTTATCATAGTTCTTAGCTTCTTTGCATTTGGTTAGAACATGTTCTTTCAGTTCAATGGAGTTTTGTTTTTTTTTTTTTTTTTTTTTTTATTACCATCTTCTGAAGCCTACTTCCGTCAATTCATCCATCTTATTTTCCTTACACTTCTGCACCCTTGCTGGAGGGGCATTCGATCATTTGGAAGAGAAGAGGCATTCTGGCATTTTGGGTTTTCAGTGTGTTTTCACTGATTCTTCCTCATCTTTATGAGTTTGTCTAGTTTGGATCTCTGAGGCTGCTTACTCTTTGATGGACTTTTTGTGGGGACTTCTTTTTTGTTGTTGATGTTGTTGTTGTTACTGTTTGTTTGGTTTTCTTTCAGTGATCAGGTCCCTCTTCTGTAGGGCTGTTGTAGTTTGCTAGGGGTTTACTTCAGGCACTATTCATCTGATTCACTCCAATACCTGGAGATGTCACTTAAGAAGGCTGGAGAACAACAAAGATGTTCCTGTTCCTTCTTCTGGGACCTCTGACCTCAAGGGGCACCAACCTGATGCCAGGAGGATCGCTCCTGTATGGGGTGTCTGACAGCTCCTGTTGGAGGGTCTCACTCAGTTGGATGGCATGGGGAACAGGACCCATTTATGAATTTTTGTCCCTTGGTGGAGGAGGCATGCTTCACTGGGTAAAACCTACTTGTCTGGGCTGCCTGGATTCCTCAGAACTACCAGGAGGAGAGGCTAAGTCTGCTGGTCCACAGAGACTGCTGCTACCCCTCCCACTAGGGGCACAGGCCCAGGGATATCCAGGTTCTGTCCCTGAGCCTCTGGCTGGGAAGCCCCACCTAGTGAGGAAGACTGGGTCAGGATATCAGGCCTGAAGAGGGCATCTGGCCACAGACTACCACAGCTGGTGTGTTGGGCTGTGGGGACAAGCCATGGGACCAAGCCATCCAGCCTCCCTGGCTCCAGAAGGAGTAAAGTGCAGCCTGAAGCTATAGACATGGGTGCCACCCTTCCCCCATCCAGGGAGCTTAGCATGTTAGGCAGTTGCGAGTCCCAGTGCTGGCTGCTGCCCCTTCCCTAAAGAGCTCAAATGGCTTAGACAGCAGGCAGCCACAGCCGGTGCTGGTCAGCTCTTCCCCAGGAGTTGGGTAGGCTTAAGCAGATTCCAGCTGAGAGGCTGTAAAAATCTGCACATTCCAGTGTTGAGATGCTAGGCCCCGGTGGCTTGGGTTCATGAGTAGGATCTTCCAATCCATGGGTTGCACACTTCCATGGAAAAAGCACAGTTTTCTTGGCTGAATAGCATGCTTACGCACCACTTCCCTTGGCCAGGGGAAGGGAGTTCCCCTGCCCCATGTGTCTCAGGTGGGCCACTGCACCACACTGTTCTCCCTTCTCTGCATGGGTCAAGCCAGCCTTCTAGTCAATTTTGATGAGAGAACCTGGATACCTTGGTTGCCAGTGAAGGATTCACATGCTTATTGTGGTTTTCTTCCATTGGAGCCTCTGAATGCTGCTGCTTCTAGGTGGCCATCTTGGCCCTGCCCTGACATTTCTGTTTTTATCTCATCAATCATTTTAAAGCCAGCTTCATTATTAAAGATTTACTTAAGTCATATGAACTTGAAGAATACTTTGAACTTATTTACTTAATTTGTGAGACACAATATAACATGATAAATACACATACACATAAACACATCTAAACATATATGCACACACAAAGATCCAGTGGCTTTTACCTTAGAACTCTAGCAGTAAGATAGCAATACAAACTCACCGGTCTACAGACATGTTCACATGGCTAAACTTTGTTTGCCTAAGTAGGTAATCCGGTGAAGGGCATGAAAGAAAATTTTGGGGAAAGCATTCTCCATGGCAGTTTGATTTTTAAAGGTAAAACCTCTTCAGATTCCAAAGGACAACAGGGCCAAAGAGCACCACAGAAGAATATCATGTACTGACCAGGCCTACTCCTGTTTACATAAAAGACTGGATACATGAAATTCCATCCCACTTTCTCATTCAACAGCAAAATGAGACTATACTTCTCCAGATTCCAAAAATAATGAGGCCAAACAGTATTTCAAAAGAATACCAGTTTATCAAATTCTGATTTTCCATGACTATACTAAAACACACACCTAAACAATCACCAAAACACAATCCAACTGCTGCAGCAACACACAAACCCCGAGAGTGTCTATGCAGAAACAGTCAGGGTGCTTTGCTCTGTTCATTAGTTAGGCTTGTTCAATCTGCAAATGGAAATTCTTTCAGAATTCCCCAAATTGAGAAGAGAAGATACCATTGTCTGGTACCCACAAAAGATACTCACCCATCTGGACACAGATGACAAATTTCAAAGGCTGTTTTTCCTAAGCAACCAGGAACACAGGGCCAGCAGCGGCAGGACCAGAGAGAGATCAAAACCTACCTCTGGCCAAAAAATGGGGCAGGCAGCTTCTTAGGAGGGCTTTTGAAACTCCCAGCCCATTTCAGCTGAGCCAGGGGCAACACGTTCCTGGTCAGGGAGACACAATTTGTTTCCAAAAACACCAGAAGTTTGGTCTAGGTTCTACTGCTCATTGCACAGAAAGCCAATCACTGAGACAATGAGTATTGTCAGGGAAGAAGGCTTGAACGAGGTGCTGCAGCCGAGGAGATGTGAAATTAGTCTCAAATCCATCTCCCTGACTGATTAAAATCAGGAATTTATACAGCAGTGAAGAAATGTATTTGTGTATGGAACAGCAAGAGCTATAGAGGGATAGAGAAGAGGAGCTGGTCAACAGGAATCAGGTAGTCAGGCAGTCATGACAGGTGAGAGGTCTGGTGTTTTACTCAGATGTGGTGATCTGGTAAGTTTTAGTTTTTTGATACTACCTAGGAGGTCTGATGGTTAATTTCCTGAGAAAGAAACTCAGGTAAAGCAAATGTAAGTTTCTCAAGTTTTAAGACTGGAAAGGTCAATTTCTATGTTTATTTCAAAGAAACCATAAACATCAGTTGTATGGAACAGTTGAACCAGATTCAGTAGGAGGATTGCTTGAGTCCAGGAATTCGAGTCTGCAATACACTATGATCATGTCTGTAAACAGCCACTGCACTCCAGCCTGGGCAACATAGAGACCCCATCTCTTAAAATAAATAAAGTAACACTGCTGCTGATTTGAATCAATCTCTTAGTGGAATGATAATGTTGAGCTTCTCAGAGATGAAAGCTAAAGGCTTTCTGCGTTCATTAACCTGTGATGTTTCCACAATCAATAACTGGACAACCTTCTCTCCATCTATGTCACATTAGTGAGTTTGCCCTCAGATGGTAAGGATCTAATTAAAGCTGTATCTCCCTTTCTATAAATTTCTTAGTCGTTTTTTGAAGGCACAATAGACCATATTCAAAAAATAGCTAAAGAAACAGAGTTTAAAGGAGTAAATTGGGCTTATTTCTAAAGTGCTATATTCTTTAGATGATCATTATCTGCCACCAGACTTATTCACTATTTTTTCAGACTGTTGGTGTCCTTTACACCTTCAGACACTCCCATATACCTCAGACTTTTCCCCTTAAAATAATGAGATTTCAAGTTTCAGCAGACAAATGATATTGTGGGACAGCAATTTTACTACCTACTGTGACTTTATCTGAAATTTCCTGAAATGTACTGATATAATTATAGTAAAGCAGGAATTTATTTATATTTGTATTTTAAGTTATAACTTTACAAAAGATCTATTTATAGTTTTGCAAAACAAAACTCTACTCAATTCGTTTCTTTTTAGGTTCTGACAGACACATGGTCAGAAAAGAGCAATCACATCAAGCTGATTTTATTTATAATTAATTTCTTTGGAGAGGTGCCATTTCTTTAAGAAAACAGTTTATTAATTGTGTCAGAAAGTATTGATTGCTTTTGTGAGCAATTGGCTTATCTTTATTTTATTGTTACTGTGATCCATGTAACTAATGACCAAGTTACTTGATCCACACTGATATGACCATGTTTCTTACTTTCTTCAGTAGAAATCTCAGATCTTAATGAATGCTCATCTTTAATCAGTGGAAAAGTCCCGTACCAAGTATTTTTGTCCATTAACCTTAACCATGGCTTCACTTTTCCTCCCAAATTTATGTTTTTCTTTCACTTTGTGTATTAAATGTTTATAATTTCATTGTGTTGTGTCTATTTATGTAAGACAACTGAAATCCTTTTTGAAGCAGAGGGGGGTATAAATAAATGATACAGATAAAAAATAGGTAGTTGAATAGATGGATCATAAGTAGGTAATTTAGAACCTAGTCTATATTAAATAGCACAACTAAAAAGAACTGTGGTGCAGGTCTTTGAAAGGCCATTCCCATCTCCCTTCTGTACATAACGGGAGAACCGATGCTTTATTCCTATTCCCCTCTTAATTGGTCTCAAAATTTTGGAAAAGTCATTACATTTCTCTTGGCTTCAATGTTCTTATTTGTCAGTACAGGAGTGATTGAATGACATTTGGAATCCATTCCAACTTTAATAACATTTGGGGATGAAAAATTCCACCAGTGAAAGCTTATAGAGAGTTTCTATGCAGAAGCATGCCTTTAATAATCACTACTGTGTAAAAATTACTGCTGCTTTCTTATTGCAAATAGGTTTGTTACTTTGTTTAATGTTTTCTTATTTTTTAAAAATTATTATTATTTTTTACAGAGACAGGGTCTCACTATGTTGGCCAGGCTGGCCTTAAACTCCTGAACTCAAGTGATCTGCCCACCTTGGCCTCCCAATGTGCTGGTACTACAGGAGTGCATGACTACACCTGGCCTTCTTTTTAAATTTAGTTTAATTTTATTGTATTAATTTATTTTTGAGACTGGATCTCACTCTGTCACCTCAGTTGGAGTGCAGTGGCTTGTTCATTGTTCACTATAGCCTTGACATCTTGGGCTGTCACCTCAGCCTCCCAAGTAGCTGGGACTATAGGCATGCACCATCCTGCCCAGCTAGTATTTAAATTTTCTGTAGAGACAGGGTCTCCTTATGTTGCTCAGGCTGGTCTCAAATTCCTAGGTCCAAGCAATCCTCCTGCCTTGGCCTCCCATAGTGCTGGGATAATAGTCATGAACCATCACACCTGGCTAAGCAGTTTTCTTAAGAAGGGGATGGAGTTACCATATGAATAATGAGATTGTCTTCTAGGACATTAGAAGACAATCCTAGACTCTAGGATTGAGTCTAGAAGACATGTCCTAGACTCTAGGACATTAGACTGAATTGTCTTGTTGAAGTTATGGCACCGAGGGTGGAGGTGAGTTCCATTTTAAGTCACCCCAGGTAGGAGGAGGTTGGTCATAGATGAGGGATGATATCCAACAGAAATGATAGGACAAATCTTAGAAGTAGCAAATTATTCCCAAAGACTAGTTTTTAAGGAAAGTTTTGGTTGTTCTTCTAGAATAGAAGCAATCCATCTTTAAGATACAAATGCTTATTTTCATGTAAATTTTTATATTTAGAGTTTTCTTAATATTTGGTATTGTCTTCTCCTTTCTACAAAATTTGAAATTTCAAGACTCAGAAATGTACAGATGCCAGCAGGTACCATTATCTAATATATGCTCCCATCTATAAATTCTTATGCCAAAGCTTCCAGTGCCACTTTAGGGTAGGAAGGTAGTGGATAGGTTTTGTTTTAAGGAGCCAGTGCCCTCATATCTCGGTTCTGAGTGTTCTCTACTAACAGCTCACAGACTCACCCTTCTGAGAATTCACCTAGGTTGATAGGAGCCACCTCACTATCTGAGGCACTGTCTGGGATGACAGACCCTCTCCCAGGGGGCAGCAGCTGGCAAAGATCAACAGATACCAGGAATGAAAAAGGCCAGCCTCCTTGCCTTAAAAAGGAATAAGTCATTAATGCCCCAGAGCTCCTCATAGGCTCAAGGTGAGGCTAGACATCAAATGAACTATCTTCTCCACTGCTGGGCCTGGGTGCCTGCAAAATACATTTCCCATATTATCCTACTAGCTGTATCCCTGTTAAATTCAGCCAATGGGAGACACTGGGGACAAGTTAGCGGGAAGATAAATGAAGAAACATTTAGTTATTGACTCCAACAGTTGTTATCAGTGATGAATCCATATGGGTTTGCAGCGAACTCTGCAGCAAATGCCTGGCCAACATGGTGAAACCTCGTCTCCACTTAAAATACACAAATTAGCACTGGGTGTGGTGGAGCATGCCTGTAATCCTAGCTACTCGGGAGTCTGAGGCAGGACATTGGCTTGAACCCAGGAGGCAGAGGTTGCAGTGAGCTGAGATCGTGCCACTGCACTGCAGCCTCGGGGACAGAGTGAGACTCCATTTTCAAAAAGATAAAAAAAGAATATTTTAAAAATTTTAGCTGTTAAAATCCATTAGAATATGTTAGGGTGTTTGCTTCACTGACAGAAAAAGAGCATTTAGAAATTCTTCAACATATCAAGAGTTTGCTTCTTTGTTTATCACTGCCAGCTCACTGTCTGCCATGTTATACATGCTCTGCCCTTTCTACAACATTTAAAAATACGTGCATATTTAGATAGTGCTAAGCATGATTAGTATTTATGTGGTCACTGGCAATAAACCGAGATGAAAAACATTATAAAACAAGTGTCAATAAATTTTCCCTCCCTCTTTGCATTTTATTTTGATGTAAAATTTCTGGTTACATAAAAGTTATGGGAATTGGCCATATTTGTTGGGTTTAGGTAGATGGCTCATAACAACTGTCTGCAGTCCCACTGCCTCTGAATGGATGACCCCATTCTCAACATGGAAGACCAGAAAAAAGTAGTCCCACTGCCTCTGAATGGATGACCTCATTCTCAACATGGAAGACCAGAAAAAAGTTGTCAAATCCTAAAGTTTGTGTGGAAAATCACTCCAGAAAACTGGGATAATAGAAACCTTACCTATGTGGGCAGCACTTCAAAATCTCGTGTGGATTTTCCAATTTAGTAGGTACACCTGTCAAAAAACCCATCACTGACTTTGGAAATCAAGGCTGCTGGCCTCACTCTGGTTATGAGACTAGAAAGATGCATGTTTTTGTGTGGTGTGTATTTGGGAACTAGACTGGTGAAGTCTATATGCCATGTAGTAGCTACTGGCATCCCTCATCCTCCTTAAGTCCAACAAACCTCCATTTTAGACCTAACCTAATGTACTCAAGATAGCACTGGTCAAGCCTTCAGCCGACTCCAACTAAAAAACACTCGGGAATTACTGACCTCATGAATTTGCACACCTCCTGCAACTTCCATTTGTGAGCTCTAAACACCCTGCAAGCTTGGCTATCATACAGTATCATTGATTTCATTGTTTTGCTGTTTTAGTACCCCTGTTTGCCAGCAAATATCATAGGAAGATTCAAACTGTAAGAGCTGGGCAATGGAATGATAATGGAATGTTATTTCCCCAAGTTACAGGATGGCTAAAGTATGAAGTGTTCCACACAAGCAAGTACTAGAGAGCATTTTGTTAGAGGATTGCCAGGGTGAGTGTACAGCTATCCAAATACTCAAGCCTGTTTTTGCTCAAATCTCTAAGGAATATAGTTTTCCTTCCTCAGTCTACAAGAAGGCACAGACAACTTTCTTGTACCTATATATTAAAAAAGGCATAAATGAAAGCAGGATCAAGCAGTTTAAAAACCACCACAGTGAGGGCATAAAAGTGTAGAGGACTCATTCAACCTTAAATCGCAAAACCTTCATACTTTAGATCATTGATGATAAGGCTGAGCGTATCCTCCCTTCAGGGGGAAAAGCCCAGTGAAGCTTATGTCAGGATAAAAATTATATTTCTTTACTTAGTTCTCATAAGCATATTTGACTGATAATTTAAATTAACGAGGCTGTGGGAAGACTTCACTTTGCATTGCAAATGGAGCAGAGAAAAACATGATTCAGTAGGAAATAGATTTAACAGCTGTGAACATAGACCATATTGCTATAAAGGTTAATATAGTGTTTTCTTCTTCTACAGCAAATAAAATAAAACTAACAGTAAAGGCATTCTTTTGATATACCCTGATTATACTATAAAAAGGAAAAAACTTTGGCAATAAATACTGTTTTTCAAAAACTCATCCTTGACCCTGATCTGGAAAGTGAAAAAGGTTTAATATTACTTATACAGATACTTAATTTGCACACAAGGGCAACTTTAGTCCTGTGACTTTTCAAATTGAGAGTGTGTATTATATTAAAATAATATAAAACTTAAAAAGAAAACATATTCAAATTTGCTTAGGCTCATTTGTATTAATCATTTTGTTGAGTGTTTCTAAACTTTTTCCGTTGAGTATGCTGAAGAGAAGTATTTGGAACATAGAAGGTTGGTTTGACACAAAAGAAAACTATAATCTATATAATTTAAATAATTAGCATATTTTGTGCAGGGAAAGTTATCTTCAATATTCCTCACATAGGCAAAATTGACAATAATTAGAAACGTCATTGAAAGATCATTTTAGTAACCTGAAATGTGAAAAAGGTTTTCTCAAATTGGGCCAAAATTTAAGCTGCTTTAAAACTCTTTTCCTTCCTTAATACAAAATTTCACATCCAATTTAATTAAATGAAAAGAAATAAAAATGAGCTAGATTCTGCTTCGGTAATCTTAAAAGTCAGCCAGTTGTGCATAACCCATCTTAGAGGTTCAATCAGCACATGTATTTGATCAGAGTCTCCTGAACAGAAGACCTACGTAACTAAGACAGTGAAAGAGTGAAATGCAAAGAAAGGCGAAATATAAGCATCCTGTCTGGTTTTGAATAGTAAATTAATATTTCCACTAGAACTTAGACATTGTTTCTATGCTAAGCACCTGAAAATTTTTCAGTAATTATCCAAACATCAGCTAAATAGAACTCATCCATTAACATAAGGCAGTTTACAGTGTCCCAGGGGATACCGACTAGTAATAAAAGGCAGAAGTTTATCAACCATACAAAGCTAGAATAGATTATCCTCAACTATACCTTATTTCAATTAGTGTGGATCAACTACTTGTTATATGTTTTTACCTTTAATAATTACTAACCCTAATCTTCTGAATCATAGGACAGTAAACACTAAATTTCTTACTTTATTTCCACCATTTCCTAACTTGTGGGAAAAATTATGTGGTGTATCTTAGTGCTCATCCTTTAAAAGGTAAGAGCTTTGATTCGTTAATTGATTCTCTCTCTCCCTCTCTAGCTTACCTCTCTGTTCTTTACTTTAGGTCTAGTGTTTCCCTTTGTTTTTTTTTTTATTCTCAATAGCCAAAGTGTATTTCTCAATTTCTGCCTCAGTCATTTTGGCTTCAGTTCAGAAATACAGAGGATTTGGTAAGTTTTTTTTCTTTGAGCCATGGTTCTTCTTTTTGCTTTAACACTCAACCACACCTACAAAGAGAACACCATTGTTCCCTGCATTATGATTTAGAAATGACAAACATCCGCTGGCACAGTGGCTCACGCCTGTAATCCTAGCAATTTGGGAGGCCCAGGCGGGAGGATCACCTGAGGTCAGGAGTTCGAGACCAGCCTGGCCAACATGGTGAAACCCCGTCTCTACTAAAAATACTAGCTAGGCATGGTGGTGCACACCTGTAGTCCCAGCTACTCGGGAGCCTGAGGCAGGAGACTTGCTTGAAGTCGAGAGGCGGAGGTTGCAGTGGGCCAAGATGACGCCACTGCACTCCAGCCTGGGTGACAGAGCTAGCCTCCATCTGAAGAAAAAGAAAGAAAAAGAAAGAAATAAAGAAAAAAGAAAGAGAGGGAGGAAGGGAGGGAGGGAGGAAGGAAGGAAGGTAGGAAGGAAGGGAGGGAGGGCAAACATCATCCTCTTTAAGCCACTTCAGGTGACTTGACTTCATGCAGAATCACCTCCAGATTTTTATCTTCCCTGCAGTCTTTCATGTTCCTTTAAGTGACATGAGTCTTTGCTTTGTTCTCTCTTATTCCCTCCTTAATTTCTGCTTTCATGTTCAAAATATCTTTTCTGTTATTATCTGTCTTTGTTCCCAATAAGACTCAGCTCAAACTCTATCAACTATTAGAAAACTATGCAAATAGATTAAGAAAAGCTTTTATTGTTGCCCTCAAAGGGATGGCAATCTAATCTTTCCATATATGGAGTAGCATACAAGCAACTATGAAAAAGGCATGAGAAAGAAAAGAAACTTTTTATCTGAGGAATGTCAGCCCCTGCCCCCCAGGCATCCGACCTAAGGTAGGTAATCATTTAGAAGCCACCTGCTCTATGGACTCTAGACTCAGTATCACCACCAATAGCTATAAATTAACCTAACACTGCCGTACGCTGGACACAATAACTTATAGTTCCACAATACATAGCCAATCACTAATCAATGTTATCTCTGTAAACCAATAAGAATTCCAGGGAAACAGCTTTTGTAATTGCCTCTCTACTGATTCGTCCTTTTTTCTCTAAGAACTCAAGAGTCTCTGTTCACGGGAGCACTTCCCAAGATAACTTAAAAGTGCTTCCTGGGCTGCAGTCCTCAGCCCTAGCCCAAATAAGCTCTTTACCTTTATCTATATTTATTTTGTCTCAGTTTCATTCTTTGGGTCGACGGTCACATTAACTCTGTGTATGGCATGAGCAATGGTATAGGGAAGCAAATATGAACCTAGTTTGAGGTGTTATGTTACTCCCTGAACTGTGTGGCCCTGAGTAACTTTAAGATTTCTATACATTTAAGCTAATCCATACATTGCATTGAAAGTAGTTTTGAGAATTGATTTATATAAGGCATCTAAAAGTAATTTATAAACTATAAAAACTACACAAATGCTCATTTTATCATTTGCTTTGTTTCTTTAAATTGTGCGTACAAACACAGCAGGGAGCTTCTTCTGTTAGCTCTTTAATAGCCCCTAGCAAATTCACAGGCAGAATTCAATAAATTTTCAGTCATGGAAGTTAGCAGATGTTAAAGAAAATCATTTGAATCATTCCTCTAGTTACAAAAATACACATTCCAGTGTGCTTAGCTTTCTGTAAAATTACAGTAGCAGTGGTTATGAAATAGCAAAGAATGACTTTATACATCTGTGTTTAGAATATAAAGGCTGAGAAGGCATATTAGGGGTAACAGAGCAGTATTGAATGTAAATGCATAGCGAGAGGGAGAAACGATGATGTTGCCATACTCTTCTGGCCTCATTACTCTGAAGGGACTTTCTTTTCCTTAATGCATATATGCAACTCCCTGAATGTTAATGAAGGTGGCATGTGCCCAATGAGGAGAGAAGAAATCTAAGATTAAAAACCAACCCCAATGATGCACATTTAATAAGCTGATCTTACTGTTCCATGCACTACTTCTTTAAAATTCTGTTTTTATTTTTTTAATTTTTTTATTTAAGGCACATTAGCAGTGTCTACTTGAGGCCTAGAAAAATTTCAAATGGAAGAAAAGATTTGTTTGAAAAATTAAGGGGTGAACAGTTCCCACTACAAACATAAGCTTCTGGTCTTAGAACTGTTTTTGAAGATACATAATTTTGAAAGTTTTTACAGAAAGGTAGGGGTGTAACTAACAGTTGTTTGTCCAAGACACTGTCATGTGCACCAAGCATTTTGCTTCTCCTTGTCTAATCACTATTTTTTGCTGATGATGTTGTTGCATTCTTATGGTTGAAGAGTGGATCAAGTGTATCTGGATGCAGTTTTAGTTAATTTTAAGATCATTTGTATGTCCTTCCATTGTCATCTGGAATCTTTTTACCGCTTGGAAAATTCCACTCAATATGTCATTGTCCAATATCAGTATATCAAGGCCAAGAGCCCTACTCCCACATTTAAAAATATTGTAATAATCTATCACATTTGGAAAGATTATAATAGAGAACCATCACTGGATCTCTTCCCAACAATTCAGCATATCTTTAGGACATCTTTTCTTATATGCTACCCAGAAGGTGGCTGGACTTCACTTTAAAGTTGTCTTGAATTAAGCAAAACTAGGAAAGTGAATACTGTATATGGGAATCAGTGATCAAATCTTATGTTATCTACTCTCTTTGATAAATTACATCACTGTCCCTTCAATTACAATAGATACTTGACAGATAAGCATCACCACGCTTATACCAAAATGTGAATTTTTTTAAAAAAGGTTAATGTTAGCTTCCATGAATTCATGATTATTTAAAACACTCTTTATTAAAGTATAATCTTAGACCATGTACATCGGAATTACCTGGATGCTTTAAAAATGTTTCCTGGTCACCAGTTCTGGAATTCTATTAAGTAGACAAAAGTGTTGTTTAGATATTACTGCATTATTTTCCGTGAAGCATGAAACTCATAAGTAGCCGTAAAAAGAAATAAACATTCATGGAATATATGACCATCACTGAGCACCAAAACTTGTTTATTTATTAATTTGTAATTTATGTGTGTATTGGAAAGGACACCATGATAGAATATGGTTTACAACATATATAGTACATATTAAATTTTTAATAGTTACCTAAGCAAGTTCTCCAGCTGAAGTATTTTGAGAATACAAATGGTTTAGTATCAAGTTTAAAATAATTAGTTCTCCATTTGAAGTAAATTTTGTAATGATACCTTACTATTGGCTCCTGAATACACTTTAGACAATAATTCTGCTAATATAATATTAATTCTTTTTCTAGCAAGATATGTTCTTCTAACTCCATGTTGTTTTTGTCATCCAGATTCTTGGAATTCCACTTTTACACAAAATAGATAACCATTTTATTTGTCTTCTTGGTGTTGAATCTTCTAATGCTTTCATTACTTAAATCAACAGTCATAATGTCTTTGACTTTATTATTTTTAGCAGTTATAATTTTATTTTACTCTCAGAAACATGCTCCAAAGCATTGGTCTTTCATTTTAATAAGAAGTTAAAGTGCTACTAATGTAGATGTCTCTGACTTCAAAACAAGTGGCAGAAAATAAAATAACTTTAATTTTTATTAGTTCAAGTTGTATATATTTTTTTGCTTTGTTTTCAGTCCTCACAATAAAAACAAAGAGTGGGAGAAAGAGATCTTAGGAAGAGAGGAAGATAATTTTTTAAAAAGTTTATTCAGAGTACGTGTTCTATGTTTCCTGCAAGCCCTGTGACTCGTCCTTTATGGCGTCTAGTCAAGTTGATTAGCTTCTAAGGACAGATGGAAATGAAGCCCTTCCTCACTATAATGCAGTCATTAGATGATTATCTAGTCCATTCAGTTCTAAGTACAAATTCACTATCATTTTATTTCTAATCTATCTACCTTTAACTGATGAGGAGAGCAATTTGACTTTACGTGGCTTAGTATTGTGTTTCTGTCAGAAAGTAATGTGATGCACATACCTAATATGAAACTTTTACAAAAGAGAAAGAGATTTTAATTTAAAATAGCTTTCTTACTGGAGCTTGGATCAAGTTCATTTTCAGAAGTTATTAACAAGATGATACAGGTATCAACATAAAAGTGCAAGGGTAGTTGGTCATTTGATTTTGCATTCAGATCATATATTTTATTTTCATTGTAAAATATTTGAAGTATTCAGGATCCAGTTTATGAGGGTTCTTTTGTGTGACTGTTACAAGTAGAAACCCATAATAATATAACCAAAGATGTAAAATTGCTTTATGCTAATATTTTAACCTGTGGGAGTGTACTTTCTCCTATGCTTTTTTTTTGAAATGTACAGCCTCATAGAGATGCATAATTTTTACCTACTCATTCTTAGTAGCAGAAAATGAGATTATCACTATAGTAAGAAACTTTTAGTAAATTAAGGAATTAAGAGGATAGTAGTTTATCAAACACCAGGATTATAACTACGCCTACCTCCTCTTCCAATTTTTTTTTTCCTTTGGGGTTTTATAAGTGATTTGCTTCACAGTACATATGTTTTTATAGATCATCACCTGCATATTTATGCTTGTTTGAGTCTATATTTATGGGACAGCTGTCAGTATGAAATCAAAGCTGTATGAATCATAAATTCAGATAAGCTCAATTAACTACATCAAGAAAGTTTGATAGCAAAAGTGCTCCAGAAACATTTCATCATGAAGATGGCAGAAGTCACTGAGTCCCTATACACAATCCTTGCATCTAAAGTAACAGTTGTTAGGTTTAAAGCAAAAAGTAATAGATGTAAAAGTTACGTGAAATAAAAGGCTAAAATAGAACCTTTGTCCTAAATGCTTTTGTAAACTGATCAAAGGATTCAAAGCCCATGTGGCACATCCATTTGTCACACAGTTATTGAAAAGGAGTCAGTGTTGACTGGTGCAATTGGAGAAGTCTTGCAAGAGTAGAGTGAATAGTGAGTACTGACTGATAAAGAGGAGGCAAATACATGGAGGAAAAAGAGAAAGATAATTTTAGACTATAAATTCCCTGAAGGTAGAAAATATATCTCTTCACTATTATCTGTCAAGCATCTACCCCACAGGTTGGCTGAATTATTTTGAAGGAAGTTTGGGATAGCACAGGAAGAAAAATTATGAAGTATGCAGGAAGTGGCTAAAATTGACCTATGTTGAGTGGAGGGTATATTCTGGAACGATTAATGTGGATGCAGAGGGAAGATCATGACATTGGCTGTATTATAAAAGCTGCAACGGCAGTAAAGAATAATTATAAGAGATGATGAAGTAGTGATGACTGGGTGTCTTTTCAATGAAATGATGAGTTTATCTGGTTGCATAGAAAGGTGCACCTTAGATTGTTTTCCTATTGATTGAGCTATATTGCAACTGAGTAGAGGTAGAAGTTAGGTTGCAGAAAATTCATGACTATGCAAATAAATTTTGATTGTTTGAGAAAAAATGGGTTTGTTCTCTGTAAAAAAGATGAGCCCAAAGGTTACATTTTATTGTATTATATGATATTAACCAGTTTTGCATTTACTAGCAACTGCAGTTCAGCATTCCTGATTTTATATACACAGCACACACACATATACCTATATATATGCATTTATACATATATATTCTATTCTCTCTTGAGCTGCTTTTAACATCTTACTGATTGCCTCAGCCATTAATTTCCTCACTTTAATGCTTGTTCATTTCATGTTTGAACAAGGGTCATGAGTTTGCCTTTTTGAAAATTTAACATCAGCAGCAGGATAGATTGTTTGGGGAAGAAGTTTCTAAGTCTAGAGATCAATCAAGACGGTTTCAAGAAATTCTATCCCTCAGTACTCAAGGTAGGAGGTTGAGGTCCTACATTTGGGTAACCAGCATATTTTGGAAAATAATGGAAAACCTGAGACATTTTGAAAGCAAAACCAGAACAGAATTTTTTTGGGTGTAGGTATAGACAAGTCAGAGGTAAAGTTGTAGTTCATAAGCCACTTGATGGAAAGCAAGTATCTGGGCCACCCTTGATCTTTTTTCTAAGACACGGTCGAATACTTTATGAAATGTATACCCAGGAGGCTTAGGTGACTTGCTTCATTCTCTCCTCTGGGAGCATTCCTTGCATTATATTGTGCCAGGGATTTGCTGCCAGGTCTTAGAAGTTGCTTGGATAGTTTACAGATGGGGAAATACATATTGATAAAGCTGGAAAAAACCTCGGAAAAAATAAACAGGTTAAAATACCTCAGTAACAACGTACTGTTAAAAATTTCTATTTACCTCTTGTCAACAAATACATCTTTAAATACACAAATATTTTTAAATATATAAATACAAATACTTTTAAACATATTACTGTAATGGGAAGAATGTAAGCAACCTGTGTTCAATGAAAATAAAAAGTGATGTAATTTATGACATTCATTCAATGGAGTATTATTTATTCATGAAAAAGTATGCTTGTGAAATTGGTATTTTGACGGTCATTTATGGTATAATTTATACAGCAGATGGTTAAATTGCAAATAAAATTTGACTTCAACTAAGTAAAACAGACAGACAAACAAAAATGTGTGTCTGCTGATTGAGACTCCCCAGTATTGGCCCCAGAAATTTGTATTTATGAATTTCTTTCAGATAATTCTGTTCAGCAGCAAGATTCGGGGATCATTAGTCAAATTCAACAGATTCTGATTCACAATAAGTTATTTAGCAATCTGCTGTCTTCCTGCCTACTGATACATTTATCATTTCAGAAGAGAGAGCAACTTGCATGCTTTTAATACAGGAAATTTTTGGAAAATTTTGATTTCTTAGAAATGTATTCAGTAAATATGATTGACCATCTGCCGTGTGTCAGACGTGATCAGAGACACTGAGGATACATCAACAAACTCCAAACTTGGTAAACATAGTAAGTAATACTCACCTTTTATTTAAACTGAGTTACTAGAATATAAATTACCATACCCACATTCCAGTGGCTTAAATTCTAATGACTCAGTGTAAATAAGTAAAGAGATAACTTTACGTGTTAATGTCCTTTATCTAAAGGAATAATGTGTATGTGTGACCGAGTAGCTTCTCTACATTTTTGCCCAAGCATAGCAGCTTTAGCAAACACGTAAATAAAGCTGCCTATGTGTCCAGCACTATTCTAAGCATTTCGTATGCATCAGGATATTTAATCACATTTTATTATAGCAGATTAAAAGATAACAGGATAGTATATTCTGTCTTTACCAGCCCCTCACCCAACACTCAGCTGTTCACTCACTCACAGACAAGAATGCCTGAAGAAGCCCTGGTCATTTCACTCAACATTCCCTCTACTTTGACTGTGCTGGGAAGTCTTTACCTCTTTTCCACTATCAGCAATCCCCTCTCTTTCTTTCCAATTTTCTTCTTTTCCAGTCAACAGCCCACTAAAGGAGGGCTCTAAGAAGTGGTCCTTCACCTGCAATATCTCGTATAAAATCTGCTGTAGGTCTATGGTGGAGGAATTCATACAGTGTTTAAAAATGAGAAATACAAGGCTTAAAATGCTGTAAGGTTCATAACTAGCTTCAAACTCTGTATTATGGTTAATTTCCCTGTGTGATTTTACAAGTAATACTAATATGCTCTTGATTTGTTTTCTAAAATTAGGATCTTAAGAACCACTGGGCTGGTGACGGAAATATTGAATGAGTCTGTGTTTTCCAAATTCATCCAACTTAGACAAATATAGTAGATGCAAGTTATTAGTAAGCTTCTAGTTATCTGCTTCGATAAAAGCCTCATGAGTGTTCATTATCTTCTTATGCTTTATAACAGACATATATTGCTATAATATTATATACGTTATCTGTAAGATATATATAATGTTATATATAATACCATTTAAAATAGGTCAAGAAAAAAGGAAAACACCAATACAAATATGCCCATTTAAAAATCTGGATAGAATAAATAACACAATTGAATGATAACCTTAGCATATGTTAGAAAATATACAAATTCTAAGCTTCAGTTTATCCCTTCCTCATTTCTTAGATCACTGTGATTGGAACACTAGTTTTTTAATAGAACTTATATTTCTATCATTGTAAGTTTTGGTTGTAACCAAACATTGTAACCTTATGGTTATTAATAGTTAAACAGGTTTCTTTACTGCTTGATATATTTATTATTTAAGGTGCAGCTTTAGCTAAGCTGCAAAACTATAGCGGCTTAAATAAGATATAAACGTATTTCTCTTGCATATTTGGTCCACTGTTGAGCAGAATATCTAGGGCAGGTAGGAGGCTCTAGATTTCATCTCTAAGTGTAAGTAAGCTCCTAAATTGTTACTTCTTCCTGACTTCAGAAAGGGGGAATGTGAAGTGAAAGTAAGCAGCTTTCTTTCCAAAGAAGTGATTCACAGGTGCACATGTCACTTCCTCTCATGTCCCATTAGCCACATGACCACAACCAGATGCAAGGAAGGCTGGGAATTGTAGTTGCTAGATGAGGCAGTGGAAGTGTGGAGGGGACCCCAGGGATTCTGATTACAACGAGGGAGGGGAAAAATGAATATTGGGCAGATAATATCGAATCCTGAAAAACAAACTCTAAATACGGAAAAAGTGAAGCATCCTTTAAGTCCTTTAATTAGAAGTAGAATCTGCTCTTCAATGGTCCTAATAAAGCAGGGGTTTGTTTTTCATTGTCCTTTTCATTCATAAAAGATACTCATTTTTGGTGTGTGTTTGTGTGTGTGCGTGCGTTTGCATGTGTGCATGTTCAATGGCTTTAATTTGGTTGAAGATAAAATTAAAATAATACTAGGAACTGAAATACTTTCGAGATAGACTATGCACAGTATGAGGTCACCACTTTAGCTGTCTTACAAAATTCAGAGCATACAATTCATGTAATCCCTGTTTCCCCTCCACACTGACCAAGGTAAGATAATTCCAAATATAGCTTAAAGAAATGTCTTATACTAAGCTTCAGAAAATATCAGAAAGTTGCATTATTAGCAATGCTAATATAGCAAAAAGCAGGTGGGCTCATGCTAATGTTCTCCTAAGAGATGGTTATGGAAGTAGATTGTGGTAATTAATGAGTGAGCAGTTGAAGAGTAATAAAAAAGAAAAAGTTTAATTAGGAGTAAATGGTGAGGGACTTTAAGCGTTGGAGGAATAATATTAACATTGCGGGAAGTAGATTGAATTATGTTTAAGATCCAAAAATATTTGAAGCTATCATCCTATTTCCCTCTTTATGTCACCCCTAAGTAGGAATCTATATGAAGCTACTTTTACATCATACAGTTTATTTCTTTATTGTTAGTGAATTGCTTTAGACTAACTCCAGTTATACCTCTAGTTTTCTTACCTATTATACCAGTTTTCTTATCTATTATACCTCCAGTTTTCTTATCTACATGATTTCATTGTCCTTTGACAAATCTACTTTTCCTAGATTGTGAGCAAAATTTAGCTAACATAAAATCTTAATTAATTAATTAATTAATTTTTTTGAGACAGAGTCTTGCCCTGTTGCCCAGGCTGGAGTGCAATGGCGTGATCTCAGCTCATTGCAGCTTCTCCCTCCCCAGTTCAAGTGATTCTCGCCTCAGCACCCCTGCTGAGCCGCTGGAATTATAGGTACATGCCATCACGCCTGGATAATTTTTGTATTTTTAGTAGAGAGCAGGTTTCACCATGTTGGCCAGGTTGGCCTCGAACTCCTGAACTCAAGTGATCCTCCTGCCTGAGCCTCCCAAAGTGCTGGGATTACAGGCGTAAGCCACTGCACCTGATCAACATAAAATCTTTAAGGCATTATTTGTGTTTAAAGTAGGATGGGGAATTTCTGCATCCAAAATTAGTCAATTGACAGTGTTCTACAGCATAGAGTATCAGAAAGGATATCTGTTTCTCCAACTTATGATAGCATACATGTATAGTTTTGCCTGGAAGAGGGAGGGATATGAAAAAAGATTTGAGAAGAGAATGAAGAATCTGAACTTTTGCGCAGGACTCCTGTATAAAATGGCTGAAATTTTTGTTTGTTCCTTTGTTGAAAGTTATATATAAAGAAGAGAAAGTATAATATAATATAAAGTAAATTATGGTACCGTTGAATCACAAAGTAAATTATGGTACCGTTGAATCTCCTGGGCACCCTGAGTTCAGTAAAACTTATTAAGATTCTTTATATTATATTATACTTTCTCTTCTTTATATTGATAACCTTGATAATTGCAGCAGCTAGGCCTACTGTGAGAAGTGGGAAATTAAGTAGGCTTGTTAGAGACACTGAGGGCATCTCAAGAACTCTGGATAGGAATGTATCAGCTCTAGGATATAGCTATGTTTGTTGAGGTTTTTGGCTTGTCCACAACTGGAGATATTTGTAAAGATTTCAGTAACTTCAAGACCCAATGTCATCCATTCTATTAAAAAAATTAAGATTATACTTGCTTAGGGCATCTTCAGTCTCAGCATAATTCTTTGTAAAAAAATCTCCTCCACTTTAAAACATGACTCTCGACCATGTTGTCTTTACTATTATTTTATTTTGGAAAAACACACAATTTTTCTTAAGAAAAAAATCATTTCCCTGTGTATTTGTTCTCAAATCAATGGTATATTAAATAAAAATGACTCATTTATTACCTCTCCAATAATGAGCCACTTTCATAAACTGTGGTTGATAAAATAACTTTTGGAACTACTTGCATATTTTACCAGTAACATTTCATCTAGAACATTAAAACATTTAAGGTTTTTGGAGGTATTCAAAGGAGTGATATGTATTCATATTGCATGGGTTCACAATAGTGTAATCTTTCTTTTTCTTTTACATCCTCAGTTTTATTGAACTAGATAGAGGAAACATCCCCCATTCAGATACAATACCCGTTTTTATAAAACATTTAGGCAAAGAAGTCACAACTACCTTACATAAAGCCTGTTTAAACCTCTCAAATTTTGTAATCCTATCAACCTTTACATTCTTATATTCTGGTCGTAGGAACTTTTATTCCCTACCCCCAGACCATTTTAGCTTTTCTGGTGAAAGAAAATTTAGTTTCCCATCAGAGAGTGGAGCCAAGGGACTCAGGCCTTTTGGTCAATGTTTGTCTTAATTTGCCTTATCATTGCCCCAGGCAATGTCAGCTTTCTCATGATAATCGTTGCCTTTTAGTTTTCCTTAAATTTCCCCAGTGTGTGGCAAATGCAGAAAACTGGTGCGGGGGCCCTTTAAGGGGCGGCGGGGGATGGGGGACCAGCAGGGTTTCCCTTTGGTTCACCCAACCTTTAATAACGTTGTTAAGACCTTTGTTTTAACCCCATACATTTTCATTTTATTTACTTCATTTCTTAATAACCATCTAAAGATTTTCACCACCCTTCTGGGGCTAGTCCTTTGAGTCCCTTTGACCTTTCCAATTTTTTATTGTTGTTAATTACCTTAACGTTTTATTAAGCATCTGTAAGACCCATGAAGGATAGCAAATTTGATAAGGCTTCTCAAACAGTTGTATGATTCTGCAGAGTAATGTCACCTGGGATGCCCACGGAAAAGGGGCCCCTTTAACCCCAACATTTATTATGACCTGGGTAATAGGCATATTCAGTGGGAGAATACACCAGTCATCATAAAGCCAGTCCCACATGGCTTGTATATGAAGCTTATCAGTTGCTTCTTCTGGGAATAGCTGTAATCTTATTCTTGAGAAGAATTAGAAACGTATTTCTCAGTAGTGACACTGGCGGAATAGAATAATTTTGTGATAAAGCATAGTGACATATTTTCAGACTCTGCCATTTGCTATACAGCTGGGATTAAAAACCTCATTTATTCAAGAGCACCATGACTGGTTCCATTATGTAGTTAGGACAATTTGTAAATAAAACTACAAAAGATCCACTTGGCGTAGCATTATGCTTTTTGCAGGACAGTTTTCTGGGTGGACTTGGACTAACTCAGTTTTCCACACTTTCTCACTTGAACTTCTAAAGAATAAAAGCAGAATGTGCTGGAAATGTAACATTCTGAGATAGGGAGGGACTGGCCAGAACAGCGTGGCCTTTGTTCCAGTTCCCACCTAAAAACAGGATGTATTTCAATGCTTTAGCCCAGCAAGTCATATGCCCTGGGGTATAAAACCCAGAGTGGGCTGCCAGCCACGGTGGCTCACGCCTGTAATCCCAGTACTTGGGGAGGCGGAGGCGGGCAGGTCACCTGAGGTGAGGAGTTTGAGATCAGCCTGGCCAGCAGGTGAAACCCCGTCTGTACTAAAAATACAAAAATTAGCCAGGCGTGGTGGCGGGTGTCTGTAATCCCAGCTACTTGGGAGGCTGAGGCAGGAGAATTGCTTGAACCCAGGAGGTGGAGGTTGCAGTGAGCCGAGATTGTGCCACTGCACTCCAGCCTGGGCGACAGAGCAGCGGGCTACTTTCTGGGATCTTTCAGCTGTGCTGCAAGTGGGGCACGCATAGTCAAGACTTTATCAAACCTGGGGCAGATTTTCTTCCTCTTGGGGGACCAGCTCATAGTGAATCCTAAGCTTCTGCCTATCTATAAATGTATTAGTCCGTCTTCACACTGCTGATAAAGACATACCCGAGACTGGGCAATTTACAGAAAAAAGGACTTGCAGTTCCACGTGGCTGGTGAAGGTCTCACAATTACAGCAGAGGGTGAAGGGCACTCTTTAGATACCTGCTGCCAGAGAGAATGAGAAAGAAGCAAAAACAGAAACCCCGGATAAGCTTGTCAGATCTCGTGAGACTTATTAACTATCATGAGAATAGCACGGGAAAGACCGACCCCCATGATTCAATTACCTCTGCCTGGGACCCTCCCACAGCACCTGGGAATTCTGGGAGATAGAATTCAAGTTGAGATTTGGGTGGGGACCCAGCCAAACCATATCAATAGATAATAAACCTGCTTCATGTAACTTGTGTGCATGGTTAATCTATCTCACCAGACTCATACAAGTTAGTAACTCGTGCATGTTAAGCCTGCTTCACACTCTTTAGCATGCTTTGCTGACAAGTTTTTGTGAAGTTAATTTTTTAACATTGCATGAATTTGTAGATATAAAAATGAGAAAGCTTACTGAAGACACTCTCCACTTGTGTCATACTTAGTATAATATTTCTTTTTGAAAATAATAAACTACATAGCATATAAGTTAATATATTTGGATAAAAAACAACTTAAAAACTTAGCTACATTTCTATGCAAACTAATCTTTCATCAAAGCTAATTAGTGATTTAAAAACACCATCTTCTCTTGTATAAGATTTTAAAATTTGGAAGGCCAGCTCAAAATCAGTTTGGGTTAATTCAAATTACATCTCAGAAACTAGAGAATTAAAATATTTTTTGAAAGGAACTTTATATATTGCCTTAACACTTTGTGAATAAAAATCTTTTATGTTTTTTTCCCTTTTATTTATGATCCTTGGATGTCATTTGAGTTCTTGCTAAAAGCTGCCATTTTCATTTCTGTAGCTTAATTGCTTACAATTTAATGATTCATAATATTTCACAATTTTCACTTACATAGTCTGGCATATATTCCTATTGTAATCATGTTCATAAAATTAAGGGGAAATTGCGTGCCTTGCAGGGTCTGATATAGGCAAATTCATTCTTTCTTGTGCAATGACTTCCTATAACATTTAGAGTTAAATCTAAATTTTTATTCTAAGCAGAAATTACATGTGTTTTTTCCCATACACGTGTCTAAGCAGAAATTATATGTGTTTTTCCCAAATATGTGTTTTCTTGTGCTCCTAATATGTGAAATAGGAACTTATAAACTATTCTTTTAAAGGCAAGCATATTTAAAGAAGCAATTTAGATGTCTTCCCTTGCAGAGAAAATCAGATACAAATAATCCTATGAAAATATAGTTGCATAAGAGTGAACCATCTTATTGTTTTATTTCAGATTTGTTCATACCAGCTTGTGTATATTGTTGAGACAGCTCATTGAATGGCATTATTCAATGGTTTCTCTTTGTGGCTCATCACCTTCGAGACCATGCTTATAAAGTACACTTAATGGAAGGATCTTAGAGCCTTCTTAAAGTGTTTTGCTGAGCCAGGAGAGAAACTGAATTATAGATCAAAAGAACTAACATGCTTCATTTGGCAAAAGGTTGTCTTACTCTTCACAGACTTGCCAATCTTTTCTTCCACCAATGAAGTATTTCACTCAGACAGCTATAGGAGAGCATTTGTTTGTTATGAACAAAGTACTTTAAGCTCCTGACTTATTGCTGAAAATGTAATTTTCCTACACACATACACACACATTTACACACATGCACACAAAGTAAACTCTGTCCTAATTTATTTGCTCCACAGTTTTTTTGTTTTGTTTTGTTTTGTTTTTGACTGAACCGGGGCTGGTAGAAAAAAGCAACAGAAACTGGAGAAAAATTAAAAGAGAAATAATATAAAGAATTTGATGTAGGAATGACTAAGCTTACCTAAATGAATCATGAGATATAAACTTGTCAATATTATTTTGGTTGCAGAAGATTGTATATTACATAAGCTACACAGATGACAGGCATATCCAGAAACTACAGTAATTTACAGGGGCAAACTCTGCAACTAGGAAAAGGAAACAGAACTGTTTCCATTCAATGCATTCCTCCATCAAAGAATAAGGTAGCAAAATGGTTGAGAATTGGGCATTTGGCAAGACACTACCTATCTTTAACGCCTGTGTATGCCACTTGCTCCTAACTTTGAACAAGTGACTACTTCTCTGTGTTACATTCATTTCATCTGTAAAATGGGGGTAACATTGATGTCTAGTATAAAATGCTGTTGGAGGTTTACGTGAGATAATCGATATAAAATCTCTAGCGCAATGCCAGTCACATAGTAAATTCTCTGTAAGTGTTGGTTCTGACTATGCTTATAAGCACTTCATCTTCAAATGTGGAATTTTTGAGTATTACAATGGGAAGGTATTAATTCATTATTTACTCAATAAAGATGCATATTGTGTCTTCAAAAATAAGACCATAAAGGATGGTGAATTAAAAATAAAATGCAGGAAAAGAAATTTTTTTTTCTAATGTTATATGATGATTAGCACTGTACAGAAAAACAGACTCAACCCTCAAATCAGTTGTCTGTTTTATTAAGGACATATCATTTTCACAAGGGAATCTTGATAAATACAAATCTGTCACTCCACTCATTCATTCGTTCATCCACTAAATGTTCCTTTACTTCTTACCTTCCACACATCAGGCTAATGCTAAGAATTGTACAAAGACTCAACCACACATGATCTGATTTCAAGAACATAGAGATCTTATGGTATGAAAGATATGTAAAGATAAATTACAATTAATTGACACAGCATGTGCTACTTTGAGAGAATAAACCCAAAGCCGAATTTTAATACAACTGTTAGGTTTTAATAGGCAGAAAAGCAGGGAAAAGCATCTCTGGAATGGGAACACATGACTCAGAGAAGGAAAAAAATGCAAGCAGATGCCAGGTTTGGAAATGGAGAGGAGCTTAGTGCTTAGCCAAACTTGGGAAGGGGCTTCAGTGTCAACCTAAGAAATTGAGCTTCCAAAACTGTAGTAACAACGGGAAATTTTAAGCAGGGAGATGACTTTGTGGTAGAAAAGAAAATGAACTAGAGTAGGAAGGAAGCTGGAGATACCGATGTTAAAGAGACTGTTCAGAGGTGGCTGCAATATTCAAGATGAGAAAAAATTGAGCCTTAAACGCTGTAGGGAGAGGAAGCTACCAAACAAACAAAACACACACACACACACACACACACACACACACACACACATACACACACATACACAAACAAAATTATGAAAGAGAGTTGCTAGTTAGAATCTTTAGGAGTGAAGGACTAAATATATTTCAGTGGAAGAAGCAGTATATCTTGTGATTTAGTGATTCTCACATTTTAAAATTGAAGTAACTACTTTCTGACATGAAACTATAAGTGCAAAGTTTTGATGGAGATACTTAGAATTTGCCTTAGTTGTGAAGTAGCCTGTAATGTAAAGGATTTACCTGAGAAACAAAAGTGGATTTTTCCTTTTAGTCTGAGTTTCTTGAAACCCACATGTGAAAGATGCCTTGATATAAACCATGTATGTTTTAACTTTGGGCTCAGCTTTGCAGGAATGTATCTGAGATGGAAAACCAGATGGCTATATTTCAATGTATTTTTTCTTCCATTTTATGGAAAATGACCCATGACCTATTTTGGCTTACATGAGATTTACTTATAAATATATATGAGGATAATGCCTTGCAGCTCCTGTTTAATGCATTTATGAAAAATTTTTCACTTTCTGGGATGCTTTTCATTCAGGGCAGCTGCCTGGAAACACTCATGATCTCTGAGGAGAAGCTTTGAACGTGCACAGGCATTTTTACAAATTGTATGTTGTTAGGCAACTAAAAATCATAAGCTCAACATGGTGGCATTATCTTTTTGTCAGAGGTGTGAACTGGCTCTTCCATATTCAGGCTTTCAACACTTGGAAATTTTTTTTTTCTGAGTACTTATTTCCTCATCTGTAAAATAGAGGGGTTCTATTCTGATTTCATTAAGTTATGATAAAAGAAAAGCATAGAGTAGGTAAATAACCAATTACAGTGATATTTCTTCCTTTTCACTCCTTTTGCTACCCAAGTGACATATCATATAGCAAGCTAACACTTGGCAGAATGCCAATTTAGTATGATACTGGTTTCCAGTTAATTTAGAACTATAAAAAGTGTTGGCAATGCCCAACTCAAACTTACATTTGAATTGGCTTTTTAAATTGCTATATGTCATAAAGACCAGTTGATAGGCGGGGCGTGGTGGCTCACACCTGTAATCCCAGCACTTTGGGAGGCCAAGGAGGGTGGATCACAAGGTCAGGAGTTCAAGACCAGCCTGGCCAACGTGGTGAAACCCAGTCTCTACTAAAAATACAAAAATTAGCTAGGCGTGGTGGCGCATACCTGTAATCCCAGCTACTTGGGAGGCTGAGGCAGGAGAATTGCTTGAACTCAGGAGGTGGAGGTTGCATTGAGCTGAGATCACGCCACTGCACTCCAGCCTGGGTGTCAGAGCAAGAATCTGTCTCAAAAAAACAAAACAAAAAACAATTGACAAGAGAACCTAAAATTATAATTTAGAGTTCTTGACATTATTTATTTGTAACTTAGGGGAATTCAACTGGCCATGGTGACTATTCGTATCATAAAAGAGTACGTGATGAGCGACAGTGAAATGAGATAGGTCAAACAGAGCTTTTCCAAGTGCAGATGCTCCCAGCCATGGACAATCTGGCTGGTAGGCAAACATGGAATCCAAGGACTTCAAGTATCTCCACTCATGATCCATTTTGGGAGGAGGCAAGATGGCAAGATGAAGTAACAGATGTTTGGGGGCAGATAAATTCCAAAGAAAATGATTACAGAGAGTCAGTTAACCAGGCTGTCAGTTTCTGCAAACTCTGTCATAAGTCCATTGATTCCAGACTGCAAACTGGTGCTTAGGAATACCAATGATTTCCTCTAAAGGCAGAAAGTAAATGCTTTGTACTGGGCACTGCCAACCTTAAGTTCCCTGGTACACTTGGGTACCACCATCTGGATGCTCTGAGCTTGAGGTGTCAAAGCGCCCTTGTATTTTCTGTAGTTCTCAATGGTTTAGATGTCATACGTGGCTCCCTGAAGGGAATGTCTCTCTCCCAGTCCTGTGGATATCTTATCAAATTTATGATCATCAAGATTCAGCCTCAAGTTTCTTCCCCTCTAAGGGTACTGTTCAGAGCCTCTAAGCTTTCTGCTTTCAGGAAGCTACATATTCACTAGAGAGAATGGTTATCTATGCTGAATTTTCTCTAGTATGACGAGATTACTGTCTGTATTGTTCTTTATTTCTTCCTAAGTGTCAGCCTTATCTCCCCAAGGAGATTGTAAGCACCTTGGAGCCAGGATCATGTTTTATATTCCCGGAGATTCACATCTTTTGAATAAACAATTGAGCAGATATTAAGAGATACTTAGTAATTGATTTATTGAACTCGAAATCTGAAACTGCTAATTCTAGAATTGTTACCATACATTTGTTTATTTTTCGGGACTTTTGAGCAAAAATACTGGAGGTAACTATATCCTTTTCACCTGCTCCCATAATGTATCCAAGTTTATGTTTCATATATTTAGTTCTATCAGATATGGAGTTAATAGGTTATTTTAGCAAGAAAGATTTTGGAGAAGGACAGTTGGCTTCTTTACTCCCTCTTCCTACTTTATATATTTGGAATTTTTCATTAGACATGACTAAAGTAGTAGAAGGAGAAACAAAGATCTAACATTTAAATTATTCACTAGGCCCACACAGGTTTGGGATGCAGATTAGCTCAACAGATAGAGGTAGATCTACATGACAAATTAAAACTAATATCTAAGGTTTAATTCATATGTTGTATGACAGTCTCACTCTTCTATGTCAACCATGGACCTCTACCTTAGAATGTATTGTCTCCTTTCTTCCAAATTCTTTTCCTTCCAAATCCTTGGCCAGACATCCAGGACATTGGCCACTGAAGGGAAATCTATACATATTATCACTTTGGACTACTTCTCTTTCCACAAAAAGTGATTGCTTAAATTCACTGCTCATAGTTCTGCCTATTGGAAAGAATTTCCCTTTTTGCGCTTTTTCAAGGCCACTCCTATATGTGTCTGCAGTGCAGCCACCATCCATTTCAGCCGGGGTAATGAGCCAACCAATCCATTACCTGTGCTTGGACTTTGCCCTCATCTTTCAGTTGTTTCAATGGTGCCCTTCATAGAACCATGATTGCAAGTCAGTCCCAGCTCCTCTTATCACCCGTGTTATCAGACCACATCTAGTAACACTTGTGTTAGTTAGCTCAGGTCCTCCAAGAAGCCCCTTCAAATATTTTACTACGGAAAATGCCTGTGAGAAAAAATGGGGAGGAAGAACAGAAAGGCTGGGAGAGTCATCATACCCCATGCAAGTCTGACCATGAGGGAAGGAAAGAGAAAATGAAGGTTGGGGGGAAGCATCATAGACCAGTGTGCAGTCTCATGGAAGTCCAGCAAGAGACCACTGGGGAGTCCATGGGGCAGAGTTGCACGAAAAGAGAAGATATCTGTATCCTAAAGTCAAAACTGCCTTAGTATCACTGTGCCTGTGGGAAGCATGATGTCAGCTTAAACATGGGGATGGATTTCAAAGGACAGCCAGAGCCCTCTGTCAATCACACTTCCTCTAGTTTAAATTCTTCAAGGTGCATTGTCATGGCCACCAAATTAATGTTTCTAAAAACACACAAATTCTAAGCAATCGCAATTCACAATTCAGAATAGAATGTTCTGTACCAACTCAGGAGTTCTAGTCTCATGATATGAGATTCATGGGTAGAAATTAAAATTGACAATTTTATCTAACCACTATTAGCCAAAACTGTAATAGGAAAAGAATCTTCTCACCTCTTTCTCTCATGGACATTTGAGTTTTTCAAATGTCTTTGTCATTACTTGTGATTCACCTGCTTAGCACGTTCCTGTTCATCCTTTGAGCCTCTGGCTTACTTGCCTTCTTCCAGGGAAGCTCCATGGTATTGCACTCTTAACTGTGTTATGTCCCACTAGAATGTAATGTTTTTGAGGTCGACAATTGTGCCTGTATGGTTTGTTGTTGTATATAACATGTAGTATATAATACCTGGTGCTTATTATGCATTCAGTTCATATTTGTTAAACAAATGCATGGAATCACTGTCTATAGGCACTACCCTACTCATAACAAATTGAAGAAATGATAAAATCCATTGTTATTACAGCTATTTGTATGGTATAGAACAGACCTAATTTTCTATTATGCGATTTGCCTTCTGAAAATTTATTTACTCAATTCCTTTTTGTAGTTAGGTTCACATGAACCCATATTACATGAATATATTCAGGCCATCTCAGAAATCCTTAGGATGACAAAAAAAAA
>NC_045452.1:52622311-52651194 GCF_002776525.5 Piliocolobus tephrosceles | reverse complement strand
AAAAAAAAACAAAAAACAAAAACAAACAAACAAAAAAAACAAACATATAATGGCTATCAATTTTCCCCAAAAAACCAGCAGGTATAAGCAGTTGTTATTCACATTGTTCATTTTATAAGCAATGTAGGAACTCTGCATTTAAATAGGAAAATCGAGTGATTTCTAAAATGAGAAGCTAATATATTTTGGACTATTATTTTAGAAAGTTTAAAGGATACATGTATACATCTGTAGGTTTTCTGGAGCCTCCAAATGAGGGATGCCAGGCATCCTAGTGTGTCACTAAAGTGACAGGCAGCATGAACGTGGCTCAGATGTGTTGGCATGATTTAGGAGTGGGTAGGGATGGTAGAACAAGAGTGATCCAGTATTTTAAAATATTTTCTTCTGACATAGTAATTACTGCATCCATGACATCATGATTTTTTCATCTTGACTCATTCTTAGCCTGTGGCACTAAACTCTCCTGCTAGGGAATCAGCACCAGGACTACTTCTGAAGTGGTCTGCTGCTGGGATGCGTCCACTTGGCCTCTGCCTCTCTATTGTCTTTGGTCACCTTCCCCATCTTTCTCTTACTATTCCCAATTCTTGTCCATATGCCAGCCTGCTGGCTATGCAGAATTCTCACTCTGGCATTCTTCTCATACTTGGCATCCGTGGCTGGAGCTCTGGTGCTGCATGCTTCTTGCTGCTCTCTGGAGGCCCTATTCTACAGGAGCTGCTCTCAGCAAGCTGTCAAGTTAGAAAGGAAATAATGAATCATTAGCTGAGGAGTCAATATCTGATAGGGCTTAATGTGCCAACCCTAATGATAGTTTGCATTTTCTTCTGGGAATAATTATTTGAAAACTGAAAGAAAAAATAGTACCAGGATCTCCCTCTTTTCCCACCCACCCCACCACCATGGATGCCAAAATCCGCAGATGCTCAAGTATCTTACATAAAATGGTATAATATTTGCATGTTATTAGATAAACTTCAAATCACATCTAGATTGTTTATAATACTGAATATAATGTAAATGCCATAAAAATTATTGTTGTGCTGCATGGTTTTTTAAAATTTATTTTTTCATTTCTTTTAAAAATATTTTTGATCCACACTTGGTTGAATCTGTGGAGCCGGAACCTGTAGATACCAAGTGTTATCTGAGGACTGTATTTAAGGTCTAAGGTACAGGATAGTGTAGATTTGGGGGATGAGCAGAGTTTTCTGATATAAAGAAGGCTACCATCTAAGACCATCAGTGAATTGTTATTATAATCAGATTTAAAAAATCAAATAAAAATGAGTGAATATTTTTAAAAATTACGTGACTCATTCCTTTTGAGTGACTTGACAGCTATGGTCACATTAATTGTGCACATAGATATAACTTTAGCTGTTTCTTAGGAAATTTGAATTTAATTAAACATGAATAAAAAGCCAAAAAGATCTTGGTTTTATTGGTGCTTCCCCTTCAATTATCATAACAAAGAGATAATCTCCTAGCAAAAACAAACCTAAAAAACTTCTACAATTAAAGCATACATGTCCAATTTCTAACATTCTAAACTATCATTAAAACATTTATTTTTTTTCTCCTTTATTCCCTGCTGCAAGGAGTTATTTAAAACTAAACCCAAAATATTCACCCCGTAGCTCATCTAACCTGCATATGAATAGAAGATATATGTCAACTTTCAACTTACAGATTCACCAAGTAAAGGATAAACTTTTAATGATTTCAACTCTAGGAAGGAAATGTCTTAATCACCATAAAAATAGTGTCATTGGAAAAACAGTCTATTTTATATCTTAATATTAGTAGCATTATTTGCACTGGTATTATAGTTTTTCATAAGCCTAAGAAAGTGACTTGTTTAACCTTATTATTGGATGCAAATAAACATGTTTTTAAGGTACAGTATAGTTTACTGTGTAATGTGCATCAAAGATGAAGGCAAGAGAAGAAAATAACTCATTAAAAGTGTCACTTGTTACTGCAGCAATGATCAATAGAGCATTAAGCGTCACATTTTATTGCAATGAATGGGGAATAAACATGAAGACCACAGTGCACTCTTGTAAATGGTATGACTTGTAAATGTCAGTGGGGACTTATTTAATACTAAAAGGCTATAAGAATTTGCAAAGGGAGTTTTAAAATTCATCCAAGATAGCTGAAGGTTACATGAAGAAAGGGCAGCTATATATAGCATGCACACACTCAGGTAATGTAAAATATGAATGGATGAAAAGAAACCAAACCTAATTCTAATTGGAGGGTTCATTATATTTGATATTCTAGAAAGAGCACGTATTGAGTCCTGGAAGTTTGGCATTATGAATATTTTATTGCATATCTTTATATTCAAATAAAGCAGGCTTTCTTTTCCAATGTAAGCAGTGTATATGTATAGGTAGAGAGCAAAGAAAAATCTTACAGATTAATGCAGTTGAGAATACATCATTCAGGTAAATTGTATTCTCTTTCTGGAAACTTTCTTTTAAAATTTATAATCTGAAACATTTCGTTGCACAAGATTTCCATCTCTTCATCCAAGCAAGTTATATTTGTTTTGATTTATCTGCATGTTGATCTGTAAACCTAATTGATAGGGAAGATTCTTGGAAATTTCTAAAGTCCCTCATTGTTATAGATGCAGAGTTTCATGTAGCACAGCCAGAACATTCTGACATAGAAAAAAAATAATCAATGTATGTGATATAGTTTGGCTGTGTCTCCACGGAAATGTCGCCTTGAATTGTAATAATCCCCACATGTGAAAGGCGGGGTCACGTGCAAATAATTGAATCACGGGGGCAGTTTCCCTCATGCTGTTCTTGTGATACTGAATTAATTTTCATAAGATCTGATGGTTTTATTAATATAAGGGGCTTCCCCCTTTTCTCGGTACATCTCTTTCCTGCTGCCATATGAAGAAGGATGTGTTTGCTTCCCCTTCTGCCATGAATGCATTTCGTGAGGCCTCCCCAACCATGCACAATGGTGAGACGATCAAATCTCTTCCCATTATAAATTACCCAGTCTCAAGTATGTCTGTCTAGCAGTGTGAGAATGGACTAATATAGTATATTAACAGGAACCCTAGTGGCTTAACTCATTGTGGAAATGGGCAGCATGGGTTACAAAACTCATATCTGAGAGAGGTTTGGCCATTATCAAAGCAAAATTCTCTTTCATGGGACTAGTTTTAGTTTCTCTCCGTGGACTTATTTTGAGGTGAAAACAGTAGAGAAACTCCATGGAAAATTTAGGTCTTTTGTCTTGAATATGCTATAGAGTTAAAAATGCAATATTACCCTTTTTACAAGTTTAATTTAACATTCCTCATAGTAGTTTATATTTCAAACAAAAAATTATCATAGTGTATTAGTCCATTTTCATATTGCTATGAAGAAATACTCAAGACTGGGTAATTTATAAAGAAAAGAAGCTTAATGGATTCACAGTTCCACATGGCTGGGGAGGCCTCACAGTCATGGTGGAAAGCAAAGGAGGAGCAAAGACACATCTTACATGGCGGCAGGCAAGAGAGCATGTGCAGAGAAACTGCCCTTTATAAAACCATCGGATCTCATGAGACTTATTCACTATCATGAGAACAGCATGGGAAAATCTCACCCCCATGATTCAATTACCTCCCACCTGGCCCTTCTCTTGACACATGGGGATTATGGGAGCTACAATTCAAGATGAGATTTGGGTGGGGACACAACCAAACCACATAATTCCACCTCTAGCCCCTCCCAAATCTCATGTCCTCATATTTCAAAACCAATCATGCCTTCCAAACAGTTCCCCAAGGTCTTAACTTATTTTAGCATTAACTCAAAAGTCCATAGTCCAGTCTCATCTGAGGCAAGGCAAATCCCTTCCACCTATGAGCCTGTAAAATCAAAAGCAAGTTGGTTACTCCCTAGATACAATGGGCATACAGGCACTGGGTAAATACAGCCTTTCCAAATGGGAGAAATTGGTCAAAACAAAGGGGTTACAGGCCCCATGCATGTCCAAAAGCAAATAGGACAGTCATTAAACTTTAAAGCTCCAAAATGATCTCCTTTGACTCCATATCTCACATACCGGATCACTCTGATACAAGAGGTAGGCTCCCATGGCCTTGGGCAGCTCTGTCCCTGTGGCTTTGCAGGGTACAGCTCCCCTCCTAGCTGCTTTCACAGGCATTGACTGTCTGCATCTTTTCCAGGCACACAGTGCAAGATGTCAGTGGATCTACCATTCTAGGGTCTGGGTAGTCCTCTTCTCACAGCTCCACTACGCCCTACCCCAGTGGGGACTCTCTGTGGGGGGTCCAACCCCACATTTCCCTTCTGCACTTCCCTAGCAGAGGTTCTCCATAAGGGCCCTGCCCCTGCAGCAAAATTCTGCCTGGACATCCAGGCATTTTCATATATACTCTGAAATCAAGGTGGAGATTCCCAAACCTCAATTCTTAACTTCTGTGCACCTGCAGGCTCAACATCACATGGAAGCACCCATGGTGTGGGGCTTGCACCCTCTGAAGCGATGGCCTGAACTGTACCTTGGCACATTTTAGCCATGGCTGGAGTGGCTAGGACACAGGGCAGTAAGTCCCTAGGCTGCACACAGCAGGAGGGCTAGGGTCCAGCCCAGGAAACCATTTTTTTCTCCTAGGGCTCTGGGCCTGTGATGGGAGGGGTTGCAGTGAAGGTCTCAAACATGCCCTTGAGACATTTTCCCCATTGCCTTGGTAATCAACATTTGGCTTCTCATAACTTATGCAAATTTCTGCAGCCAGCTTGAATTTCTCCTCAGAAAGTGGGTTTTTCTTTTTTATTGCATCATCAGGCTGCAAATTTTCCAAACTTTTATCCTCTGCTTCCCTTTTAAGTATTAAGTTCCATTTCTAAATCATATCTTTGTGAATACATAAAACTGAATGCTCTTTACCAGCACCCAAGTCACTCTTGAACTCTTTGCTGCTTGGACATTTCTTCTGGCAGATACTCTAAATCATCGGTCCCAAGTTTAAAGTCCCACAGTCTCCAGGGAGGGGAAAATACCACCAGTCTCTTTGCTAAAAAGTGTAGCAAGAACTGCCTTAGCTCCACTTCCCAGTAAGTTCCTTTTCTTCATCTGAGACTACTTCAGCCTGGAATTTTGGGTCAAAGCCATTCAACGAGTTTCTAGCAAGCTCCAAACTTTTCCACATCTTCCCATCTTCTTCTGAGCCCTCCAAACTGTTCCAACCTCTTCCTGTTACCCAGTTCCAAAGTCGCTTCCACATTTTTGGGTATCTTTACAGCAGTGCCTACTACCAGTACCAATTTTCTATATTAGTCAATTTTCATACTGCTATGAAAAAATACCCGGGGCTGAGTAATTTATACAGAAAAGGAAGTTTAATGGACTAACAGTTCCACATGGCTGGGGAGGTCTCACAAGCATGGTAGAAGGCAAAGGAGGAGCAGAGGCCTACACAGCTGCATGCAAGAGAGTTTGTCCAGGGGAACTGCCATTTATAAAACCATCAGATCTCATGAGACTTATTTACTATTATGAGAACAGCATGAAACAAACCTGCCTCTGTGATTCAGTTACCTCCCACTGGGTCCCCCCATGATACATGGGGATTATCGGAGCTATAATTCAAAATGAGATTTGAGTGGGGACATAGCCAAACCATATCACATAATATTCAGGCTTGTCTTAGGAGTTAGAAAAAGAGGAAGAGGAAACTGATATGTATGTTGTCAGCTCAGCTCTCAAGAAGCACAGTTCTGCAGAAGCTTCCAAATACATCACAAGGTTAGCAGTTCAATTCTTCATACAAATGGATGCAATAATTTAGCACCTTTTAGTAACTGGCCAGTAAAAATTGTCACTTGCAACACAAGGACAATCTTCAAGGCATGCAGTTGCTTTCTATTTCTAATAATTTCTGAAACATGGTAGTGTATTCAGGATTTTATTTCAGATTCCATAACTGAAAATCATAACAACAGAACAGAAAGTTCATTTTCACACAATGCCTAGAATTAAATAATGGCAAATTAACTAAATATGTAGAGCAAGCCCAAAGAAGAGTAAGAAAAATACTGGATGATAACAATAATGAAAACAGTGCTGTATGATGCCTTATGTTAAGACCTTTATACATGTTGTATGGATTTCCCATTGCTGGTGTGTAACAAATTACTACAAATTTGATAGCTTAAAATGAAACGAATTTGTTGTCTTACAGTTCTGGGAATTAGAAGTCTATAATGGTTACAGGGTTGTGTTCCTTCTGGAGGATCTAGCGGGAGATCTGCTCACTTGCCTTCTTCAGCCCCTCAAAGCTACCCCCATTCCATGGCTCATAGGCCCTTACACACTCTGATCTCTGCTTTAATCATCACACCTCATTCTCTGAACTTGACCCTCCAGCCTCCCTTTTATAAGGAAGGGTCAAGTTCAGAGACCCTTTTATAATTCATATTGAAGTTGTGAATTCAAAGGACTCACCTAGATAATCCAGGACATTTTCCCCATCTCAAGATCCTTACCTTAGTACCAAAGTCCCCTTTTTCCTATAAGGTAACATATCCCCACGTCTGGGGATTGTGACATGGATGTCTGTGGAGACCATTATTTTATCTAACACACATGGATATTGTGGAAATGATGTATTATTTCTGGCCCTGCTGTATATCCACTATAACCTTTGTTACCTATTGCTTTGAAACTCCCTTTTCAATATTAGGGGAGAGAAGTAAGCCAACTTAATTACTCGATATTCAGGGAACAGGAATTATACTATTTTACCAAGATCTTTGAACTCCATCCCAACAAATCTTTCTTCCATGAATCTAACACATCGCAACACTGATTCCAACATAAAAGGATTATGTTTAATTTCCTTTTCCACTCAATTCCAACATGCATGTTTCTTGCAAAGGTGCAAATGAGCTGTGAAGTGGTTAGATTAGTAGAAAACATTTCTGAGAGAAGCAACATTCTGAAGAATTGATTCACAGGAAAGATAATAAAATTATGGCTACTTGGGGGAATATATTTCTACTTGAGAGACAATGGGATTGTAACTATTGAATTATCTCTGAGAACAAAGATCATTACAGGGAATTCATGACAAGATGATGTCTTTCACCATCCTGCCCACCATCTTACATTGGTACAGCTGTGCTTTAACTTAGAGAGAGACATGGTATTCATGCTGCTTTTGGGGAAAAATAAAGCATAAAATTACCTAGAATCCTTTGTTATGAGGTGTCATTTTCTATTATGCTTTGTACACTGACATTTCACAATAATAAAATTCTAAGTAGTCATGCCTCTGCCTTCAGGGTAGCTAAACCATGATTGAATGAAATTTACCTACTAAAGTCTGGTTTTATGAATAAAAGAGGTCAGTACATAGACCTGTACTCTCCAAATTTCATGTTGTAGTAAAATCCTTTAAATAAGATGTAGTTGTAACATATGAAAATAACTCTATGTTTCCATTTTGTACTACAACAATGGATTTTGAATCTTATATTTCAGACCTCAGTCACAAAGATAATTTTATACATTTTTGTAATTGTGACTGGGGCCTTGCCCAGGTTAATTAACTTCATTTCTCTTCTACTAAAGGCCAGATCTTCACATGTGTCCTGGGCTACTCTGCCTCTCCTCTCCTCAGGACTGTAACTCTTGAGTTATTATGTCTTGATCATGCATCTTTAAATTCTCCCTCTCTGCTGGATACTTTTCTTTAGGAGGTAAATAATCTGCGCTATCACCAACATTAATAATCAAAACAAAACTAAAATATAAACTTTCCTTTGATGCCTATCTTTCCAATACAAATTTTCTCCATTCCTTTATACCAAATGCTATCAAAAGATTGTCTATACCCACAGTGTCTACTCTCTTTTGTTCCATTCAGTATTTCTTTGTCACTATTATACCCACTTTAGACAATAAGAAAAATATAGAGAAAATTTAATAATAATTCGTGTAATTCCTATCCACTTTTGTCAAATCCCCAAACTTTGGGAAATTTGTTTCTCAATTTTTAAAAGTAACTGGTTAAAATAAACCCCTCTCTATCCCCCAAATCCCATTCCAAGGTATCCATGATATTCTGAATTTGTATCTACTGCTTATTATCAAGGTATTAATAAATAAGACATAGGGTATATTAGGCCATTCTTGCATTGCTATGAAGAAATACCTGAGATTGGATAATTTGCATTTTTTACAAAAGAGGTTTAATTGCCTCATAGTTCTGTAGGCTGTGCAAGCATGGCACTAACATCACTTGGCTGCTGGGGAGGTCTCAGGGAGCATTTACTCATGGGGGAAGGTGAAGCAGGAGCAGGCACATCACATGACAAAAGAAGGAGCAAGAGAGAGCGAGAACAAGGTGCTCTATACCTTTAAGCAACCAGATCTCTCAAGAAGTCATTCACCATTGTGAGGAGAGCACCAAGGAGCTGGTGCTAAACCACTTATGAGAAATCCACCCACAGGATCCAATCACCTCCCACCAGGCCTCACCTCCAATACTGGAGATTGCAATTCAACATGAGATTTTGGTGGGGACACATATCCAAACTATATCAACTGTATTGTAGGGATATTACACAGTTCTTAAATCTCATGTAAACCACACCCTTCTGCAGCTTCCTTTGTTCACTTAACAATATGTTTTTGTGATTTTTTTCCATGATGGTATAACTATATATATAAATATATAATACATAAATATATATACACACATACACACACATATATATGTAGCTCTGGCTTACTCACTTTCCATTGCTATATAGTTTTCCATTGTTTGAATTTGTGATAATATACTTATGCTTCCTCTCTAGAATAATATTCAGGTTGTTATTAATTTTGCTGTATGAAAACAAAGCATGCTACAAAAAAAGTTCTTGTAAATTTTCTCAGGCATTACTCTAGTGAGAAGAATTGTCAGATTGTAGAATATGTGTGCATTGAAGTTTACTAATCAACTTAACATGACATTGCAAAGTACCTTTCCAAGGTGTAAACACTTAGGTTATTGTCTTCCTTGAGTCTACAAAACTCACTGTGGTTCCTCTGGTATTTTTAATTTTGGAGTGAGAAATTATCTTCATCCTGGCTTTATCAGTGAGAATTCTCTGCTGCCAGAATGGAGGGTGTATCAGGTACTTAAGTGTATCATCTGCCAGAAACACTTTTTATGTTAATTTCTCAAATTTGTGAGTTTTTAGTAAATTCATACCCCTAAATTCATGATATAGTGATTATAAATTCTCAGGTGAGATCCCTCCCTCCCCCAAGACCCAGTAGAGACGGGCAAGATTTCTTGTTGTTACATATTTTTCTCCCAATCCACGTGTTCCATGAGAGGAAGCTTTTTGAGGATCATTGCATTATGCAATTTTGGGTTTTATTTTCAACTCATTTTATTATCTTCATAGCCTTCTCTCTTGTTCCTGTGTGGTTTTCCAAACTAAGCCCTTTTGTTACTGAGACTGGCAAGCTCACTGTCAGGGCAGCGACAGGATGCATCTGTGTTTGCCTCCTAGGTATTTCCCTGGCCTTCTCAGAAATTAGCCCTTCTTTTCAACAATATTTGTAATATTTTATTCAGCATTTTGTAGCACAAGTTAGACTCATCTATTACAGACTTTGTAGCACAAGGTAGATTCATCTATTGTCAGAGAGTACATACGATCAAAAAAGATGTCAAGTCCTAATTTTTCTCTCTAGCTACCTTTCTCTTTTGAATTCTACCTGACTTACCCATTTAGATGAGAGAATGTTTTGTCTAAATGAAAAAGTTTAACATGTTGAGTTTAACTTATCCAAAAGTAGACTCCTTCAACATGTCAAGCTTAACATATGCACAGATCATCTCTTGGCTCTCACAACGTGTGTACTAGTTAGGGTGCTCCAGGAAATCAGAACCAATAGGGAGGATAGATGATTGATAGATAGATAGATAGATAGATAGATAGATAGATAGATAGATAGATAGAGACTTATTATGGAAATTGACTCATGTGATTGTAGAGGAGGAGCAGTCCCGCAACATGCTGTCTATAAGTTGGAGCTCCAGGAAAGCCAGTGGTTCTATTCCTCCCAAGTCTGAAGAACCAGGAACACTAAAGTCCAAGGGTAAGAGAGAATTGATGTCCCAGCTCAAAAAGAGAGATAATTGATCTTTCACTGTCTTTTCATTCTACTGGGGCCCCGCAACAGATTGGATAATGCCTGTCTGTATTGGTGAGGCCTTCTTTGTTCTGTTCACTTATGCAAATACTAATCTCTGCTGGAAACATCATCACAGATACACTGAGAAATAATGTTGTATCTGCTCTCTGGGATATCCCTTAGCCCATTCAAACTGACATCTTGCTTCTCTTTTTCTTTGTCACTTCTAAGTCAATGTTGTCACAACCTACCTAGGTTTTTAGGCCAGAAACACGAGTGTCTTTTTGACTGTACACTTCTTCTTATCTCTATACTTGATATGTTCCCAGTTGTACTGGATTCTATCTTAAAAACATACATGCCGGTTCCTGGTCTGTCTGAATTTTTCAGGCCTCAATGTAAGCTGACTTCCAGTGGGACTTTGTCAGTGGGAATCACTGTAGGGTGATCCACAGTGGGAGAGACCTATACATCTCTTGTCCTGAGTGGCATTCTTTGCAATACCTTCATCACCTCCCTGGCTTCAGCTCCCTCTGGACTGGCCCATCCCACTTCTGCCAGATGACTCAGCCTTGGATTCTGCTAGTATCACTTCCTACCTTTAGTCCTCCAGCCTTAGGGGGGTGGTTTCTTGATGTTATTTCATTGCCTCATCACCAACTATGTTTAACTTCTTTTCCATTCCATTGTAGGGAAAACCAATTCTTTGTATTAATTTTTCTTATTTTAAGATACTTAGAGTGGATTTTGCTTTTTTGGTTAGACTGTAACTGGTACAATATATTTTTCCCCCTGGATTATTGCCAGGGAGCCTTCCAACTTATATCCTTGCTTTCATTCTCAACTCTCCAATCTACTTGTTTTACTGTAAATTAGCTCATGTCATTGGATTTTCACTGTATTTAGAATGAAATATGAATTGCCTAACAAGAATTATAGGTGTACCTACAACTTTTCAATCTCGGTCTGTACCACACATCCCCTCTTAATATTTGGTAGCTCTGCTGTTGCTGGTCCTTTTTCTTCTACTGAAAATGACAAGCACTTTTCTACTTCTGAAAAGTAGAAAACTTTCTACTTGGCACACGTGATTCCCTCTGCTTAAAATGCTAATCCCCTCTGAGTCCTAACTGAGGGTGATCCATCTTTTGAGCCTCAGTTTTGAGTCACCTCCTCACAAACATCTTTTTTTTTCTTTTTCTTGAGATGGAGTCTCGCTCTGTCACCCAGACTGAAGTGCACTGGTGCAATCTTGGCTCACTGCAGCCTCCACCTCCCAGTTTCAAGAGATTCTCCTGCCTGAGCCTCCTGAGTAGTTGGAACTACTGGCACGTGCCACCACACCCAGCTAATTTTTGTATTTTTTTTTTTAAATAGCAGAGATGGGGTTTCACTATGCTGGCCAGGCTGGTCTTGAACTCCTGACCTCAAATGATCCACCTGCCTTGGCCTCCCAAAGTGCTCGGCCTCCCAAACAGCTGTGAGCCACTGCGCCCAGTCCCTCACAAATATTTGATCACTGAAACCAAAGTACACCCGCTTGTTACTGGCTTTTAGAGCACCTTTTGCTTCCTTGAGTGTTATCACAGTTTGAAATTACCTACTCACTTATGAATTCATTGGTTCAGTGTCTTTCTCCACAAGTTTGGGAACTCTGTGAATTTGGACTCAGGGTGGGTCTGTTTCTCACTGTATCCTCAATGTCCCCAGCAGTGTCTGACACACAGAAGATGCTCCATCAATATTCAGGAATACATGTTAAATGCAACAATAAAGGGATTCTTAAAGTTTATTTTTTCTAGTACTTTAATAAATAATTAGTTTGGATTTGAAATTGAACACACTGGAGAATAGTTCATAATGGTGCCCAAACTGTAGGGCATTTTTCTCACCGACCTGAGGCAGGATTTGATTTGCCTTCAGGTTGCCTAAGCACCACGCTTTGCTCTTTTGCCTGGGTGCTTTTCATGAACTCTTGCATTTGATACTTTCAGAAACTAAAGTAAAACAAGAGAAGCACTGGAGCGAGCTCTCTTTAAATGCAAAAGGATTTTCTGGGTCGAAAAAGATGCCCTTTTCAAGAAATCCCCAGGAAAGCGTGGTTTCCTTACCCATTTCCATGATTCTTCTTCTCAGCAGGCTCTCCTAAAAATAGTTGCCATCTGTGGCTAAGAGTACCGCAGACTGCAGGCCCCGAGGCGGAGCAAAGGTGGGTGTTCAAGGGAGAGGCTGGCATGCAGGTCTGGCTGGAAGGAAGAAACCATCAGTAGGCTGAACATCAAACAAAACGAGCTGTGACTTAGTTAAGAAATTCCATTTAAACATCAGACACATGCAATGACATCTTCAGGACTCACATAAAATTTTATTTCTTACCGATATCCTTCCTTGAGCACAGAAGACCAAATACACCATGATCTATAATTATCTACCTTTCTTTCTGTCTGAACAATGCCTTGTTGCCTAGGAACTGGGGTGACACAGGTAAGCCATAAATACGTGCTCGAATCAGCTTTCTTTCTTTTTTTTTTTTTTTTTTTGCTGGATCAATTTTTTTTTCATACTGCTTTGTTGTTATGAAGGTTCATTAAAATACATTCCTCTTCTGAATTTGTTTGTTTGGAATAATACAAACTGTGTATGCCCAATTAAGTATGAATAAAATATTCCAGTTTCCATTTGCCTTTCAATTCGTTATCTGACGTAACTTGGCTTCTATGGAAAACAACTATTTGTGTATCATGGAAGAGTACACAGTTAAAACGTGATTTATCTAGCAATTTATCAGCTGGAACTCTTCTAACTGATAATTTCTCCCACATGTAGTGCAATGAAAACTAGTATTTATAATGATGATATTAAAAAACAAGGAATTATCACAAAATTAGTGAATTAATACAATCCCATAATTTTATGTACCTGAGAACTGAGCCTCTGACAGATGATCTGCCCCCAAATTTCATGGTGAGTGATAGCCCTGGGACTGGAATTGGAATCTTCTGATACCCACGCCAATGTACTCACCATCTTATCCCCTTGCCTGAAATTTCCTTCCGTCTAAAAATTTGTTGATTCTAAACCTGTAGATCTGTCAGTGCCAGAAAATGTTCTCTGTGGTCTTTTTTTTTTTTTTTTTTTTTTTTTTTTTTTTTGAGACAGAATCTCTCTCTGTCACCAGGCTGGAGTGCAGTGGTGCCACCTTGGCTCACTGCAACCTCTGCCTCCTGGGTTCAAGCCATTCTCCTGCCTCAGCCTCCCGAGTAGCTGGGACTACAGGCGTGTGCCACCACACCTAACTAATTTTTGTATTTTTGGTAGAGACGGGGTTTCACCATGTTGGCCAGGATGGTCTCCATCTCTTGACCTTGTTATCCTGCCACCTCAGCCTCCCAAAGTGCTGGGATTACAGGTGTGAGCCACCGCGCCCCGCCCTCTGTGATTTTTTTTTAATGTCAAAAGCACTTTAAAAAATTTTTAATTTTTAAAATTTACATTTCAACAGGTTTTGGGGGAACAGGTGGTGTTTGGTTACATGAATAAGTTCTTTAGTGGTGATTTCTGAGATTTTGGTGCACCCATCACCTGAGCAGTGAACACTGTACCCAGTGTATAGTCTTTTGTTCCTCACCTCACTCCAACCCTTTCCCGTGAGTCCCCAAAGTCCATTGTATCATTCTTATGTCTTTGTGTCCTCATAGGTTAACTCCCACTTATGAATGAGAACATACAATGTTTGATTTTCCATTCCTGAGTTACTTCACTTAGAATAATGGTCTGCAATTCTATCCAGATTGCTGCAAATGCCATTATTTCAGTCCCTTCTATGGTTGAGTAGTATTCCAGGGTGTGTGTGTGTGTGTGTGTGTGTGTGTGTATATATCACATTTTCTTTATCCACTTGTTGATTGATGATGGGCGTTTGGGCTCGTTCTATATTTTTGCAATTGCAAATTGTGCTGCTATAAACATGCATGTACAAGTGTCTTTTTTGTATAATGTGAATGTCAAAAGCATTTTAATATCTCAGTCCTTTATCTTGATAGTCACAGTGATTGTTCATTTAATAAACTCTGATAACAAATCCCTTTCAAGTCTTCTACATAATCGGAAATCAGGTATACTGAATATTAGTTATATTTTTTAAACCTTAATTATGTTACAGTTGTCCACAAACAGAATATATACAAGCGTATGGAAGTCAGGAAGTGTAGTAATCAAACACTCATGCATTCACCGTATCAGGTAAGAACTAGCATATAGTATATGTTGAAGCTACCTTTATGTTCCTCCTCCCCTTTATTGTTAAGCAAATTTGTCATTTTTCAGTCTTCAAAAATGTCTATATGTATAGGGTACATAGTTACTCTACCCAGTGTAATTAAACAGAAAATAGTCCTCCATTACACTGTACTCATGCACTGATTTATGCACTGAAACCCTCATTCATTTATTCAATCCTTAATACCAATGTTAAACCAAGCGCCGCTTCAGAAGATATGGAGAGAGTTTATACTACATTAAGTAATATAATGTTATGCATTATAGAATAGAGTATGTATACATATAATCAATACCTATATTTTTTCTCAGGATATTTTAACTATTATCAAAGGCTAGATGTTCAACAGGACATTATACATTTCTTTGATTTTTAAGTACTAACATTAATAATATCCATCAATTACTGGATGCTTACTCCATGCTAGGCACTCTATGTACTGTCTCTTTTAATATTATGACAACCTTCTGAAGTAGTTTATTATTTGGACCATGTTGGACCATGCGAATGACTGTAACAAGCATTGCAAAATCTCAGCAGCTTAACAAAGAGAGATTTGTTTCTTACTCATCTTTCAGTCCCTTTTCTTTAAGTAGTGATTCAGGGATCCAGGCTTCTTCTTCCATTGGACCATTGGAGCCAAAGGGCTCATGGGATATTTTAGAGGCAAGGCCTGGAAATAACATGCACCTGTTCCGCTCACATGCCATTGACCTGAATTAATAACAGCATGCATTTGATTCAAGGTAAGCTGGGAAGTGTAGACTACCTGTGTGCCCAAATAGAAAATAAAATTGTTTGGAAAACTCATAGTATTTTCTCTGCCACATAAATAAAATTAGATGCTGTTTTTATTATTTATATTTTCAATTTATATTTGAGAAAGTCAAGGCTTAGAAGGATAAAATAACTTGCTCATGATAGGTAAATTGTTGTGCTAAGATTCTCAGAAGACACATCCTTCCTTACTACACAATACTGTCTCCTAGCTCTCTCTTGAACAAATCAATGTTCATTATACCAGTGGTCTATATTGTTGTAACATGTTACAACTAATAAGAAAAACATGCATGGATTTTCTTTAGAAATTAAATGATTGCTTTAAGTATTTTTCTAAAATAAACCAGCATACCTACTTCTTGCACATTTTATTTTCTGAGTCATTGGCTTCGAGTAAATGATTTTGAGTGCTCATAAATCAGATGGAAACTAATTATTTGTTTTACTGCATCAGGGACAATTAATTATTGGACAATTTGAGCTTTTTAAAATTTTGCTTTGTGGAATTTAGACTCAGAGTTAAATATAACTTCCCTTAGTGATGACTAAATTAAACAAAATTACAACTGTCTCATCTACGTGGATAATTGGGCCATCCACGTGAGGCACTTCCAATTTTGAATTAATCATCTATTTTTTTTTTCATAAACTATGTTGATATTTTACCACAACTTAGGACTAAGGTGGTAAATTAAAAATCTGTTTTTTCATTTTGATGATAGCTCCACACAATTTCTATATTGGTGCAAATGTTGAGTTCTTACATTTAGTTGAAGATATTTTTAAAATAACTTCATATGTAAATGTTAAATGGAACAATTCTCCTTCCCCTAGGAGCTATATGGAATGTCCCAACTCCTTAATATTCTCAACATTTTTGGCACTAAGAAAGAATAATCAGAAACTGAAACAAAACGTTGAGGTAAAAATCAAGTAAGCACTATGTCCCTGTTCTCTCTTTTCGTGGAATTGTTCAAGGTATCACGGTATTTGATAAGCCCAAATTCATGATGTAACTTTTGAAATAATTGTCAGCGAACAGCATTGTTCTCTGTTATGATTTATAGAGTTGCTCTGAAGTTTTTGTTTTGTTTTGTTTTGTTTGGAAGGGAGTGTGATAAAGAGAGCACTTTTGTCCCTAACTTGATGTGGAGTTTTTCAAAAATTGATAGATGTCTTGTAGGATCCTTTGTTGGCAAGCATGAGATAACTATATTGACTTGTGTGCCTCAACTCTAGAGAAAACAAAATTAGTTTGCTGGAGCAAAAAATGCTTTGAAAATTGATATAAATGCTACAAAAAATTGTCTGAAAACATCTGATTTTGCACTGGACACCCCTTAGCCAAAATGGTAGAATGGTCAGGGGTTGAATTGTGACCCCCAAAAAGATACGTTGAAGACCTATCCCACGTACCTGAGAATGTGACCTTATTTGGAAATAGGGTCTTTGCAGATGTAAGCAAGTTAAGATGAGGTCATTAGGATGGGCTCTAATCCAATACGACTGATGTCATTATAAGAAGAGGGAAGACTATATAAAGACAAACACACAAGGAGAGAGCACCAGGTGGGCACAGATGTAGAGACTGAAGCCATGCAGCTGCAAGCCAAGGATTGGGCAGGATTGATGCCCCCCATCAGAAGCTAGGAACAGGCAAGGAAATACTCTGTGACTGTAAAGGAGTCTGGATCCAGACCCCAAAAGAGGGTTCTTGGATCTCTTGCAAGAAAAAATTCATGGCAAGTTCATAGAGTAAAGTGAAAACAAGTTTATTAAGAAAGTGAAAGAATAAAGAATGGCCATTCCATAGGCAGCGCAGTCCCGAGGGCTGCTGGTTGCCCATTTTTATGGTTATTTCTTGATTACATGCCAAACAAGGGGTGGATTGTTCATGCCTTCCGTCCTTAGACCAGTTAGGGTGTCTTCCTGACATTGCCATGGCATTTGTTAACTGTCATGGCATTAATGGGCGTGTAGCAGTGAGGATGACCAGAGGTCGCTCTTGTCGCCATCTTGGTTTTGATGGATTTTAGTTGGCTTCTTTACTGCAAACTGTTTTTATCAGCAAGGTCTTTGTGGCGTGTGTCTTGTGCTGACCTCCTATCTCATCCTGTGACTTTCGAATGCCCAGCCTCCTGCAAATGCAGCCCAGTAGGTCTCAGCTTCACTTTACCCAGCCCCTATTCAAGATGGAGTCTCTCTGGTTCAAAAGCCTCTCATATTTCTATCCAAAGACTCAGAGGGAGCTTGCCCCTGTGAGTGCCTTAAGTTTTGTCTTCAAGCCTTCAGAACTGTGCAAAAGTACATTTCTGTTGTTTTAAACCACGCAGTTTGTGATATGTTGTTACAGGAGGTCTAGGAAACACATAGAGATGGCTGCAAGTCAAACATGCAAAAGGGAAACCTCTTTTTACTTATTTGCTTCTCTTTTCTCTTGGGGTTGAAGGAGAATCCCCGCCATGGAGCCAGCAACCACAGCTGTCAGGATAACCTGGGGTCTGACAGTGTGGTTTTAGTCCCTTGTGGTGGTGCCTCAAGTAACTCCAAGGAAGTCACAAAAATCAAGTAGATTAAAGACCTGAGTGTCCCCATCCCTTCCCCATGTTCTTATGATAATGGGAGTGGGGGTGGAATTGGTTATCAGGTGGGCTGTTTGTTACAACGAAGTCTTTGCAGAGGATAAAAGGTTTGAAAAACTAAGCAATACATCTCCTTTCTTCAACAAACCCTGTCTCACTTTCTGTTATGTGCCTGTGGTCCTCTCTCCTGCCCAGGAAGCTGGGTCATTCCACTTTCTCTGACCCAAGAGAAATTGCCCAGATGAAAGAGAGCTTGGCAGTTCGGGGACTAGCAGCCTTGCCGGTCAGTATCAGAACCAGTACCGTCGAAAAACTGCAATGATAGTTACCAACACTAGGTGGCACCACAGCAAAGCCTGCAGACGCACCAGTCTCCAAGGGGTGCCATGAATCCCTGTGCCGGGAAGTTACAGGAATTCTCCTTCATCTATGCGTGCCTCTTGCTTTCAGTAACCTACACCTTTCCTTTCTAACAGAAGTGATGCCCTCCTGTGGACTAAGGCAGGGTTCAGGCTTAGAATGGGCTTGTAATTCCTAGAGAATCATGATCCTATAGAAGCAGGTGAAAGCAAAGACACCTGCATGAAGTGTTGAGTAAGTAGAAAAGAAAGCACCAATACCTGTGCTTTGAGTCACTTCGTGATGTACCCACCGTCTCCCTAGCTAAGACAGCCCTGCCACTTTACCTGCCCTCCCCACTTTTCTATGTCCAGTTGAACCCTTTCTACAAAAGTCCCTTGAGAATGCCTGTTGCTCTTCTGAGATGCTGTTGATACTCATTTTAGACATCTCCAGGAGGCACCCAGTGTGGCTGGCTCCATCTCACAAAATGTGACTTCTGCGATCCCCATCCTGCCCTGTATTTCTGGAAAGGCATGAACTGTACGTTGAGTTGGTAAGATCCTTCCTGGAACTTACTGCTGACCACATTTATCAAAGGCTTGTGTAGTTTTCATGGCATAAGGCAACAAGTCTTACTTAAATCTATCATTTCTTAATAAATGATTATTAAGAGAACAGGTCAATTGCAACCTGTGTTTTAAGCACATTCAAAATACATTATAATTTGTTTTCATTTAACTGTCATCAACTTATGTGAAAGTCGTTCTTTTTAAAGACCTTTGATTTGGAAGGAGTTTTCTCATTTGTGTGACATATTATACCTTGTCTTTAAAGATAGTCTTCAAACAAATATAATGATCAAAATTGGTTTGTATTAATGTAATCGTAAAAATTTAGGTCCAAGGAGACACATGAATTAGGTTTCTTGAGTTGCAATTCGAATGCACTAAAAAAAAATCTAGGTTTCTTATAATATTTATAACTCCTGCATTTCACAGATCTATTCATTTGAAACTGTGGGCTTACATAAACCTGTCAGTTGGTACATCAAATAATCTGGGATTGCTTACAGTTTGACCATTAAGATCTTTTTAAATGCAGCTCATTTTTTAGAAAATTGTATTCAAGCATAGATTGCTGGGTTTTATTTAAAATTGAGATTTTTAAGACACAATATTCTCTTTTATTTCAGCTTTAGATTCCTTCCCCAAACAGTAAAAATGCTCGCATAAAAATAAAATATTATGAACAGATTTAGTGGCAGCTGATTCTGGGTTAAATGCTCCACCTTGTGGTTGAATAAGGAAGTTTACTTTTTAACTTTTTATTTAATGATGTTGATATTGGCAGTTGTCTTCTCCTTTTGTCCTCGGAAGACAGAAGAGACTGCTGCTGCTGATGTTGAAATTCTCCATAATATGTATATAGATTCACCACGAAGACATGATTTGGTGGTTTCAGAAGCCATATTTTGGGGTACTCCAGAGACTCAGCTATTGACATTGGTGCCATCTGGTAAAACGTGACCAAAATGAACACAAGTTAGTAGCCTGAAGGTTTTACCTTTTGTGAAGAAACGTTTCCTAAGTCATTCTACACAATGAATTAATGCGACACAATTAATACTTGTACAAATAGTCCAGAAGTAAATGAAATGGACAGGTGCCTGTGTGAGCGCCTGTGGGGTGTGTGTGTGTGTAGGTGGGGTAAGGGGATAGGAAATTACAGCTCTGAGGGTGAAACTAATTTAGTTCTATGTTCAGAAGCCTCAAATCTCCACTCCCACTTCTCTTGCAGTATGCAGGAAGGAGGCTGGATCCTATCAATACCTAAGGAAAGCTCACTATTACTTCCTATGGAACATGGAAAGTTCCATTCTCATCAGCTTTCTGCAGAACCTGGAGCCATCTCAGCCGACCAGAGTTCTTTCATTGAGATGGGCCCTATAGATGCTTTCTTCTTTCTTTTCATCCTAAAGAAATGCCACCCTCACATCTGTTTCTACTTCCACAAGCTGATTTTTCTTTTTGTCACAGAACTTCATAGGTACATTTTAGGGCACATTACATTTTAGCTAATACTTATTGCTTCTGAAATGATATCTGTTCTGGTTTTCAATTGGCCATTGTTGCATTGCTATAAAAAATACCTGAGACTGGATAATTTATAAAAGAGGTTTAATTGGCCCACGGTTTTGTAGGCAGTACAGGAAGTATGGTGCTGGCATCTACTTGGCTTCTGTGGAGGCCTCAGGAAACTTAGAGTTATGGCAGAAGGCAAAGCAGGAGCAGACACATCACATGGCCGGAACAGGAGCGCGTGAGAGAGTAGGGGGGTTGAGGTTCCACACACCTTTAAACAACCAGATTTCATAAGAACTCACTCAGTATCTCGACAAGAGCACCAAGGGGCTGGTGCTAAGCCATTCATGAGAAATCCACACCCATGATCCAAACACCTCCCACGGGGCCCCACCTCCAGCACTGGGGATTACAATTCAACGTGAGATTTGGGAGGGAACAAGTATGCAAATTATATGACCATTGCCATTTTATTGTTTTCTACCTTCAGTAAAATAGCTTCTGACAGCAAAATGAGTCACACTAGACCTCCTGAATGTAAGGAGAAAGGTATGTGGTTTATTAACGTTTGTGTATTTTATTGTCCTTTCTTTGAAAGTAGAAGATTCAGAAGGAAGTCCCAGGCCTTGTAGTCCCTTCCCCTGTCTTTGCAAAAAGGATGAAGACCGTAATGCCCCATCTCAGGAAACACATTCCTAACAGCCAGTTTAAAACCTTTAACACAGAAAGAGAGAGAAATAGTTTTGCTGAATTCATTTACTAGTAATATTTTAAAAGTGGTGTTGAGTTCGGGCGCGGTGGCTAACACCTGTAATCCCAGCACTTTGGGAGGCTGAGGTGGGCAGATCACAAGGTCAGGAGTTCGAGACCAGCCTGACCAACATGGTGAAATCCCATCTCAACTAAAAATACACACACACACACACACACACACACACACACACACACAATTAGCCAGGTGTGGTGGCATGCACCTGTAATCCCAGCTACTCAGGAGGCTAAGGCAGGAGAATTGCTTGAACCCAGGAGGCATAGGTTGCAGTGAGCTGAGATCGTGCCACTGTACTCCAGCCTGGGCAATAGGGCGAGACTGTGTCTCAAAACAAGAAAAAAAATGGTGTTTAAGATTATGTCACATGTGTAGAACATCAGATTGAGAAAGCAATGATAGTGGGGAGGCTGGTGGGAAATTGCAGATGAAATGTGGTGATTATGAAAAGCGTAGCATTTCTAGTGCCTTAGCCGCGTGCCTGGTGATGTATTAAGAGCTATTCAAGAATAAGCTATTCTAGTAATCACAACTCTATAAGATAGGGCTACTAGTGTCCCCATATAATATAAGAAAACTGAGACCTGGGGTCATTGTCACACTTGCCTAATGTCATACAACCAGAAGGTGGTAAAGTCAGAATTTGAACCCAGGGTCCTTCTGCCTCCAGCATTCATGTTCTTCCTCTCAACACTCTCCCAGATTTTGTGGGAACAGTAGAAAATCAATATTGCCCTAAAGCACTGTTATTTCAACAAACATCTATGAACGCCTATCATGTGTCAGGCCTGTGGTGAACTCTGAGGGTACCGACATGGATGACCTGGTCCCAGCTGTCCAGCCTCTGGTGAGTCTTTTTCAGCCTGTGAACACAGCTGTGGGAAACCTGCAACACCACACACAGCTTTCACCCACCGGGCAAACCCGACAAATGGCGTCTAGACACCACATACCATCAAGCTGCTGCCTTGCCAGCCATGAGGTCACACAACGCACTAGTCCATAGCACGCAAGCTGCCTTGGCGGCGTCTCAGGCCTGCTAATTGGAACAGGTGCAGAGTGATGACAGCAGGCCACCCACGGAGCTCTGGCACGCTGGCAAAGGCATGAGGAGCGGGAGGACAGTGGGAAGAGAAAGCCTGAACTGCAGCCCGGGCAATGGTGACTGGCAGATAAAAACATCCCTTACGCACCAAGAACTTGGCTATTTTTAGAATGGGCATTCCCTAATCTCTAAAGCAAATGGTAAAGCCTCAGGAAATGAGAGTCTATGAGAATATATGCCTATATGCAACCATCAGCCTTCCAAACTGGAAAGATAATTTGCACATATACACACATATACACTTGCACATAGACACATGCACACACACATACTCTCTGATAATTCTGGTAGAAGCTGTGGATCTTTCTAGGGTGTAAAGGGAGATGCTATTTCAGGGAAGACTCTGAACAGGTTCATTTCAGATGGATAGGTAAGAATTAGAAGTAAAAATAAAAGAAAGACCATCTCAGTTATCGGTTAACAGTTGGTTAGGAGACACCATAAAAATGCTAAAGGAAAAGGAGCAGATTTGGAAGAAGCATGTAAAGAATTAAAGTTGACCTTTCTAGATTCTGAAGTTACCAGCAGAATTGATCTAATGTTGTAAGTATTGGCAGAAATATTGTAGGAAGACATCAAGAGAAATGAGAGAAGATTGCTTGGTTGCAGGAATTTACAGTATAACAGGGCAAATCATTAAGAAGTGTCTAAAGTTTTGGTGGAAAGATGCTCATTTTTATGTGAACTAATGGATGTTAATTTTCTTTCAAATGTGTAACTGATATTGAATTTAAGTGCTCAACTACATGTAACATGCATTTCTGTTACACTCTGTTAGGATCTTAGTGGGACTTTAAGAAATAATAAGACAGAAACATGACTTGTAATGAGAAGCTAAACACAAAAATAGCGTATATGATTTATATTATGCAATTTTTTTTAAAAGTTAGGAGGCAATCACAATTGTTTACTTAATCTGGGTACTTGCAATTAAACCATGAGTTGAGCATCAGATAGTTATTCATTTTCTCCACATCAAAAGTTATCTGTAGGCCAGGCGTGGTGTTTCACACCTGTAATTCCAACATTTTGGGAGGCTGAGGTGGGTGGATCACATGAGGTCAGGAGTTCGAGACCAGCCTGGCCAACATGGTGAAACCCTGTCTCTACTAAAAGTACAAAAATTAGCTGGGCATGGTGGTGTGTGGCTGTAATCCCAGCTACTCAGCAGGCTGAGGCAGGAGAATCGCTTAAATCTGGGAGGTGGAGGTTGCATTGAGCCAAGATCACAGCGTTGCACTCCAGCCTGCACGACAGAGCGAGACTCCATCTCAAAAAAAAAAAATGTTATCTGTAAATCAGATATTCTTAGAACATTTTAATAAGTCACCTCCTTTATTTCAAAAGCTTATGCTTTCTAATGTATTTATCACAAAATACCTGAGAACTGCACTTCTGTTTAGATGTTGCAAGAATAAAATTAAGATAATATTCATGAAGTCTTCTGAGGCCCTTATTATAGATATTTTAGATAAATGTTTCATTGTTATTAGAAGCTAAAGCAATCTATTAGTGCCCATGGCATTTATTTTTTAATTGTGAAAACTTGGAAGTTATTTGGTTTCTGTTGTAATTTTAATAGTTAGTTTTGTAACACGAAAGATAAATTAAAGAAAAATTTTTTGTTAATGTTTGCTTGTGGGGGTGTGTGTGTGTTTGTGCAGGATGACTTATGCCCCACATGCATATTCAGCTCTTAGACCCTGTATCCCTGTGTAAGTTACCTTACGGCAATAGGGATTTTGCAGATGTGATTAAGTTACAGATCTTGAGATGGGAATATTGTTTTGAATTATTCCAGTGGGCCCAGTGTAATCACAGGGGTCTTTATAAAAAGGAGAATTAGAGTCTGCAGTAGACAGGACCACGGAAGCAAGAGGTTGAAGTGATGTTAAGAAGGGGTCATGAGCCAAGGAATGCAGGCAGCCACTAGAAACTGAACAAGACAGAGGAATAGCTTCTCCCCTAGAATCTGCAAGAGGAACCAGCCCTGACTGCACCTTGACCTTCATCCGGGGAGACTGATTGTGAACTTCCAGCCTCCAGAGCTATAAGAAAATAAATTTGTGCTGTCTTAAGCCACTAAGTTGGTAGCAATTTGTTATACAGAGCCCCAAGAAACTCATACTTCATGTGTGCATACATTCATGTACTCAGTGATGTCTCAGATAATAAGAAGGTGAATCAGATCACTTGTCCCTTTGATTGAATTCAAAGTCAGTTTTTTTCAATAATTCTTTTTTAAGGGACTTTGACATACCATAGTATGGTTTCTATAAAGGACTAAACAAAACAAGGGTCAGCTCTTCTTCTCAAGGACATTATTATTTGCTGAATCTTCCACCATTACTGTACTTTAGAGACCATCTGGAAATGTTTTTCACTGGGAGAAGGGGAGTTTACTTATTTAGGGTAATACTGGTATAAAAGAATGTAGACACAAGCAAGGAGTTACTCAATCTACAATTGTAAAGAAGGCTGCTAATGTCACCATAAAGTGGCTGAGTCCTGGATTCTTTCAGCCAGCACACAAAATGAGGACAGGCAACTCTCAAGGCAAATCGAAAGCTGACAAGGTTTGTCTTCAGGACCCTCCCAGACACCTTTTCTCTATATATCTTTTAAGAACAAGGCCTGCACATTTCTTGGTTCTAATATGCTACTCCTTTTCTGTTAAAATGGAGAGTATGATATTATGTTTGCATTCGTACAGAAACTAACTGATAATGAGAGAATAGGTTAAACTTCAATTTGCATTTATAATTCTTAATTATGGAGTATTTTTAGGCTATGATTAGCAATAGAAGAAAGCTGGGGGCCTTCATGTGGTCATGTTGGGCGTAAGACTGGTTCTGAAGTCTGCTCGTGCCATTTTTAGAGTACTTTGGTGCTTTTGCTCAAAAGATGCAAAATATTCTAAAGAGTGACAACAATCCTCTTCCTGTGGTATATTCATTTAGGCTAGCAAAAGCTGATTGTGATATATCCAAGAATTTAAAAATCCAGTTGTTAGACAACTAGTAGCTTAAAATTGGCTATAGGGAGAATATTTACACCACAGAAATTGGCAAAAGCTCTAAGTCAGGGCTTTTTCCCCCCTTCCCCTCCTGGGATGGCTTATCTGCTCATTATAGTTTACTTCCTGTTCTCTCTTAAAAATAATCTTTCTTCTGTTCTCCCTGAGCTGCAGGATTTTTCACCAGGGACTTCGAGTCTACCTTCCCTGTGATTTCTTTTCTGATCACTGCTATTTCTTGATCAGGGTTGGCTCAACCAATAGGTGCAGTAGACACAAGTGTCTAGGGCCCATGATACTTTCAGGGACCCAAGAAATATTTAATTTCTTTCCAAATTATATGAGAAATATAAATATAATAGGTATATGCACATACACATATATAATATAACATATATGGGTATATAGGTAAAATGTTTAATGTATAATGAATCTAGCTCATATTATATTCATCTACATAACCAACACATTCATAAAGTACCATTTCTGGTATTTTGTTATGGAGGAAGGCAATCACAAAGACAAGGTGCCTGGGGCCCACAGAAGTTATAATATGACCTCCTGTAGGCCCTTTTCAGTCTCATAGTCCAGAGCTGATGTTAAAATAGGTCTTGTTTTTTCAGGACCCACTTTTATAAAATTCACCTATATGCTATAGTGTATATTGGCAGCACCACTTTAGATGCCTGGGAGATAGGCACTGCATTACCCTTAGAAACCTGAGTTAAGCTCATGTTTGCCTGTGCTTTTAAATATGTCTGGTTTTCATTAATACCATCTTGTATTTGTGATTCTTTCAAAACATGGAACAAACAGCAAAACCAATATATGGATTCCAATGAATGGAACATCTGCTACCTTTGTTATACATTTCATATTTGATATGGTTTGGCTCTGTGTCCCCACTCAAATATCATCTTGAATTGTAATCCCCATGTGCTGAAGGAGGGACCTGGTGGGAGGTGAGTGGATCATGGGGGTTCTCATGATAGTGAGTGGGTTCTCACAAGATCTGATGCTTTAAAGGTGTTTGGCAGTTTCTCTCTTGGCCCAGTCTCTCTCTGTCTCTTGCCACCATGTAAGACGTACCTTGCTTCCCCTTATGCCATGATTGTAAGTTTTCTGAGGCCTCCCTAGCCATGCAGATCTGTGAGTCAATTAAACCTCCTTTCTTTATGAATTACCCAGTCTCAGGTGGTATCTTTGCAGCAGTTTGAAAACAGACTATACAACAATATTCATGCTCAGTTTCCCACTTGCTTGTAATCATTCAATCCAATAGTAAGAATTTTAATGAAATATTCTTCCTTTGCTATCTTCTAGTTTATTTACATGTTCCCTCAGAGGTTTAGGTGTTTTTTGTTTTTGTCTTTTGGTCTTTTCTTTTTAGTTTTTTTTCATTCTTTTTATTTATTCATTTATTTTTAGAGAGACAATAGAGAATATATAGTTTTTTAAAATTTCATTTCAATAGCTTTAGGGGTATTAGTGGTTTTTGGTTACATGGATAAATTGAATAGTATTGAAGTCTAGGAATTTTAGTGCACCTGTAACATGAGTAGTGTACACTGTACCCAACAGGTAGCTTTTCATCCCTGACCTTCCTCTAGTCCTCTGCACTTCTGAGTCTCCATAGTCTATTATACCACTCTGAATGCCTTTGTGTATCTATAGCTCAGCTTCCACTTATAAGTGAGAACATGCTGTATTTGGTTTTCGATTCCCAAGTTACTTTATTTAGAATAATGGCCTCAAGTTCCATCCAGGTTGCTGCAAAAGACATTATTTCATTCTTTTTTTATGGCTGAGTAGCTTTCCTTGGTATATATGTATAACACGTTTTCTTTATCCACTCATTGCTTAATAGGCACTTAGGATATTCCCATATCTTAGAAATTGTGAATTGTGCTGATAAGCATACACATACAGGTGTCTTTTGGATATAGTGACTTCTTTTCCTTTGGGTAGATACCCAGCACTGGGAGTGCTGGATCAAATATTAGATCTACTTTTCGTTCTCTGAGAAATCTCCATACTGTTTTCTATAGAGGTTGTACTAATTTACAATTTACTAATATACAATTTACTTATATAAGAATTCCTTTTCACGGCTGGGCACAGTGGCTCATGCTTGTAATCCCAGCACTTTGGGAGGCCGAGGCGGGCTGATCACTAGGTCAGGAGATTGAGGCTATCCTGGTTAACACGGTGAAACCTCGCCTTTATTAAAATACAAAAAATTAGCCGGGCATGGTGGCAGGCGCCTGGTGTCCCAGCTACTGGGGAGGCTGAGGCAGGAGAATGGCATGAACCTGGGAGGCAGCACTTGCAGTGAGCCGAGGTGTCACCACTGCACTCCAGCCTGGGTGACAGAGCGAGACTCCATCTCAAAAAAAAAAAAAAGAATTCCTTTTTCACCACATCCATGCCAAAATCGATTGCTTTTGACTTTTTAGTAATGGCCATTCTGGCTAGGGTAAGGTGGAGCCTCATTGTGGTTTTAATTTGCATTTTCCTAATGATTAGTGATTTTTTTCATACCTTTGTTGGCCATTTGTATTTCTTCTATTGAGAAATGTACATTCATGTTATTTGCCCATTTTTAAATGGGATTATTTGTTTTTTTCTTGCTGATTTGTTTGAATTTCATATAGATTCCGGATGTTAGTCCTTTGTTGGATGCATAATTGCAGATATTCTCTCCCATTCTACAGGTTGTCTGTTTGCTCTGATGATTATTTCTTTTGCTGTGCAGAAGCTTTTTGATTTAGTTAGGTCTCAGTCATTTCTTTTTGTTTTTGTTGCATTTGTTATTGGGCCATAGTCATGAATTCTTTGCCTAGGTCAATGTTCAAAGGAATTTTTCCTAGGTTATCTTCTATAATTTTTATGGTTTCAGGACTTAGGTTAAAATCTTTAATCCATCTTGAGTGAATTTTTGTGTATGGTGAAAGATAGAGATTCAGCTTTAATCGTCTACACGTGGCCATCCAATTTTCCTAACACCATTTATTGAATAAGGTGTCTTTTTCCCAATTTATGTTTCTGTATGCCTTGTCAAAAATTAGTGCGTTGTAAGTATTTGGCTTAATTTCTGGGTCCTCTATTCTGTTCCACTGCTCCATGTATCCACTTTTACACCGAAACCACGCTATTTTGGTGACGACAGCCTTGTATAATTTGCAGTCAGGTAATGTAATGCCTCTGGATTTGTTCCTTTTGCTTCAGATTGCTTTGACTATTTGGGCTCTTAATTTGGTTCCTTGTGAATTTTAGGATTGTTTTTTCTAATTCTGCATTAGATCTGTAGATTGCTTTGAGAAGTACTGTCATTTTCATGATATCGATTTTTCTAATTTATGAGTATGGAAGGTATTTCCATTTGTTTGTGTCACCTATGATTACTTTCAGCAGTGTTTTGTAGTTCTCCTTGTAGCGATCTTTCACCTCCTCAGTTAAGTGTATTCCTAGGTATTTTATTTTATTTTATTAGCTATTGCGAAGGGGATTGAGTTATTGATTTAATTCTCTGCTTGGTCTTGCCAGTATATAGCAGTGCTACTGATTTGGGTACGTTGACTTTGTAACATAAGACAGTTCTGAATTTTGTAACATAAGACATTTCTGAATTTGTTATTCAGATCTAGCAGTCTTCTGGAGGTATTTTTAGAGTTTTCTAGATATAAGACAATATTATCAATAAACAGAGACAGTCTGACTTCCTCTAGGCCGAGACGG
>NC_045452.1:52553582-52622211 GCF_002776525.5 Piliocolobus tephrosceles | reverse complement strand
AAAAAAAAAAAAAAAAAAAAAAAAAAAAAAAAAAGATTCATTTTATTTCTTTCTCTTGTCTATTTGTTCTGGCTAGGACTTCCAGTACAATGTTGATTAGAAGTGGTGAAAGTGAGCATTCTTGTCTTGGTCCTGTTCTTAGGGGGAATGCTTTCAATTTTCCCCATGTAGTATGATGTTATCTGTGGGTTTGTCATACGTAGCTTTTATTATTTTGAGGTATGTTGCTTGTATGCCTAGGTTTTGAGGGTTTTTATTGAAATGGGATGCTGGATTTTAAATAATGGTTTTTCTGCCTCTATTGAAATTATCATGTTGTTTTTGTTTTAGTTCTGTTTATGTGATGAATTACATTTATTGACTTGTGTACATTGACCCACCTCTACATCCCTGGAATGAAATCCACTTGATCATGATGATTATTTATTAGGATGTGCTTTTGGATTTGGTTTGCTAGTATTTTATTGAGAATTTTTGCATCTGTATTCATCAAGTACATTGGTTTGCATTTTTCCCCCCCTTTTTTTTTGTTATGTCCTGGCTTTTGTATCAGGGCAATATTGACTTCATAGAATAAGTTAGGGAGGATTCTTTCTTTCTCAATATTTTGAAATATTTTCAGTAAAATTGGCACTAATTCTTCTTTGACTGTCTTGTAGAATTCGGTTGTGAATCCATCTTGCCCTGGGATTTTTTTTTTTTTTTTTTTTTTAATGGAATCTTGCTCTGTCACCCAAGCTGGAGTGCAGTGGCATGATCTCGGCTCACTGCGACCTCCGCCTCCTGGGTTCAAGCAATTCTCTTGTCTCAGCCTTCCGAGTAGCTGGGACTACAGGCGCACGCCACCATGCCTGGCTAATTTTTGTATTTTTAGTAGAGACGGGGTTTCAACGTGCTGGTCAGGCTGGTCTCGAACTCCTGACCTCAGGTAATCCACCCACCTCAGTTTCCCAAAGTGCTGGGATTACAAGCGTGAACCACCGTGCCCAGCCAAGCTTATTTTTGTTGTTGTTGGCAGTTTTTCGATTGATTCAATCTCACTGCTTGTTGTTGGTCTGTTCAGGATTTCAATTTATTTCTGATTCAAGCTAGAGGGGTTATACTTTTTTAGTAATTTATTCATTTCCTCTAGGTTTTCTAGTATTTGTGCATAGAGGTATTCATGATAGACTCAAATGACCTTTTTTATTTCTGTGGTGTAGTTGTAATGCCTCCATTTTCATTTCTAATTGAGCTTATTTGAATCTTTGCTTTTTTTTCTTGGTTAATCTAGCTAGTGGTCTATTAAGTTAATTTTTTTAGAGAACAAACTTTTTGTTTCTATAATCTTTTGTATTTTTTTGTTTCAATTTTATTTGGTTTTGCTCTGATCTTTGTTATATATTTTCTTCTGCCAGCTTTGGGTGTGGTTTATTCTTGTTTCTCTATTTCCTTGTGTTGTGACATTATGTTGTTAATTTGTGATCTCTTAGCCTGTTTGATGCAGGCATTTAGTGCTACAAACTTTCCTCTTTAGTGCTACAAACTTTCCTCACTTCTTTTGCTTTATTCCAAAGATTTTGATAACGTGTCACTTGTCATTCATTTTGAAAATTATTTACATTCCCATATTAATTTCATTGTTAACCTAACAATCATTCAAGAATGGATTTTTTCGGCCGGGCGCGGTGAGCCTGTAATCCCAGCACTTTGGGAGGCCGAGACGGGTGGATCACGAGGTCAGGAGTTCGAGACCATCCTGGCTAACACGGTGAAACCCCGTCTCTACTAAAAAATGCAAAAAGCTAGCCGGGCGAGGTGACCGGCACCTGTAGTCCCAGCTACTCGGGAGGCTGAGGCAGGAGAATGGTGTAAACCCGGGAGGCGGAGCTTGCAGTGAGCCGAGATCTGGCCACTGCACTCCAGCCTGAGCGACAGAGCGAGACTCTGTCTCAAAAAAAAAAAAAAAAAGTGGATTTTTTCAATTCCATGTATTTGTATAGTTTTGTGCGTTACTTTTTGAATTGATTTCTAATTTTATTCTGCTGGGGTATAAGAAGATACTTGATATGATTTTGATTTTCAAGATGTATTGAGACTTTTTTATGAGCCACTATATGGTCTATCTTGGAGAAAGTTCCGTGTGCTAATGAGAAGGATGTATATTCTGCAGTTCTTGGATAGAATGCTCTGTAAATGACTCTTACCTTTACTTGTTCTACAGTTCAATTTAAGTCCTGTGTTTCTTTAAGTTTCTGTATTGATGATCTGTCTAGTGCTATCAATGGAGTGTTGAAGTACTCCACTATTACTGTGTTGCTGTCTATCTGTTTTCTCAGGTCTAGCAGTAATAATAATATGAATCTGGGAGCTCCAGAGTAAGGTAAGGTGCATATATATTTAGGATTGTTATATCTCCTTGTCGAATTGATCCTTTTATCGTTATAACTTTCTTTGTCTTCTTTTAACTGTTGTTGCTTTAATGTTTGTTTTATACGATATAAGATTAGCTACTCCTGCTCATTTTTAATTTCCATTTGTGGGAAATACCTTTTCCCAATCTATTAACTTGAGTCTATAAGAATCCTTACATGTTAAGTGTGTCTCCTGAAGACAGCAGACATTTGGTTTGTAATTTTTTCTATACATTCTGCCAATTTGTATCTTTTAAGCAGAGCATTTAGACCATATACTTTTAACACTAATATTGAGATGTGACATACTGTTCCAGTCCTCACATTGATTATTACCTAGTGATTTTGTTTTCTTTTTTGTGTTATTGTTTTATAAGCCCTGTGAGTTTTATGCTTTCAGGAGTTTCTATTCTGGTGAGCATCAACCTTTTGTTTCAGAACATACAACTGATTTTAGCATTTCTTGTTGGGCTGATCTACTATTGACAAATTTCCACATCACTTGCTAGTCACGAGAAAAGTCTATTTCTCCTTTACTTATGAAAGTTAGTTTTTTAAATTTTTAAAACTTTTATTTTAGTTTCAAGTGTACATATGCAGGTTTTTTCTATAGATAAATTGCATGTTGTGGAGGTTTGGTGTACATATTATTTCATCACCCAGGTAATAAGCATAGTACCCAAGAGGCAGTTTTTCAATCCTCCCTCTCTACCATCTACCCTCAAGTAGGCCCCAGTATCTATTGTGAAACTTAGTTTTGCTGGGTACAAAATTCTAGGCTGATAGTTATTCTGTTTATGGAGACTAAAGATAGGACCCCAATCCCTTTTTGCTTGTAAGGTTTTCTACAAAGAAATCTGCTGTTAGTCTGATATATTTTCCTTTATAAGTTACCTGATGGTTTTGTCTCACTGCTCTTAGAATTCTTTCCTTCATGTTGAATTTAGATAGTCTGATGAATATATGCCTTGGCGGTGTCCTTCTTGCCATGAATGTCCCAGTAGTTCTTTGAGCTTCTTGTATTTGGATGTCTAAATCTCTAGCAAGGTCAGGGAAGTTTTCCTCAATTATTCCTTCAAATAGGATTTCCAAACATTTTGCTTTTTATTCTCTTTCAGGAAACCAGTGATTCTTAAGTTTGGCTATGTTACATAATCCTATATTTCTTGGAGACATTTTCACTTCTGATTCTTTTCTCCTTATTTTTGTCTGATTATGTTAATTGAAAAATCTTTCCTTTGAGTTCTGAAGTCTTTTCTTCTACTTGTTGTAGTCTATTGCTAAAATTTTCCACTGCGTTTCATAGTTCCCTAAATGTGTCTTTCATTTCCAGAAATTATAATTGGTTTTTCCTGAAATATCTCTTTAGAAAATTTTTCTTTCATATCCTGAATTGTATTTTTAAATTTGTTTATGTTGTTTTTCACCGTTCTCTTGTATTCCCTTGAATAACTTAATAATCAACCTTTTGAATTTTGTATCTCATATTTCAACGATATCATCTTGGTTTGGCTCCACTGTTGGAGAGTTAACGTGATCTTTGGGGCTGATATAGACCCCTATTTTTTCATATTGCCAGAATCATTTTTCTGGTTCCTTCTCATTTAAGTACATTTTTCTAATTATTTTTGAATTTACTTTTTGTATGACTGGGTTTTTAATTTTTTTTCCCCCTTGAGGATGTGACTTTAACATTTATAAGTTACTGTCATCTACCACCTACCTTTGGCTCTGGGTGTTTTCAGTGGTGAAGATTTTGTGTGAGTTTTCGGTTGTAGAAAATCTTTGTGTGATGAATTTCTCTGATGAGGATTTAGTAATGATGTGCTGGATGTGTGAGCGGATTCACTGTCTCCTGTGGGGCTGAAATGGCAGATGTCTCAGGAAGCTCATCTTGTTTCCCAGTGGTGTGCACTTTTATAAATGTGTTCCCCACTATTTTACTCACTGGATTGAACAGTTCAACCTTTGGGCCATTAGGAGGTGCCCATGAGTAAAAACTGGCCAAGGATAAAGCAGGTGGGTAAGTTCAACACCCCAGTGGGGTCCCAGCTGGGGAATCTCTCAGTGAAATGCACTGGAGTCTTTTCAGAAGGAAGTGAGAAAGCCACCATACCTCCCTTCAGGAAATTGATCCCAGTCACACTCTTGACTCCATGTTCCAGTTCCTCAGATCAGACAAGCACCTCTTTATCTGCTTCATGTAAAGAGGGATTGTGACTCTACCTCTTGTGCAAGCCAAGCCTGAATCTGGAGGGCACTCCTACTGTGGGGATGCATCCTGAACTGTTCCAGAAAGGCTGTCTACAGATGCACCCATGCTGAGCTCCCACGGGAGACATTCAGCTGTGTCTGGAGTGGCAGATGAGGGGGAGAAGAAATCAGTATTAGTCAGGGTTCTCTAAAGAAACAGAACTAATAGGATAAATGTGTATAAGAAAGGGAGTTTATTAGGGAGAATTGACCCACATGATCCCAAGGTAAAGTCCTATGATAGGTCATCTGCAAGCTGAGGAGCAAGGAAGCCGGTGATGGATCAGTCCAAGTCCCAAAACCTCAAAAGTAGGGAAGCCGGCAGTGCGGCCTTCAGTCTGATTGTTGGAGGCCTGAGGGCCCCTGGCAAACCACTAGTGTAAGTCCAAGAGTCCAAAAGCCGAAGAACTTGCAGTCTAATGTTTGAGGGCAGGAAGCATCCAGCACAGGAGAAAGATGAAGACCGGGAGACTCAGCAAGTCGGCTCCTTCCACCTTCTCCTGCCTCCTTTATTCTAGCTGCATTGGCAGCTGATTAGATGGTGCCCACCCAGATTGAGGGTGGGGCTGCCTCTCCCAGTCCACTGACTCAGTTAATCTCTTAAGGCACCACCATCACAGCCACACCCAGAAACAATACTTTGCATCCTTCAGTCCAATCAAGTTGGCACACAGAATTAACCATCACAAAGTACCCTTCTCCAAGACCCTTCATGCACCAGGGATGCCTCACCTTTGGGGTAGACCCCACGAAGTTTCCACACTGAGTCCAGCACTGCTCCTGTGACTCTGCTGAAATAAACTTTTCCACAGTGAAAAGGTAAGGACTCAAGGCCTGCAGTCTGGTTTCTTTTGTCCCATGGAATGCTCCCTTAATGTGGTACATGCCCTCTTTTTCTAGGAGTAACAGTCCCTGAGCACCAGTCTACTGTGACTCCTGCTGCTCTTCTGGGTCTAACCACCAGGTGGGGCTGCCATACTATGGTGCTGGGAATGTCTACAAGGGATCGAGTGATGTGACCTGTCCTTCAAATCTCCCAGCACCAGATCTGATAGGGATGAGAGAGGAGTCATGTAAATTCTGTGAGATTCCTTGGTTATAAATAGCCCTAGTGTTGTGGCCGTCACAAATGCCAGCTGTACTGGTCATGTAGACAGATTCAAGACCTCCTGGTTAGCCAGTGTGATCACAGTCATGTTAGTCTCTGTTCAAACTGGGGTTGCACAAAAGTTTTCTCCTTTGTCAGCATGGTGTTATGGAACGGGCTGATATTGTATTGGGTTGTGCCATGTAACCTCCAGCCAGGAGGTGGTGCTTGCAAAAGACCACAAGCTATGATAGTAGCAGTGGAACTTTTGCTTGCCTTTTGTTACCCAAGGAGGTGCTCTGGTGTCTGAAGCAACGTGTGGGGCCATAGAACTTTCAAATGTCTCTGTCCATTGTGTTACCCTACCGGGACAGGTGGAGGAGCAAAGCCAGGCGGGGGCTGGGTCAGGCAATCTATGCTCTGGCTTCCCAGGTGGAGTCACCGGCAGCTGCCCCAGTGGAAATCAGAGGTCAGTTCCCTGGCCCCTGGGGTAATGTTCCACAGAGGAGCACAGCTGCTTCTGTTGCACAAAAGAATCCACATGGAGAGTAGAGCATAGCAGGTGGCGGTAAGCCCCACTCTGCTCCCACACACTTGGCAAAGCAGGTCTCACACAGTGTTCTGCTAGCAGCAGTTAACTGTGTTCCAGGCAGTCTGCGGTCAGAACTTCAAATTGCCTCAAGCCATAAGCTTTCCTGACCAAGACAGAAACTGGGCTTTCCGGTCACACTCATGAAGCAGAGGCCCTAATCTTCTGTGCTTGTGGCTATAGCACGCTTCCCACTTACCCCTCAGTTCTGGCCGATGGGGTTCATCCTCACTGAAGATTATATCGCAAATCTCAGTCGGGAGCTTCTCTCGACCTGTGACTGCTGCCTGAGTTAGCTGGCAGGCTTCTGCAATCTTCCCTGTGGGATAGGATCAGGAATGGCTTCCCTCTGTCCCTGCTGGAGTCTGGGAGAGCATGCAAAGCTGTCCAAATGCTGCTCCTTCTCATATGTTCCCCAACACCCACTAAATCAGTTCCAACTCTGGATAGAGTTAAGTCCTCCCCTCATGGCCTGGATTGCCACGATCTTTCATGGCAGTGTGTGTCACGGTGGCATTCTCTCCCCCCTCACGCTCTGGAGGCTCCCAGTTTTCCACCTGGATCATGGTATAGGCTGCTGCCCAGCACTTCTTTCAAAGGGTCTGTGATTTCATTCAGCTTTCTAAGTTCCTGTGTTGCTTCTTGGAGAAAAGTTCACAGCGTGAATCTCTATACTCTATTTTGTCTTCCCACATGGGAGAGGCATGTTAACAATGCCTCCAATTTGCTATGTAGGGGAAAAAACTAATTTTGTTATTTTTAATGAGCACATAACAATTGTACATATGTATAGGGAACAATGTTGTATTTCAACACATGTATACATTGTGTAGTTATCAAACCAGGATATTTGACTGTTCATCACCTCTGACATTTATCACTTCTTTTTGGTGTAAACATACAAAACCCTTTCTTCTGGCTATTTTGATATATACAATGCCTTATTGAGAACTCTAGTCACCCTACTATGTAATAGGACAACAGAATATATTCCTCCTTTGGGAGTTACTTCTTTTTTAAAAAAATATAAGTTGAATTTAATATTTATTAAAGTCTTTTTTTGTTTTTTGAGACGGAGTCTCGCTCTGTGCAGTGGCTAGAGTGCAGTGGCGTGATCTCGGTCCCTGCAAACTGCGCTTCCCGTGTTCGCACAATTCTCCTGCCTCAGCCTCCCAAGTAACTGGGACTACAGGCACCCGCCACCTCGCCTAGCTAATTTTTTTTTTATATTTGTAGTAGAGATTGGGTTTCACCGTGTTAGCCAGGATGGTCTTGATCTCCTGACCTCGTGATCCTCCCGCCTCAGCCTCCCAAAGTGCTGGGATTACAGACGTGAGCCACCGCACCCGGCCAGTAGAACACTCATTGGGGATGCCAACCAGAGCTGGTAACTCTGTGGTAGGGTTTGAGGGAAGGTGTGAAGTCCCTCTTTCTCAGTAATATCTGAATCACAGGCACTTGAAATTTCCCAATAAGAATATTTTCTTTTTTTTTTTGGTCACAGTCATGCTAGTCTCTATTCAAATTCTTCCTTCTCTATCCTTCCTTCCTGCCCCTTCATCCTGCCATCCCTTCATCCCATATGGAGATGACATCACAAACTTTAATGTGCATAGGAATCAGTGGAGCAGTTTATTAGGAATGCACGTATATGGGCCTCAGCTCTAAGGATTCCAGCTCTGTAGGCTTAGGGTGGGACTTGGAATCTGCATTTTTACTAGACCTTATCTCATGCTAATGCAGGCTTAAATTCTTACTGGCTTATACAAAAGTATTTTCCAGGTACTTTTCAAATCATGAAAAGTCCAGAAGCAGGATATAAGAAATTTAGAAGACTATTGATGAAGACAATGGAATATAATATTAAGAGTTGCCATCAACTGATAGCATAAAATATGCTGACATCGAACACATGTCAATTTTCATCATTATACCAGTCCTGGAAGATAGGTGCTATTATCACCATTTTACAATGAGAAAAACGAGGCTGAAGGAAGAGTAATTGCCCATCTTCTCACACAGTAAATAGTAAGAATGATATCTGAATACAAATGCAATCCCAAAGTCCTTCCTTTGAGGAAGAGAGAAAGTTTATCTACTAACTCTGATAACAATTAGTAACTAAGGCCATTTCTTGAATCAGTAATTCTTAGCCCTTTATAGAACCTAGAAGACACCCCAAGTCTAGTCAAAGTGACAACATAAGAATCCATGCTTCCTCATTTCTGTTTGGCAGCGGGATTTCATAAGCCCCTAACTCTGTGTTGACATGTAGTTTTTTGGAGGGATGCTTTGTAGATAAAATAGGATAGAGTGCAAAGACTTTCATGTCTCTTGCCTGAGTCACTATATTCCTTAAAAATAAATGAGCCGGGCGCGGTGGCTCACGCCTGTAATCCCAGCACTTTAGGAGGCCAAGTCGGGTGGATCACGAGGTCAGGAGTCCGAGGTCAGTCTGGCCAAGATGGTGAAACCCTGTCTCTACTAAAAATAGAAAAATTTTAGCCCAGTGCAGGGGCGGGCGCCTGTAATCCCAGTTACTCAGGAGGCTGAGGCAGGATAATCACTTGAACCCAGGAGGCAGAGGTTGCAGTGAGCCAAGATCGTGCCACTGAACTCTAGAATCTATAAGGAGATGTACTGTATAGTCCTCAGTAAGACTGTGGGTTTTTCTCAACTTTTATTTTAGTTTCAGGGTTACATGCGCAGGTTTGTTCTATAAATTGCATGTCGTGGGGGTTTGATGTACATGTTATTTCATCACCGAGATAATATAGTACCTAATATATTATAGTACCTAATATAGTACCGAGATAAGCATAGTACCTAATGGGTAGTTTTTCAATCCTCCACTTCCTCCCCTCCTACACCCTCTAGTAGTTCCTGGTGTCGGTTGTTCCCTTCTTTGTTTCCATGTGTATTCAGTGTTTAGCTCCCACTTATAAATAAGAACATGTGTTATTTAGTTTTCTGTTCCTGCTCTAGTTCGCGTAGGATAACGACCTCCAGCTCCATCCATGTTGCTGCAAAGGACACGATCTCATTCTTTTTCTCATTTTCTTTATTTCACTCATTTATCTAATGATTAATGATGTTGAGCATTTTTCTTTAATTTTGAAAAGCTTGATTTTTTTCTTTGTCGATATTCATTTGATATGTGAGATGAAAATGAGATCCTAAACCCCCCAGATGACCGAATGAAACCCCTCTTTGCCAAGGGGACTGCTGAGAAACCTTAAAAGCTACATTTCCCACCAGGACAGGATGAGAGGTATGACACATCTCATTACAACCCCTCTCTCAGGAACTACCACTGGACTTTGTTCCCTAAGGGCTAAACAGAAACAAACCCAGTTGACAGCCTTGCTCTGCCACTGATTTCAATCAACTGACTGGTACCGCAGCCAGACTCCCCTTCCTCCTTGTGGTTTCCACACACATCTGATCAGTTTAACAGCACATCCCTTCCTGACTTTTGACTACTGACTGCAGACTGGGTCTGGCCAGTGGACAGAGCACAGGTTTCCTCTTTGTCCTCTATTTCATGTTTTGACACATAGAGCCCAATTTTAATGCATTTACACGTTAAGTCTCTGCCCCAAAGTGAACATGGGAAATATGGAACATGCATGCTTGCTTAATGCCCCTCCGCCGTGAGAATATTCATAAGTCCTTCTACAACCTGTTCAATATGAATACTTAGCCAACTCATTCAGCATAAATTTCTGTCTCACCCTTCTTCCTTCAGAGTGCCTGTTTTTGGTCTCTAATGGAGGCTACACTTCCCAGCCTGTAGGACGGCCATTCTGCAGGCTTCAACCCTTTATAAGAAATAAATCTCTCTTCTCCAAATTTATGGATCTTGTGATTCTCCAGTTGACAGATTGTTCTCCAGTGCTTTCAGTTAAGAAGTTTTGAGTTCCTTCTTATTTTTATTTGACCTCAAGTGACTGTGTTCTTGCTTGGGTTCATAGAAAAGGCAAGTTCCTGTTCTACTGGGCATAGATTTGATTAAATTGATCTGGATACTGGACACGTTCTGTTCAGCCATCTCCAAGCAACATATAAGCGGTCACTGTGTCTTGCTTAGGCTACTGCTATAGCTCCTAAACTAAATTGCTGTAATCCACTCTGTGCCCCTCTCGGTGCAGCCAGCATGGGGTTTTCAAAATGTAAACATGATCATGTTACTATTGTTCTCTCCAACTCCCTCTCTTTCTCCTGTATGATTTGTTTTAAATTGCTTTTATGATTAAAAAAATGAAGTCCACTAGCGTGGTCTACCAGTTTCTCAGTACCTCCACCCACATTTTATCCTCTCTGCTGTCTTTATGCCATCTTTAACAACTGCTTCAGCAAACTGTGGCTTTCACTTACATTTCCCATTCCCTTCCTAGAGCAGGGCTTTACACTTGCTTTTGTGGAGGCCTAAGATATGTTTCTTTCCCCTCATTGCTTAGCTATGCCCACTTCCTCTGATATATCCCAATTCATACATCACTTCCCTGATTTTGATAACTCAATTGAATGCCCCTTCACGGCTACCAGGAGCACCATCCTGTCTCCCTTGTAGCACTTTCTCAGTGGTGTGTCCACATTTGCTGGTGTGATGACTTCATTTTTTGTTTTCTTTTTCTTTGTTTGTTTTGTTTCAAGATGGAGTCTCACTCTGTCACCCAGGCTGGAGTACAATGGTGAGATCTCAGCTCACTGCGACCTCTGCCTCCTGGGCTCAGACAATTCTCCCGCTTCAGCTTCCCAAGTATCTGAGATTACAGGCACATGCCACCATGGCCAGCTAATTTTTGTGTTTTTAGTAGGGACAGGGTTTCACCATGTTGACCAGGCTGGTGTCGAGCTCCTGACCTCAAATGGTCTTCCTGCCTCAGCCTCCCAAAGTTCTGGGATTACAGGTGTGAGCCACCACACTCTGCCCATAGCTGTCTTCTCTATGTAACCATAAGCTCCTTGGGGCAGGTACAGCATCTGTTTTTAGTCATCATTCTATCTTGAGCATCTAGAACTGGCATATATTAGGTGATTAATATTTACTGAGTATGTGAGTAAATGAAAGAATGAAATTGGTATATATGAACTTGTACATTATGGATAATAATGGTTAATCATTATATAAGTGTACATATGTATAAAATACTACATTTGGGCAGGTTTTAGGAAGTCATCAGCAGTACATGAGGTCAGTTGCTTCTGAATGGGCAAAGGAATGTCATGGGTCACTCCTGTGCTACTTCACTATGAAAATGTTTTTCTGATTGATGTCTATGGAGTGTGGAATTTCATGGCTGTAAATCATGTATCCTATAAGCCCCTAAATAGGAGTGCTGGCTGAACTGCTGCTCAGGAAAGGCAAAGCACTTATTTATTACCATGTGTTAGTTTAGCACAACAGTAATTGCAGTTTTTGCCATTAAAAGTAATTGCAAAAACTGCAAAAACTTTTAATGGCAAAACCTGCAATTACTTTTGCAGCAACCTAATAGTAAGATGGCAAATTATATATAATATATACCTTGTTTAACATCCTGATATGTTAACTACATTTTAAAGGTACAGCTAAATGCTTTAAATGTACCACCTATTTATATATTTATATGTTTGTGTATGCCTAAAGCATACAAATGTATATAAATAAATTTTTACCACAAATCGTTAAGTGAATAATGTACAAATGGCATAAAATTCAAATTTGTGTTTTTTCCATATAATGACTAAGTTAATTTATACCCAGGTTAGCAGGGGTTCCTTGTGTTTCCTAAATATTCTGTTAATGCTTGTGTTTAAGTGTGATATAATAGATGAATATAAGAAGATTTTGTTCTAGATTTTTTGACTTATAAAACTCCCTTCATTTTTATTTGTGGGAAGCCCAGACAGGTCATTGGGGTACTGACTCAATACACTGAAATCATCTGAGGCCCATTGCCCATTTCAGTCTTTCATTTGATCCAGCAGTCAATACAGAGCCACATCATCTGGAAGCTATAGAAGCAGTAGCATATCTTATGGAAGTAGCAACTCATTTATTTCTAGGGTCTCTTCTAAAGTTAATGATTTCCCATGCAGACTCTTCTACTGACAAGCACTCAGCATTTCTCAGCTAGTCGCATTCCTTCCCCTTCACACATGTTACTATCCATTGCTACAACACTCTTTAGAACCAGCCGCTCTCTAGAAGACTGTAATTGCTTACCTCTCTTAGGAGACTATCCAAGCCCCAAGCCCTACCAGGAGCTATTAGAAATTTCCTTGGCTATTCACAAAATTTGTTTGTTGATGGCTTAACCTCCAAAGAAAAACAGATTTTCCGAGCAAATTATAACAAACCTGAATAGGCTCTTGAAATATATAAGCCACATCCAGAAATGAAATCAGTTCAAAATCAATTGTTCTTGCCCAGATCTGCCAGCTAGCAAAAGATAAAATCAAATGTTCATACTAAAAGTAGATATGATTTTGAACTACTACATGACTTCAAACACCATAGCACTTCCTAACTGCCACAGAAAATCCTATGAAGACAAATGAAAAATTTTGTATATGCTTTGCTGTTACCTAAGGGGATAGACGCAACAGTAACAGAGTTTAATAAAAATATTTCAGGATTTTATCCACAGTAGCAGAGATAAATTGGCAGTGATTTTGATTCAACAATCGTGGGTAATTTAAAGAGTATTTCCGAGGATGTTTGCATGTTTTGCTATCTTAGTCAATGTGGGCTGCTACAGTAAAACATCAAAGACTACGTGGCTTCTAACCAACGGAAACTTATTTCTCACAGTCCTAGAGTCTGAAAGTGTGAGATCAGGCTGCCAGCATAGTCGGATTCTGGTGAAGGCCTTCTTCTGAGTTGCACCATTGTCTTGTATCCTCATACGGTGAGAAGAGGGTGAGTGAGCTCTCTGGGGTGCTTTATACAAGAGCACTAATCCCATTCATGAGGGCTTCACCCTCATGACATAATCACCTCCGAAAGGCCCTACCTCCTAGCTACCATCAAAACAAAGGTTAGGATTTCAACATCTGAATTTTGGGAGGACAACAAATGTTTACTCCATTGCACCTACCTACCGACAACATAATTCTTACAAGATGGTAGAATTAAGAAGCGGGTAGGATCCACATGGGTTATGAGTATGTTCTGGTAATTGTTTATTTTCAGGATGGATTGAGGCTTTTCCTGCAGTCTCTGATGTAATAGGTACACTTTATCCTAAAGGATGGCGAAAAGAGTAACTTCTGAGTTGGGGCTTCTGTTGCCCTTTTGGAAGGCCATTCCAGTATTGCACAAGGCCAGTTGCTTCTGAATGGGCAAAGAAATGTCATGGGCCACTTCTGGACTCCTTCACTATGAAAAGTGTTTCCTGATTGGTGTCTGTGCTGTATGGAATTCCACAGCTGTAAGTCAGGCATTCTACAAGCCCCCAAATAGGAGCTCTGGCTGAACTTCTGCTCAGGAAAGGCAAACCCATAACCCAAAGGTGCCTACCTTGGTGAGAACAAATATTGATCCTCCATGACGGAAAGTGACTTTTGATTTCCTTTGAGGAACACTGCTATCTCAAAGCTTTTTGTTGGTTTCCTTTGCTGATTGGTTGGACTTTCAGAGGCAGCAGTAGCTACGTCTGTGTTGGTCAATGAAAATCCATGTTGTAGGCCCCAAATGCAGCCCATATCTTTGTCACTATGACCACTCTGGCCATCATACGGTACTGGAGTGGCCAATGACAAAGGCAGGCTGATATCTCCTGGCTAAGTTGTTCCATTTGTTTGGTTGCTCAGTGCCTTTTCCATGGTGAATGTTTTAGAGGATGTTAACACTGAATTCACATGTTGAATGATAATCTCACTCTCATGCATCAACCATGGACCTCCACCTTAGAATTTCTTGTCTTTGTTTTTCCAGTTCTTTTCCTTCCAAGTCCTTGGCCAGACATCCAGGCCAGTGGCCACTGCAGCGAAATCTATACATATTCTCACCTTGGACCACTTCTCCTTCCATACAAAGTGAGTGACTAAGAGTACTACTCACAGCTCTGCCCATTGGAAAGAATTTCCCCTTTTGCTCTTTTGCATGGCCCCTCCTATGTGTCTGTAGTGCAGCCGCTATCCATGTTGGCCCATATACTGAGCTGACCACTCCATCAGTCACTTTTTCCTCATCTTTCAGCTGTTGGAATGGTACTGTTCATACAACCATGGCAAGTCAGTCCCAAGTGTCCGTCTTACCACCTGTTTACTCAGATCACATCTGGTACCACTTGTGATAGTTAGTTCAGACCCTCCAAGACGCCCCCTCAAAGATTTTACTGGGGGAAATTCTAATGATAAAAAATACGGAAGAAGAGCAGAGAGGCTGGGAGAGTCATCATACCCCATGCAAGTCGGAGCCTGAGGGAGGGAAAGAGAAAAGGAAGGTTGGGTGGAAGCATCACAGACCAGTGTGCAGTTTAATGGAAGTCCAGCAGGAGACCACTGGGGAGTCCATGAGGCAGAGTTGCCAGAAAGAGTTCGCTGTATCCTAGGGTCAAAACTGCCTTAGCATCACTGAATCTATGGGAAGCATGGTGTCGGCTCAAACATGGTGATGGATTCTAAAGAACAACCAGGGACCTCAGTCAGTTACACTGCCTCTAGTTATAGAGTTCCGCAAGGTGGATTCTCATGGCCACCAAAATATCCTTATATAGGTTCCTCCTGATGATTGCCTCATATAATTAACCCAGATTTCAGTCTTATAAAAATGAGCCTGGGACGGGTGCAGTGGCTCATGCCTGTAATCTGAGCACTTTGGGCCAAGGCAGGTGGGTCACGAGGTCAGGAGATCGAGACCATCTTGGCCAACATGGTGAAACCCTGTCTTTCATAAAAATACAAAAATTAGCTGGGAGTGGTGGCATGCACCTGTAATCCCGGTTACTCGGGAGGCTGAGGCAGGAGAATTGCTTGAACCCGGGAGGTGGAGGTTGCAGTGAGCCGAGATTATGCCACTGCACTTCAGCCTGGGCAACAGAGCAAGACTCTGTCAAAAAAAAAAAAAAAAAAAAAACACTTCTACCGAAGTTATTCAACCATTCATTGGCATGTGACTTGTGCAGTCTCTCATAGCCCTGCTCTTACAAGGGCTCTGTACTTGAGGTTTAATGCTTTGGGTTAAATGCTTTGGGTTTAATACTGTGCTGTTGCCATCTTAAAATTCTGAATAATTTTTTTTAATGAGTGGCCCCTCTATTTTTTTTTCCCTCTGTAGTCAGACCTGTCAATCCTACCAGCAAAACCTAACCCATCAGGAATGAGGACAAATATCAGGATTATCACTGCTGAAATATTCAGTTTGTTCTCTTTAGAGATTTTCCAGCCAACTTTGCAACTGCTATTTAACTCGACTCTAAAATATTTCTTATTTTAAGAAACAAATTATCAGCTCATTTCTATTGAGATGTTCAGTGCTTGTATTCCCAGTGACTTCTATACCCCTTTAAATCACTGCTTGTTTATAAGAACACAACTTCTGCAACAAAACAGTTTAAATTCATTAGCCAGGGTTGTCATGGTCAATAGCAGAGTGTTTTATTTCCTTTTAGTTAGCTACAGGGCAGTTTATAATAAACACATCTGACTATGCCTGAATAAATATTGCATATGATAGTTCAAGGAAAAAAATTCATGACTGAGGGGAAAAGCTAACCAGATCTCTGGAAAGAACCAAGATGAATGTTGAGATATATTTTCGCCTTGGTAATTTAGACTCTTGTCTTGAGGTACTCTTTCAAGAACTAATAACTACTTTTTTTTTTTTATCCGGTGATTGCCTGAGTTACATTTAGCCGGGGGATGATTTCCAGCGTCTTAAGTGCTATTGCATGACCACTGTCACATCAGATGATTCAACAATTTCTTCTCTAACAGAAGGAGCAAAAAGGACTAACCCAAATCCAACTCCAATTTTTCTCTAGAAGAACTCGATTGGAAAAATTATGAGGATGCTAATGACCTGGATATTGTACATACATATTCTTCACAGTGATTGTCTCTACCCTTGGCCAAAAGAGGGTATTGAGAGAGACAAAAGTACTCTTGATGGCTATCGGCTGAGCCAGCCTGGCTCTAACCATTAGGCCATGGTATTCCGCTGAACATAAAAAATGTCACATAATACTGCACCAGGCAAGGCCACTCTGCCTACGATAGTGCAAGACAAAAACAAACCACTCCATATTTATGTCTGATTGAGCACAGCCAAAATCAAGAACACAGTGCAAACTAAGAAATAATCAGACATCCCTCTCCCTTAGCTAATACGAGTAAGTAGTACTTCCTTACCAGTTCTAGTGTGGCTCTAGTTTATTTCTCCTGCCTTTATATAAAAATAATTAATACATCTCAAACATAGAACAGCCCTTACTTTGACAGCGCTTAATTCAGAGTAAAGCCATGTGTCCTCAAATCTTCTACAAAATCATCTAATATAAGCTCCTGTTCTCTAACCTCCCACTACCACCCTCAACACACAGATGCCTCATGGCTCGCTGTGTGTTCTTCCTCACAGCAAGAAGCAATTGAACTCACCTTTGTTTGACTACCAACTTGTTTCTAGTAGACTCTGACGAGAGGACATTGATAGTTCTTATCTCAATTCTTAATTTTAATTATATCTTTCTTTTTTTAGTTATTTGTTAACATTGGGTTCCTTATAGATGATAACAGCAAGAATTGTGTTGATTTCATTCACTTTGCATTTGCAAAGCCTGGTATACTGCCACCTGTTAATAAATACTTATAGAATGAATGGGGATTAAAGGAAATCTGAGAATAGGAAAAACACAATAGATTTGACTTGAAAATTTTTAAAAATGATCTTCTTTTCTATGTCGTACTGTATAAACCAATTATGCCAAAGTTTGACAAGACTAGAATCAACATCCTTACTTTATAAAGACTTACCTTAAAAATGTAACCACTACAATAGAATATTATTTGGCCATAAAAAGGAATGTAGTATGAACTGATACGTGACACAACAGAGATGAACCTTGAAAACATTATACTAAGTGAAAAAAGCTAGTCACAAGAGACATTTGATATATGATTCTATTATGTGAAATGTCCAGAAAAGGCAAATCTGTACAGAAAGTTGTTTAGTGGCTGCCCAGGGATGGGGGATAGATTGGATGTGATGGCTAAAGGACATGAATTTTTTGTGGGGTAATGAAAATATTCTAGGATTTTTTCGTGGTGGTTGTTGCACAACTCTGTGAATGTGCTAAAAACCATAAATCATACAATTTAAATGGGTGAATTATATGTATATACTTCATATAATTATTTGTATGAATTTATATGTATAAATTATATGTAGAATTTATATCCTTATATACATATAATTATATGTATAATTTATATCCTTATATACATATAATTCAGTAAGACTGTTACCCCCAAAATAGCCATCAATACAGCATGTTATACCTGCTAGAGATGGACTTTTGATATTTTTAGTGATATGAAAGCACATTGTTAATATAAAGTTGTGCAAAACATGAAGACACAGAAATGACTACATGGTGTGAAGTGAAGTGTATTTATAGACAGACAGACAGGTTTAAAATAAAATGTCTTAAAATGTTAATGCTATTTTAGCTGTATTTCAAGTGATTTTTATTTTTAATTACATAGTTTTCCTATTTTCCAAGTATTCCATAATGAGAAGATATTACCTATAGTCAGAAATATGTTACACAAATATTCTAAGTATTATAAATTTTTGTGACATAGCTTTATTGTTAATTAGAAAAAAAACTTTTGGGTTCTTTCAAAGCAATCATACTTTACAGAGGACACAGGAAATATATATTATACACATTAATGATTATGAGAAGGGTATCTTTTTTTGATACATAATGATCACCTTCACAAGAGAATAGTATGTCAGAGATTGATACTCTCTGTTTTTTTACTATTATGCTTTAAGTTCTAGGGTACACGTGCAAAATGTGCAGGTTTGTTACATATGTCTACATGTGCCATGTTGTTTGCTGTACCCGTTAACTCTTCGTTTACATTAGGTATATCTCCTAATGCTATCCCTCCCCTCTCCCCCCACCCCATGACAGGCCCCAGTGTGTGATGTTCCTCACGCTGTGTCCAAGTGTTCTCATTGTTCAATTCCCACCTATGAGTGAGAATATGCAGTGTTTGGTTTTCTGTCCTTGCGATAGTTTCCTCAGAATGATGGTTTCCTGCTTCATCCATGTCTCTAACAAAGGACATGAACTCATCCTTTTTTATGGCTGCAGAGTATTCCATGGTGTATATGTGCCACATTTTCTTAATCCAGTCTATCATTGATGGACATTTGGGTTGGTTCCAAGTCTTTGCTACCATGAATAGTGCCACAGTAAACATACGTGTGCATGTGTCTTTATAGCAGCATGATTTATAATCCTTTGGGTATATACCCAGTAATGGGACGGCTGGGTCAAATGGTATTTCTAGTTCTAGATAAGACTGACACTTTGCGATGGCATTTGGTTATAGCACTGGAGTAAAATTACCAGCAGAATCAAAGACAAAATCTTATTTTTTCATAACTCAACACTGATATATCTTTAAAGGAGACAGGATAAAATGCTTGCCATTGCATTTATGGCTTCCCAGAATTAAAGACAAAACAAAACAAAAAACCTTGAGGTTAAAAAATCTAAAAATCTTCTTTAAAACATAATTTAAGAATATCTCAAGTGCTATGTAAAAACTCTAAATGCAAAATATGATAACTGTTGCACAGAAAATGTTGAAACTATAAGAACTTGTAGAGAAGGAAAGAAAGATTAATTTTTAGAGGATGAAGCTGGAAAAAATGTGGTTTCCTATGAGAAAGAATATGAGAGAAGAGCAAGAATTGTGGTAAATGATTGAAAAACTCTGCATTATAGGATGCAGTAGGCTGCTAATGCAGTCCTTAAGATGTATACGTAAAAATTAAGCAACACAGCTCCTGTCCTCAAGAGGCTTCATGCTAGCTGGGGACACTAAACAAAGACGGGTTCAAAAATACTTAAGGATGTTTCTGGAATAATGTATGACTAACAGCAAATTCACATTACAAATATGAACAAGCACTGAGAATATGCAGCAAAAGATAGAACCAGCCGTGCAATTCACGTCCTGCAAACCAAGTAGGAAGAGTAGGAGGACATCCTGGGGCACAGACATAGTCTCTTTGGTACCCAGAAGTACATTTTATTCTCCTCTGAGAAAGGTCTTAATGGACCCAGTTGCCCCAATTCATCAATCCTCCTGTGAATTTTCTTTCTTTTTTTTTTTTCGAGATGGGATCTGGAGTGGCACCCATCACAGCTCACTGCAACCTGGAACTCCCTGGCTCAGGTGATCCTCCCACCTCAGCCTCCAGAGTAGTTGGGACTACAAGTGTGTGCCACCAGGGCCAGCTAATTTTTTATTTTTTGTAGAGACAGAGTTTTGTTGTGTTGCCTAGACTGGTCTTGAACTCCTGGACTCAAGGGACCCTCCCACCTTGGCCTCCCAAAGTGCTGAGATTACAGACATGAGCTCCTGCACCCGGCCAGAAGCATTCTTAAATACTCCTTCCTATCTAGTCACTTCTGCTTCTATTTCTCTGCTTGCCATTACTTGGTTTTTACTCTGGTGTTACTTCTTTCCGGAATCTCAGTTTGGTATGCGCTAAATGTTTGTGTCCTCCAGAATTTATCTTAGGAGCCCTAATCCCTGTTGTTACGGTATATGGAGATGGGGCTTGGGAAGGTCAGAAGAGTTTGATGAGGTCAGGAGAACAGAGCCCTCATGATGGGATTAGTGCCCTCATAAGAAAAGATACCAGAGAGTTCCCCACAACTCCTGTCAGGACCCACCAAGAATGTGACCATCTGCAAGCAAGACCCTTATCAGAAACCACCCTGCTGGACCTTGATTGCAGACTTCCAGCTTCCTGAACCATGAAAATAAAATTTCTGTTGTTCAAGCCACCCAGTCTATTGGTATTGTGTTATGGCAGCCTGTGCTTTCTTCTGTGTTTATGGCAGCCAGTCACTTTCTTCGTGACTCCTTAAAGACTTTACTTTTTAAGACATTTTAAATATTGGAGCCCTGGTGAAAAAAAAAACAGAGAGAGAGAAAATAAAGAGGTAAAAAGTGTAATTAGTGTGTCCGTAAATTTTGTAAAATTCTGCAGTCGAAAGCAAGGATAGACTTTGTCTCTCCTTTTTTTATTTTACCTTGTATATCTTAATTTCTTGACGGGAGTTGTAGATTAATTTGATGTTTGATTCTCCTAAAATAGAGATAAGGAAAAGAATTTTCGTGTTTGCTGTGTTCATTATAAAAAAGGAACGGCCAGAAGAAACAATGATTTTGCTCTCTTTTCGTTTCCAAACATTTTTGAAAATTTGTCTTGGGAAGACCTTTTATATGCATATTGAACGGTACTCATTTAAGTAGCTGATATCAAATCACTCTTTCCAGCAGATTTATTTGGTCAGTTTCATAAAAATTTCTGTCGTAGTAAATCCTCCTGGCAGGCACACGAGGAGGATCACGTTCTTAGAACTCGGCTCTTGTTTGTTGCGTGACAGGTATTTCCACTGTCCTGGTGTGCATCTGGCAACAGCTGCAGTGAACCTTTTTCAGAATAAAGCCGTGTTTATCACAGTCCACGGTGAGGAACTTTGAGTCGTCATACAAGTGTTAAGTACAAGAGCTGAAGAGACATAATTTACTTTCTCAGAGGCTGGTTGTGCCCCTGGGCGCCCCTGCAGTTCACCTGTTTTGGCATTTCAGACAGTGTATGCTTGGTCTCCAACGGTAAGGAATTTGTGCTGCTGTCTCTAATTAGCAGTAGAATATACTTATTTTTCCAGCCTTGGATAAAATCATCCTGCTGCTTAGTCTGGCATAAAGCTTCTATCAAAGTTCTGGTAAAAAAGAAAAGACATTTCCAGAGGGTAATTTAGGTGATACGCTGTATGGCCACTCTTCTAAGTAATTTAAATGTAATCTTTGGAATAAAATATCATACGATGACTGCACAAGTCAATCGCAGCACCTCAGTATGCAATAAATTCACCTTCCCTGGACTGTATTCTAGTGTACAGCTTGGGGTTTTATCAAAGCCAAACAAATTGAGGAACTGGATTTGTTATTAACACCACTTTTATGAACATTGTGCATTGCATCGCTCTATATCTCCAACCTCATGTCCCAGAAGAAAATGTATCTAAACATTTGGAACACCAGAGCTTTTGTATGGATTGAGGAACTGATGTGTTTCTTCTCTCAAGTAAGGTGAGAATGAGGTGTCACATTTTCCCCTTCACTTTAGATTCTAGGATGTGTAGTTATGGCTTGTGTCGATGCTAACTTAAGGTGCAGTATATTTGCTTTTCTCCTTTTTATTCTGTTTTCTTCCTTTTCTCTGTTATTGTTTTTATTGTGCTTCTTTTTCCCAATAGCTCCCTTTATATCCTTTTGTTTTACAGTGGAAAAGAACAAATTTATGATATATATATACTTTTTTTTTTTTTTTTCAAGACAGAGCCTCACTCTTGTCACACAGGCTAGAGTGTGTTGGCTCGAGTTTGGCTTACTGCAACCTCCGCCTCCCTGGTTCAAGCAATTCTTCCGTCTCAGTCTCTCAGGTAGCTGGGATTACAGGCACCCACACTACACCTAGTTAATTTTTTGTATTTTTAGTAGAAATGGGGTTTTCACCATGTTGACCAGGCTAGTCTTGAACTCCCGACCTCAAGAGATCAACCTGCCTCAGCCTCCCCAAGTGTTGGGATTAAGGTGTGAGCCACTGCTCCCAGCCAATTTGTTTTCTTTTAAATGAACATTAAAAATAAGAACTGTATATACCTAAACTTGTTTTCTGTCTTCTAAAAGTTCAACTCCATAGGTCCCTCTCATGAAAGAGAGAGATCAGTGCCCATCTAACCTGGGCGGTAGACAGCAGGCCACCCCAATCCCCCTCACAGACATTACCAGATGCTACAAAGTCTTGTTTGTAAGAGATATGAAAACATGATGATGGTCTCCTTCTCCTTTCAGTAATAGGTGACATTTCACGAAATCTAAAGGTAGTTACAACTGTCAAAAGGCTTGTGATGTTAGGCTCAACTCTACACAAAACTTTGACATACACCTTGATATTATTTCTGTGGACTTACAAATAGGACATAGAAAATTTCAGTTTGTTATTTTAACTAAACTTTAATCTATATTTAAGATGGATAAAAGATAGCTAGCTTTAGATGTTCTTCTCCATCTTGTTAATATTTCAGTATATTTTATATACTTCATTTCTGACCAAAAAAAAATTAGCTTCATCCAAAAAAAAAAAAAAAAAAAAAAAAAAAGAATTGGGCTAGCATGAATTTATAAATATGGACAGTTTTTTTTTTTTTTCCTTTTAACCACTTCACAATAATTTGCTTCATTTGTTAGGGTTGTTCTAATATAGACATTCTTTTATAATTTGTCATCTATATCCATTCATTTGACATTTTCCTGAAGTAGCCAAAATGTGAAAGGAAGAACACATGAGTAATCCGTCAGAACTGTCTTTGTAGGATTCAGGGCATTTCAATGTGGAGCTTCCCTTCATTGACATTATCATTAGGATTAACAGTTGTAGAAAACCCAGTATAAAGCACAAGACCTGAGATGGTGGAGAAGACCTCAGGTGGATGCAACCAAAAATTGAGGCCGAGGCTGTTCTCAGTTTGACATCTCTATTCCGCCTTCTCTTTATACCATCTTTGAAGGCTTATTTGCTGTGACAATTCCTGATTCACAGATGTGTTTTGAGCCCTTCTCAACAGAGTAGCTAGCTGCCAGGTGGTGAGATTTTTCAAAATAGAAAGCTAGACAGAGAGTTTATTTTCAGAACCAATCAATCAAGCCCTACTATACATGACAATAAAATAGGCATAAGAGAAAATTGTCCTGATAATTGTCACAGGCTTTGATGCTAGATGCTTAGATCTCTTATAAATTGTAGTCCGTGGGGCTTTGGGTCATATTTAATTTTATTTAGAAGAATTAACGTGTCATTTTAGCCCCGAATTATTAAATTTCAATATGTGCCACTAAATCTGAAGCCACTTCTGACGTTAATTCATTTAACGTTTTGTGGTGGCAATTTGGGTGCATTCCCAATGATACTGCAAACATATGAAAGGGGCGAATGAACTGAAATATGGTGGAGGAACTGAGGGCTCTCCTTGTTCTTGAGCTTTGGGCAAGCCTGAAGGGCTTGCCCAAAGATTCTTGCTTAGAAATACAGCTTCTTTAATCCAATTACTGGGTATATACCCAAAGGAATATAAATCATTCTCCCATAAAGACACACTAACGTGTGTGTTCATTGTAACACTATTCACAATAGCAGGGACGTGGAATCAACCTAAATGCCCATCAACAGCAGACTGGAGAAAGAAAATGTGGTACATATACACCATGGGATGCTATGCAGCCATAAAAAAAATAAAATCATGTATTTTGCGGGAACATGGATGGAGCTGGAGGCCATTATTTGTAGCACAGAGACGCAAGAACAGAAAACCAAATACCACATATTCTCACTTATAAGTGGGAGCTAAATAATGAGAACACATAGGCACAAAGAAGGAAATAGCAGACACTAGGGTCTACTTGAGCGTAAGGTGGGAGGAGGGAGGGAATCAGAAAAAAAATTACTATTGGGTATTAGGCTTAATACCTAGGTGATGAAATAATCTGTTCAATAAACCCCCACAACAAAAGCTTACTGAGATAACAAACCTGCACATGTACCCCATACCTCAAATAAAAATTTTTAAAAAAGACCTTCTTGTGACCTTCCTGAGAGAAAAATTATACCACACTGTCTGGAAAGTTTATCTTCTACTAAGCAATCAATTTCAGGAGCATGCAGAATATTAAGAACAAGTGGACAAACCCTTAGCCACTCAGAAGTGGAAATTATAATGAGAAGCCATTAAACAATATAAAGACTGTTAATACTATTTCTGTTTTGGTCAAATAATTCTGCTTCTAGGAATCTATATAAAATTATATGCAAAATGTGTTAAAGTAGAATTCTTTTTTATTTTTATGTGTTTTAGCGATGAAGTCTCACTATGTTGCCCAGGCTGGTCTCAAATTTCTGGGCTCGAGCAATCCTCCCACCTTTGCCTTCCAAAATGCTAGGATTATAGGCATGAACCACGGTCCCCAGCCTAGAATTCTTAGTGTTTGACAAAAATTGGGAATAACTTCAATGTCCAGTGATATGAAATAAGTACATGTATCATCTGGGAAATTCCCTTCCCTACTTTTCTATGTAGGATTATTTATTTCCTGGACCCCACGTTGCTCTCTTTTTTGGTTTTACTTGTTTGTTTTGCTGAATCAGATCTTCCAGGGGCTCTTTGAGAAAGAGTGCAGAGAAAGGAAGCAAACACGGTAATGTTTTAGAATATTCTTTTGTCTAAAAATGGCTTTAACTCATACTTATACTTAATGGTTTGATTAGATATCAGATTTAGTTTGAAATATTTTTTCTCTGAGTTGTGAAGACACCATGCTCTTGACTTCTTGATTTCAGTGTTGCTATTGAAAGTTCTATGTCCTAATTTTTCATCCTTTTTATATGACCTTATTCCAGGGTTCTGATATTTCACAATATGCCTTAGTGAGATTACTCTTTTCTATATTGTACTTTGCTTTTTGATGGGCTCTTTAAGTCTGAAGTTTCATGTTTTTTAGTTCCAAAGCTTTCACTTATATTGTTTTCTAGTATTTGTTTCTCTCTTCTCCCTACCTTGAACTGGACATTTGACTCCCTGGACTGGTCATCTAGTTTTGTTAACTTTTCTTTACAATTTTGCATCTCTTTTTATTTATGTTTTATCTTAAGGAAAATTTATCTGACTTTTATTCATTCCTTTCGTTGACTTTTTTATTCTTGCCATCATATTTTTTGAATTTCAAGAATCTTTTCTTTCTTTAAGTATTGCTTTTTTGTTCACTATTCCATGTATTAAAATTATGCTCCTTCTGTTTTCCTTATCTGTAAATTTCTATTTTGTATTATCATCTGTCTTTTACAGCTGCTTTTTCTGCAAACTTCTTAATATATGTGGGATAGTAAAAAGAACATACTTTTGTCATTGTTGATTTTTTCTGTTGTATAGTGGGTGACTATTCTTCTGCTTCTTTCTTTTATCTTTCTTTCAGCTTACATTCCTTTTTTCTAAAATTTAACAGTTACCTAATTTAATTAGTTCATTAATTTATCCCTCTTAAATGAACTAATTTAATACAATTAGTTCATCACTTTTCAACCATTCAATTAAAAATATTCTTCTGATGAAATACATATAATAAAAAACCTCAAATTGACTTCAAACACATATGATTACTTTAGTAAATGCAGAGAAAGTGTTTAAGTGTTTCATACAATCAGTATCAAGTCATGCTTAAAAATAAAACAAAACAAAATTAGAAATAAAAGACATCCTCAACCTGAAAACCGTACCTATGATATATCATTTAGCACATATCACACTTCATGGTGATATGTTAAAAACATTTCCTTAAGTTCAACAGCGAAACAAGTGATAACTAGTACTAGTCACTTTCAACACTGTTCTACATCAAATACTGCAACAAAATCCTTTAAAATACCACACAAAACAGAATAGAAAATACAAAGTTATTCACACACTATTACTTATATCTAAATAAATTGCAAATTAAACAAATACTTAAATATTTAAACAAAAATAAAACTTCTGAAAATTCATGAGGTAATTCCTTTATAACCTCAGAGTGAGCAAAGCTTTTTAAATTGTTTTAAAATCCAGGGCAGCAGATAAATTAACTTTAACTATATTAATATAAAAATTTTCTTTTTTTTTTTTTTTGAGACGGAGTCTCGGTCTGTCACCCAGGCCGGAGTGCAGTGGCCGGATCTCGGCTCACTGCAAGCTCTGCCTCCCAGGTTCACGCCATTCTTCTGCCTCAGCCTCCCGAGTAGCTGGGACTACAGGCACCCGCCACCTCGCCCGGCTAGTTTTTTTTTTTTTTTAGTAGAGACAGGGTTTCACCGTGTTAGCCAAGATGGTCTTGATCTTCTGACCTCGTGATCCGCCCATCTCGGCCTCCCAAAGTGCTGGGATTACAGGCTTGAGCCACTGCGCCTGGCCAATATAAAAATTTTCAATGCAAAAAAATCATTAATTATGATCGACTCAGCATTTTTGCTTCTGGAAATCTATCCTATAGATATCTATACTCTCCATATAACATTATGAAATTGTTTATAACATGAAATACTGGAAGTATGCATTAGTAATGAAATTATTATTATTGTTGAATAATATGTAGCTAAAGAAAAACATGGCAGTGCTCCCTCATAGCATTATATCCAGGGTATATTGTTAAGTGAATAAACCAAAATGCAGAATAGTAAATATAACAAGCCATTTTTTGTGCAAAAGGGAAAAATTAAAAATAAATATATTGATTTGCTTGTAATTTCATAAAGAAACATTAAAAAATAAGAAAAGTGGTTATCTACAGGTGGGAAAAAGGGAAGAGCTTAGAAGAAGACAGGATAGATGAGAGACTTCTCAATGCATGTTTTTGCACATTATTTTGATTTTTGCACCACAGGAGTGTATATATATTCTATTCATTTATTAATGTCAAATATATACAAAATAAAAATAGTGAATAAAATTCTAACAAATATGTGTGAAACCTTTATGGAGAAAGTTACACGATTTTTAAAAGAAAGAAATGAGATATATTGTATGCATGCACTGTAAAAGTCAGTTCTACTCAAAATGATTTATTGAGTCAATTCATGCTTTAGCCAAAGTTTAAGATTTTTAGTGGAACTTGTCCAGCTGATTTAAAAATTTTAATGTAAGTGCCAAGATCTACGAATAGGTAAGATAATCTTGAAGAATAACAAACTGGAAAGACGTGTGTTCTGCCAAATATATAGACTTATTTTAAAGCTATAGTAATAAATGTAGTACAGTCATAGAACAAGGATAGGCATATAGATCAACAGAACAATTAATGAACTCAGAAACACTCTATGCATAGATCTAGACATAGCAGTGATACCTGTGTGGTAGGGACGTTAATATGCACCGTGTATCCATGTGCTGCCACACAACAGATCCCTTCACTTAGGCTGGACCCATGTGACTAGTTCTGACCAATGGAGCATGAAGAGAAGTGATGGATGTCACTTCCAGGCCCAGCCGGTTAAAACCTATTGGAGGGACAAATAGAGAGTCACTAAGCTATGGCAATATTCAGTTTCTTGGTCTGAGTAGAAGGTATAAAGATTTTGTATTATTTCCTTTAAAATTTACCTATATTATTTTTCTATATGTTTTTCCATGTAAATATTATTTTTCACATTTTTTTGTAAATTATACAAATTAGAATAGGTGAAGAATGGCTTCCCACAAATATTCTAGGCACATAGAGAATTTTTTGTCTATTACTGCTGTTTGCATAGCATATTGTCAAGTTTCACTATTTGGTATGTAAAAGATTTTTTACAATAATGGCTTTATTATGGATTTAACCTTTTAACAATATAAAAATGACTCACCTTACTCTCTTCAGTGATTTCTAACTTAAAATGTTATTTCTGTTATTAATTTTACCATTACTTTCCTTTGTTAGTGGTTTCCTGGTAGAGATTTCGCTGAATTATGTGTGTCTAATTTTTAATGCATATGATTTTAAGAAAATTTAATTAGATATTAAAAATCTCATTCACAAGTTTTACTCTTTTAAATGGCAACATGTTCTGCAACCCAAATGTACTATCAAAACAGTATGGTTCGTTTTACTTCTGCCATTTTGCTTTATACTTCCTGGGTTTTAATGTTTGTGATTTTTCTGCTTTTACTATGTAAATGCCTTTGCTCATTGTTATCTTTAGGTGTTTAGAAGGTAGACACCATGTTTTGAATTTTAGAAGTTATTTATTGTCATTTTTCAAAGCTGTGTGTATATATATTTATGCATATATGTATGTGTGTAAAGATGAATTTATGAAATGGCTATTTCTGTAGAGGCTGAGAGTTATGCAGAGATTAGGACTCAGCAAAGAGGCAAGCGGTCTGGCAAACAAACATGAGCTTGCAACATGCTTCAGGGGACTTCACCTCTGAGGGTCTGGAAAAAAGAAAGTGCGCTATTAGAAAGTATGATTTGCTTCAAAATGCAGCTGCTGGCTGCTTAACTCATTCCACAGGCACAGCTGTGGCATGAATTTGTAGGTTAGAAAGGCTCTACAATATTTTAGATATTATTAGGGAGAATAATATCTGGCACTTCTGAGTTGCAATTGCAAGGTACATGATTTTAATGTGCTGTAGTGTTCCAGCGATATAGTAGCTTTACACTGTCGGGCCCAGGCCCGGGGTGGGGCAATGGTATGTTCACTGCTTGCCACAAATTCTGGATTTGCGTTAAGGTCTAAGACAGACACTGGAAGGGCTGGCCTCGGAGTTATATGGCTTGCCTGCAAGCTCTAGCGATACACCATATGGACTTGGGGTTGAACAAATGTATGCACAGGAGGAAGAAATCTTCCTTAGAAATCAAGTTTCTTAGACTTAAGCAATTTCTTATAAAAAGATGGTAAAATCAGACACAAGGCCCAGAACTGAAAACATATGCTGAAGGGGACGTGTGGAACTGATAACACAGGTGGCCACCATAGCAAATTTCTCATCTTGGTCCAAAAGAAGCAATGAATCAAATATGGCTTAGAGAAGTATCACATACACAAGGAGCTTTTCTCCCTCCAGACATGGCTAATATACAAAAAAATCTAACCAAATGTGTAAATATTCTATGAATTAATCTCAGGCTGGAAAAATTATTTTCTTCTTGAATGTAAATTTTCAGCTTCTGGATTCTTGACCACTGGCATTGACCAACTGGCATCTCATTGAGCCTGAAGCCAATATTGTTTTCTCCTTTCCACTGACATTTTGTGCATTTGTTATTGTTGGCACCATTAAGTGCTCAGTAATAGGAAGATAATTTTGGCTAGGATAGTAACTGAGAAGCCAGGGATAGCTTGTTTTCTAAATGTTGCTTGTGTGGGGTTAATGCTGGGATAATCTTGTGTCTCTTATTATATCTTTAGATCCTTAATAAATGAGGCTCATGGGAGATGTGTGCCATTGAACTAATCCAAGCTATGAACCTCTTAAAAGGTTTTCACACATTCCACGGAGAACGGTATTTCACCACCCTACAGGATACAAAAACAAAACAAAACAAAACAAAAAAAAACTACTGGGGCTGAAACTGAGAAAGATGAGAAATTTGAGAAGTTAATTATTTATTTTTAAATTGAAATGTTTGAACTCTGAAATTTAACTTGTGTGACTAAGGTTTTTTTATTTTGGATTTTAGCTTCTTTGGATCTTAACATCTTTGTGCTTTAATTTGCAAGGGAATTTAAACTTTGAATTTTCTATTTTGGAGCTTGATGATGGGGGATTTCCCCAGCATCTCTATAGCATTTTAAAATTATTTTTGTTATTTTATTTTTTATTATTTTTATTATTATAGTAACTTTATGCATGCTAGTATTGAATACTGCAATGTCATTCAATCTCATTTCAGACAGTTGCTTCTGGGTACATAAATTCCATAGGCATAAGTTCATTGACTGGGTCATTTTTGCTGTAAAAAGAATGTTGACCAGAAGCATTGTGAGGTGAGCTCAGCTATGTGATGATGAATGAGGCATTGACTAAGTTCACAGATGGTCTTGATGAAAGTAGCACAGAGGGTGGGGAGGAAAACCCACATCCAGAATGAGTCTCTGTTAATATGAGAACAAACCGAAGCCTCCTCCATGATGGAAGAGATCCATTGTCATCAAACTTCCACCAGTTAACTGGTTGCTGCCTTTTCCTTATGATGTCAGCTTTAAAAATTAACTTTGGGCTCTCTTACTGGCCACTTGGACAATCAGAACTGGTGGTAGTCATATCTGCTTTTCGAAGAGGAAATATATATTGTTGTATCCATGTATAACCTCTGGCTCGGCATCATTGACACTTTGTTCATAACTTATTGAACAAGCACTGGCCAGCTTGGGAAAGGTATTAATTTATATCCACTGAACGGGTCGTCTTGGCAACACTGCACTGAGTTCTTACGTTGTCAGTGTGCTGTGGGGAGCATTTACATGAGACACCATTACTCTCCCTTGGGCAGATTCATATACATCCATATCCCCTTATGTCTCAGACATTTTGGTAACAAATATAATCTTTATTTTCTTCCAAGTTTCTAACTATTCAGTCAAACCATTACTTACTGAATCAGTGTAGACATATAATTTCGACCATCTTTCCTTCAATATATACAGCCAGAGGAACCCATAGAAATCCTATTCTGTCTGCCCTCTCCCCTCAACAATAGCTATGATTCTACAGAAGTCCCTGTCTTTCTCAGTTTTGAACTATTTATGAACTAGATTTCATTTTTTTTTCTTCCTCAGTTAACTGGTCATGGAGAACGCACCATGTAGTCGTAAGTTAGAAATTAGGGAAAGATGTTCTAGTAGTGGATGTAGGAGTTGTAGAAGTATGAACAATCTGCTCATAAAAATTACTCCTGCATTTAGAACTGACTTTATCATGACCTTGTTTATAACTTGGCTCCTTCATGATGGAATGCTGCTATATTACACTCAACTTTGTGACTTAGAGGACCAGATAAAAGCCAGGTCACGATGGGGAGAACAGGCCATATTGTCACGTAGATCCTACAGTCAGGCATTCAGGCTTTTCCGTAACTCAGTATTAAGCCAGGAGCTGTGTGTGAGTATTTGCAGAAAAGAGCATGGATTCTCCAAAATCCCTAGAGTTTTGCACTGTGACTCTTATCCCGGTTTGCTGCAAGCCCCACACAGAATCTTAAGCTGCCATAGATACTTTGAACACTGTTTTATCTGCTAGGTTATGAAGCCCAAATGGCAGAACAGTTTGCACTTTAGCCTGAACCGGCTGGAAGTCTTTTCTTGATATGACCCACAGTCAAAGCTGCCATTCCTACAGGATGCTTGGCAAATGGGTCAAAAGAGCTCACCCAAAATTATTTGCCTGCAAAACACAAAAAAGAACATTATGCCTCTTTCTTAGTGGAAAGGGGTATAAGATAGAATAAATTTGATTTCCCATTGTATTAGGATATTTTTCTATTCCCCAGACCCTCGGACTTTTCAACACTTTCCTAAAGTAGCACACATTTAATTTTTTTAATGTGTGAGATTATTATCCATCTATATTTGTCTTACCAGAGCCATGAAACCCATTACTTCTTGCTCATCAGGCACTTTTGGCCCACTGTCATCCAACAGAGTGAACCAGCTTATCGGCCTATGTCCTGTGGATATGAGACAATAAGGTTCTTGTGAAATAAACAGTAACAGAGTCAGAGATTGGTGTAACCTTGTCCAGGATAGTGAAGATGCATTGCCATTGTGGACAAATGAAATAACTCTGGTGATTTAGATGTTATATCTGACAGATATAGAGAAATAATAATTGCATAGGAAGAATTATATACTGTTGATTTCTTACAGTAAAAGGACAAAATCTGGATATTGCAGCTGAAGTCACTATTTAATTTCATTTAAAGTAAATCTACTTTCATCTTAAATCAGAACTCTCAACTGTGTATGCCTTCCAGGCAAGTTAAGTGAGAATGTGTAGGAATTAGTATAGCTTCATCTCTCAAGAATTTCAAGAATGTAGTATTGCTTCTACGTTATTTATCTTGTGTAGTGGAATAGAATTCTGTGAACCCTCCCACCGTAATGACTGCCGCTCCATGTTTCACAGAGCCAGCGGAGTCTAGGAATTTTATTTTCAACTATGCATTCAGGACCTAAGTACTTCTTCCTATGGAATGAAATGAGCAAATTCACTGAACTCTTGGCCCCACTGTAAGATGGACTTGGTCAGAATGCTCATAAACTGCAACTCCAGTGGACTATGGCAAGGTGTGGATTTATGGAGATTGGCCTTAGTTCAGAACCACATACTAGAAATCACCAAAGTTATGGGTATTTCTCTTTACTGCTATATATTCACCCTGATGCATAGTTCTAGGTATCTTTGGGAAAGACCAGGAGAAAGATCAATAGTGCATACTTGTGGCTGTGTCACAGGGTCCTTGAGGGTATCAAGCTTCTCTTTATTCATACTCCATAGCTAGTCTCCAGATGAGTTCTGAAGTATAAATCTGGATATTAGGTATGGGGTTATGCCTCTCTGTCATTATGATTCAAATATTACCTTCATTAGGTGGTAATATTTGATTTAGAGGTTTTATATTCACTGTTACTGAGATAAATTGAGACCTAAGGCTATTTATCATCTAATTCAGTTTTAATAATTTATAATTCATATAATCATTGCCACAAATTCTGAAGGTTAAAATGTGATGACCACTTTGGTCTTGCTGTCAAACACAGAAACTACATCTACCTTCTCTGATGGTTGTGCGCTGTCACATGGCCTCTCTCACTTCTAGCCCCATCTTCATTGGAGACATGGAGTCTAATTCAATGACAATATCCCCTAAAGCAGATGCTGCTAGTGTTTCAGACACATTCTTGCTGATTCCTAACCTTGAAAGACAAAGGTGTACAATGTTAAGATAAGGTGAGATGGTTACCCAGTGATGGCTTTCAAAGAGTTGAAAATCCCGTAGTCCATTTTTATTTGTTACTTGGTACATGAATTAACCAGCATGGTTAAAAGCATAGACAGTATGAGATAAATCTAGTCCTATCACCGGAATTTGTGCATAGTTTAAGGAAAAAAGGCAGACTCACAGACAAGTTCTATTTCAAAATCAACAGAGCCAACCTGTGGGTTGAATGGATAAGCAAGCTCCTAGATTGCATATTTGTCTAAGATTATGAAAGACAGTAAATTATATGCCCAGAGCTTTAGAATCATTAACAACTAAAGAAGGTTCACAATACTTATCAGTGGGATAATCTGATGTTATCAGTTGGAAAGTTTGGCTTAGAGTACAATGACATAAGGCTTCAAAATATTTCAAGGAATTCTGTGGAGCCATGGCTCATAGAAGAGTATTTCCCAAGAGTGGCGGTATGCTTTTGTAAAATAGTGTTACAAGTTTCTACAGCACCGCTAGGTCTAACCCCACCCTTTTGACATGGAGAGACTATCTAGTATTATTGTACTTGCCTGGGATTGATTTTCAGAATTAATTTATTTTGGGGGGTGTAGGATGATGTAAAAATGAAATGCTTATCCCAGGAGTCAAAGTCAAAGAGAATGAACATGCAGGGCTCATCTGGTTCAGCCCTCTGATGATAGACATGAGGATGGGAAGGCGTTTCACAATCACCAGGTTGAATTCTGTGCCATCTTGTGTGTCTTTTCCTCATTTGTTGTCTCACGATATAGATGAGAAAAGTAGGAAAACACACAATCAAACACTGGTGTATGAATTTTATTAATGTTACACTGAGAACTGTAACACTATGATTATGCTTTAGGATCAGCAAAATTGACAAGAGAAATGCACTGGTTATACTAATAGTTATGATATACCATAGGTTATATGAGACCAATAGGCATACAATTTTGATAAGCAGAATATCAAGATTATTTCTAGAATGGAGATGGGAGATTCTTTAAAGACAATTAGTTTCTAATTAATAAATTATATGCTGTATTATCTTCTGTGCTGTATAAAAATTGACCACAAACTTAGCAGCTTTAAACAACACCCACTTATCTCATCATTTCTGTGGACCAGGAGTCCAGGCATGGTTTAGCCAGGTCCTTCTCATTGGTGCAATCAAGGTACTGGCCGGAGGTTAAGCTCTGATCCAAAGGCCCAGCTAGGGAAGGACCCACCCAAAACTCACTTGGTTATTGGCAGAGTTGATTTCTTTGTGACTGTAGGACTCAGCAGCTTGCTTCTTCAAAGTGACATAGGAAAGTGTAATGGTTGATTTTATGTGTCAATTTGGGGGGTGTTTTAGGATGAGATTGACATTTAAATTGGTGAACTTCGAGGAAAGCACATTGCCTTCCTTAATGTGGGTGTGCCTCATCCCATCAGATAAGAACAAAACCCCACCTTCCCAAGTAAGAAGGGATTCTCCAGCAGACGGATTTTAGACCTCATCCACACTGCCAGCTGTCCTGGGTCTCCAGCCTCCTAGTCCGCACTGCAGATTTTGACTCACTAACCTCCATAACCACATGAGCCAATTTCTTACAATAAATTTATTTCTATATGTATACAAATCCTACTGGTTCTGTTTCTCTGGAAGACCCTGACTAAACAGAGGGATTCTAGAGCCAGGCAAGCAACCAAGACGGAGTCATCTTACATACTGAAGTGTATGAGAGGTGACATCAGATCTCCTTGGCCATATTTTATTCACTAGATGCAGGTCCCAAACCTCACACACATTCTCTGGTTAAAGATTATACAAGGATGTGAACATCAGGGCACTGGGGATCTTGAGAGTCACCTTCAAGTCTGTCTGCTACATCCTCTAGCCCCTTAAGTGAGAAACTGTGTAGAGTGATGGACAAGGCCTGGGCCTTCAACACAACCATGAATTTATATTCTGGGCCTTCAGCTTATATCTATATCACCATAGGCATTTTTCAGTATCGTAAGGGGCTCTCCAAAGGAGAGGAGCCAAATCTGGAGCCCCGATGAGCGTGATCCGGTGATTATCTGCGGGAATGCAGGAATTTATAGTTGAAGATAAGGGTGATACAGTGCAAAGATGGAGTGAATCATTCCATCTTTGGAATGATTTTGGAAGCTGTAGAGGTCAGAGTGACAAGGCAGGAAGAGGGACCCATCCTTTCTACTGAAAATGAAAGTACCACTGGTACCCTCAGGCCTCAGAATACAGAGATGGATGATAAGAAGCTAAAGGAGTTTGAGTTGCAGGAAAGGGAAGAGGGTAAATTATAACATGTTCTCAGCTTTTAAGGATCATGGAAATTTGTTGCCTTGCTTCTTACCCAGTCTAGGGTGAAAAAGGAATCTATCCTTGCCCTGTAGTTCCAGAGCAGACTCAGGCTAGAATGTGAAGTTGCCCATCTCAGGACACCTCAGCTGGGAGACAGAGGTTGTAATCACCCCCAGTGTTCTTCTTGTCCTCTGCACAGACAAGGCTGGCCACGGCAGGAGAATTGAATTAGCACTCAAATCAGTCTCTCTGAAGAAGGCTTGGAAGTTAATGTTTTCATGGACAATTTGGTGGGCAGGGGGCTAGGAAATGGATGTTGCTGACTGGTTGGGATGTGGAAAATGACCCTTGTGCTCAAAGTGGGCCTCTGGGTGGGGCCATAGGACAGGTGAGTCATGAGTTAGGGGTCAGAGTGAAATCAGCCTGAAAAACATCCAAAAGGAAAAAACAACCGGCTGGTCGCGGTGGCTCAAGCCTGTAATCCCAGCACTTTGGGAGGCCGAGGTGGGTGGATCATGAGGTCAACAGACCGAGGCCATCCTCGCCAACATGGTGAAACCCTGTCTCTACTAAAAATACAAAAATTAGCTGGGCATGGTGGCATGCGCCTGTAGTCCCGGCTATTTAGGAGGCTGAGGTGAGAGGATCGCTTGAGCCTGGGAAGCGGAACTTTCAGTGAGCCGAGATCACGCCACTGCACTCCAGCCTGGCAATAGAGCGAGACTCCATCTCAAAAAAAAAAAAAAAAAAAAAAAAGAAAAGAAAAAACAACCAATCTTAGGTTTGACAATAGAGATATTCTCTAGAGAAGTAACTGGGGGCGTCACAGATCTTGTGACCTCTGGCTACATGACTCCTATAAAGCAAGAGATTATAGAAACCAGACCTTCATTTTAACAGATTTCAGCCCCCTCCCATAATCCTAACCTTGTTGCCTTTCGTTAGTCCTATAAAGGCACTGTAGCCTGTTTTACGTGGATCATCCTTGCTTTAAGCTGTGAAAGGAGAGTAAATCTTCGGACCCCCAAATCACTAAGCTAAAGGGAAAGGTCAAGCTGGGAACTGCTAAGGGCAAACCTGCCCCCTATTCTATCCAAAGGCATCCCTCTGCTCACTGAGATAAATGCATATCTGATTGCCATCTTTGGAAGGGCTAATCAGAAAGTCAAAAGAAAGCAACCATTTCTCTCTTATCTACCTATGACCTGGAAGCCCTCTCCTCGCTTCGAGTTGTCCCGCCTTTCTGGACTGAATCAATGTTCATCTTACATATATTGATTGATGTCTCATGCCTCCCTAAAATGTATAAAATCAAGCTGTGCCCTGACCACCTTGGGCACCTGTTGTCAGGACCTCCTGAGGCTGTATCACGGGCATGCGTCCTTAACTTTGGCAAAATAAACTTTCTAAATTGACTGAGACCTGTCTCTGATATTTGGGGTTCACAAAGGTTAAACTATAAATTCCTCCCAAAGTTAGTTTGGCCCAGGCCCATGAATGACCCAAAGCAGCTTGGAGGTCAGAAGCCAGAAGGAGTCAACTATGTCAGATTTCTCTTACTGTCATATTTTGCAAAGGCAGTTTCAAGGTCAAGGTAGTAGGAACAGAAAATGTTGACCACGATGTAAGCAGTACCAAATGTAGCAGCAATGAGGGCGGTGGTGGCCACATTCCCATCACCGGGAAGAGAGGGGCTTAGAAGGAGATTCTAGTCATTCATCTGACACTTTCCAGTAGAGGCTCCCTAAGAAACTTGGTTTTGTGGCCAACAGTGGAACTGTCCACAAGCTCTGTATTACACTTTTCCAGGCTGATGGAAAATATGAAATCTTAACTCACAGGATTGTTATGAGAAAACAAGATATGATGTGAAAGTTTCCACTATATATTTAGAACTCATTAAATGCCATTTTTATTTATAATTGGTGAAAAGAAACCTCCAGACTGGTGTCTACTTGATAACCCAAAAATATTTTTGAAGTTGAGATCATTGAATTGACTAAAATCTTTTCACTTAAAATAAGATACAGGCAAATTCAGACAGCCAAAGCAATCTGCACAGGTTTTTTTTTCTCTAGGTTCTCTGCTTCCTTCGTGATTGCATGTGACTGGAAATTGATTAAGAGATATGACAAAGCACATATAAATGAAAATTTTGGGGTGTCTTTTTTCTATTGAGTGGGTAAGAGAGAGTGTGTTGTGTTGTTTGTCCATTAGCGGTATTGGTGGGTTTGTTCATTAGAATTAAATTAGGATCTTGGGAGGCCAAACGGATTTTCTATAGACATTGATCTAGAGCTTACCCATTAGCAAGTATAATTCAAAGACTGAGTTGAATCTTATTAAAAGAGATAAGGCAGAATAGTACTCAAGGCATACTAACAAAAATGAGGTATGGGTTGTGACCAATGGCCAAAAGGAGTTGAGAGCTAAATGGAACATAATCCAATGGAAAAACAGTAAAACCATCCAGGTAAAACAGGCTTCATAGGTGTATACCCTTTGTGGGGCAAGACCGTGTTGTACAGGGTCTCACACACACACATACAGGCCTCATACTTGGCTTAATTTTCTGCTGTCGTCTTGGAATTTTTAACATTTTTAGAAGAAGGGACTCCCCGTTTTCATTTTGCACTGGGTCCCACAAATTTTGTAACCAGTCCTACTTCAGGGGCCCAGGTCTTTTATAAAGGTGAGGGATTAGAAAAGGAGTCTTCTAGCAGGATGGCTTTAGGGGCTCTAGGGTAGAGGACAGAGTACTGTGGGGCATCGGTTACAGATAAATGTGCCAGTTAACCTTGAATAACCTGCTACTAAGACTTCAGGGTCCATGTTTACCAACTGGAAAATTTTCAGTCTAATAATTATACCTGTACTTTTTTTTTTTTTTTTTTAATGCTGGTACCATTAAGTTGAATAGTTCCTTGAAAAGATTTTACCATTATTCTTTTTCCAGCCTCCCAGAAATCATTTGTGACTCTGTTTATCATTAGTCTTCTTATCAGGTTGCCAGATTGATTAGGTTAAAGGGAAGAGCGGCGGGCGTTTTAAAGGGGAAATCTGTTTAAATACATACACACAAACACACACACAGTTTGTGTTAATATCCTAGAAACAGATCCTATTGCTTTTGGTGTGACATACAGAGTGAAGGCTCATTAGTATGTGACACATCACTCTGTGTATATGTGTATAGATGTGTCCAATGTCTTGTAAAACTGAAACTTGCTTCTTTTTTTTTTTTTTTTTTTTTTTTTTTGTCACCCAAGTTAGAGTGCTATGGCTCGATCTTGGCTCACTGCAACCTCCACCTCCCAGGTTGAAGCAATTCTCCTGCTTCAGCATCCCATGTAACTGGGATTATAGGCCTGTGCCACCATGCCCAGGTAATTTTTTGTATCATTAGTAGAGATGGGGTTTCACCATATTGGCCAGGCTGGTCTCAAACTTCTGACCTCGTGATCCACCCGCTTCAGCCTCCCAAAGTGCTAGAATTACAGGCATGAGCCACCACGCCCGGCCTAAAACTTGCTCCTTAGGTAAATTTTTAAATACGGTTTCCAGAGGTGTTGACATTAGCTGCCAAAGACAGTGAGAAACAACATCCAGTATCAAGAATAAAAACAAATGAAATACACAGGCATACCTATTTATTCCTTTACTATGTAGACAGTTTCAGATGGAAATTCAGTTGCACAGGTTGAGTATCCCTTTTCTGGAATGCATAGGACAAGAAATGTTTTAGATTTTGGATTTTTTCAGATTTTTGAATATTTGTGTATACGTAATGAGATTATCTCAGGAATGGGACTCAAGTCTAAACACGAAATTCATTTATGTTTCATAGACACCCTAAACACATAGCCTGAAGGCAATTTTATTTTATTTATTTATTTTTTTTGAGACGGAGTCTGGCTCTGTCGCCCAGGCTGGAGTGCGGTGGCCGGATCTCAGCTCACTGCAAGCTCCGCCTCCCAGGTTTACGCCATTCTCCTGCCTCAGCCTCCCGAGTAGCTGGGACTACCGGCGCCCGCCTCGTCGCCCGGCTAGTTTTTTGTATTCTTTAGTAGAGACGGGGTTTCACCGTATTCGCCAGGGTGGTCTCGATCTCCTGACCTTGTGATCCGCCCGTCTCGGCCTCCCAAAGTGCTAGGATTACAGGCTTGAGCCACCGCGCCCGGCCGGCAATTTTATACCATATTTTAAATAATTTTATGTGTGAAACAAAGTTTGTGTAATTGAACCATCAGAAAGCAAATGTGTCACTATCTTATATCGGTGCCCAAAAGGTTTGGATTTTGGAACAGTTCAAATTTTTGGATTAAGGATACTGTACACAGTTTATTTTGAAAAGTTGTAAATAATGGTGGCTGGGTGTGGTGGCTCATGCCTATAATCCCAGCACTTTGGGAGGCTGAGGCGGGTGGATCGCTTGAGGTCAGGATTTCAAAACCAGTCTGGCTAACATGGTGAAACACAGTCTCTACTAAAAATATCAGCTACTCAGGAGGCTGAGGCAGGGGAATCGCTTGAATCAGGGAGGCGGAGGTTGCAGTGAGCCGAGATTGCGCCACTGCACTCCAGCCTGGGCGACAGAGACAGACTCCATCTCAGAAAAAAAAAAAAAGTAAAAAAGTGTTAAATAATGTTTACATTACTGTTTTGTCAAAGGTCTTTTTCTGGGCGCTCTCTCTCTGTCTTTCTCTGACACACACACACACACACACACACACACACACACACACTCTTGTAGCCTCACACGTATACATTTATAGTTCACCTCCTCTTCTCTCTACCATGTTCTCTTTACCAGGCTAAACCAGAAATGGAAAAATAATAGGAACAGGTGGCCCTTCAGCAAGAACCCATAAAGATCAGCCTGTGTTTTCCATTTTGGGCCAGGAAGTAGCAGGAGACTTACATCCTGTGCTGTTAATATCAGATCCTCTCGGTGATGCTCGCTCACCATCCTGGAGCGGTGGAAGTGGGTACTTTGCAATGCACCATGCCATTGTATACACCCTTTCCCTCTAATGATCCCACCCAGTGAGGTGACCTGAATTGGCCTCCTGGGACCAAGCAAGGGTGGATTATCTATGTGGTCAGATTTCATGCCTTGATAACTACAAGCTTACTGGGACTCCTTACCTCACCTAATTATTTTTTTTAAAAACATCAACAAATAAATATTTTGCCTATTATGCTATTTAGCAGAAGAGAGATAAAAGATTCATTCGGATTAGATGTTTTTAAAGCCTATCGCAACCACCAACACAAAACAAAAGCAACATGCCTCAACCAGATTCACGACGAAATACACAGTAGTTATTTCAGTCAGTAAGATTCAAAAGTAGGGCCTGAATTCTGTAGAGAATCTATGGATGATCTCCATGGCTCCCCACCCTTAGGGGAATGAGCTGTCTGTAGCCAGTAAGGAGGTTGGGAGCAACCCTCAAAGTGCAGGTGTTTCTGAGTCATCATAGCATCAGACAACCTACAAAGCTCAAGATGTCTAAGATAAGATTGTTAATATATTTCTTGCCCTAAAGAGTCTGTTGAGGTGAAATCAGTGCTCAGCCATCACAAAGAGCACAGATATATCTCTCCAAATGACAGTGAAGTAACATTTCATGAGGTAATCAGTGTTATCTCATCAAAGCAAGCAACGTCTTCATTCTTCCCTCTCTGTTTACGTGCTCTTTTACCCACTCTCTTCTCATCTCCAACCAGTTTGGTTTTAAACTCAGAGACTGAATGATCAGCTGACCAGACTCATAACAGGAAGTCCATCGTTGCAATAATGCAATAACGAATTATCAAGAATCACAAAAGATATCAGATTAATAAAATGGAAAGGGCATTCATTTTGGCATTCAGGATAATTTTGGAAACATTCTGGTGAATTACAAACTTTCTTTTATTCTTAGGATGCGACCAGGTTGAAGGTTTTAGTAATGTAGCAAGCAGTCATACGTCTTCATGGCTATACAAATTTTGCATAAATCTTCCTAGCAGCTATTATATTAAGATATCCAAAGTTGTTGATATTTAGATTTTGGATGTTTCTAATATGTAGTCATATTAAACATTTTAAAATTTTCTCCTTATCATATCAGAACTACCATTCGAAAAACCTGACCGTGAATAGATGGTGTGTGAGAAGGATAACATGATAACATACACAGACACACACATGCACACATGTATATATATTTTTAATTTTTTGAGGCAGAGTCTCTCTCTGTCGCCCAGGCTGGAGTGCAGTGGTGCGATCTCTGCTCACTGCAACCTCCGGTTCCCGGAGTGAACAGATTCTCCCGCCTCAGTCTTCTGAGCAGCTGGGACTACAGGCACGTGCCACCACACCCATCTAATTTTTTGTATTTTTAGTAGAAATGGGATTTCACCATGTTAGCCAGGATGGTCTCAATCTCCTGACCTCTTGATCTGCCTGCCTCGACCTCCCAAAGTGCTGGGATTACAGACGAGAGCCACCGCACCCGGCTATTTTAATTTTTTTTCATTGATATGTAATAGTTGTACATTTTCTGGAAGTAGATGTGATATTTTGATACACGTGTACAATGTGTAATGATCAAATCAGGGTATTTGGGATATTCATCACCTCAAACATTTATCTTTTCTTTGTGTTGGAACATTGCAGTTCTTCTCTTGCAACTATTTTGAAATATACAATAAATTATAGTTAACTATAATTTCCTTACTGTACTACTGAATACTACAACGTATTTCTTCTATCTAACTATAGTTTTGGTTAAAGGGTACAAAAAAACACACACATATTATAGTATGTATATGATATATGTGCAATCTATTATATATATAAAATGTATTTTTTGTGACCCATATGATCTGACACATGATCTTTGTCTGTAGAACAGAATACTAGAAACTGGAACTAACCTAGAAAACTGTAGATATACATTTTATATATATATATGTGCAATGTATTATATATAAATAAATTATATAAATATATAATTATATATGCAATGCATATAATTGTATACAATGTATATATAGTACATATACATATATGTATATATTATACAAACTCTAGATAGCATTATATATAATATATAATTATATTTGTTGCATTATATATTTTATATATATATAAGGCAACATCTATAGTTTTCTAGATTGGTTCCAGTTTCTAGCATTCTGTTCGATAGACAAAGATCATGTGTCAAATCTGAACTTTATTCAGAAAACATGTTCTTTCAAGCCTCCTAGGTAAAGTTCAGCCTTTAGTGTGTGAAGGTCTGGGATCAGGCCCTGGTCTAACCTCTCTAATGGACTTGCTGTATAGTTCCTAGCAGTTACTTAAGTTCAGGGCTTCAGTTTTATTTTAACATTTCAAAGATAAGAATGGGCTAGGTGCGGTGGCTCACACCTGTAATCCCAAGGCTTTGGGAAGCCAAGACAGGAATATTGCTTGAGGCTGGGAGTTCAAGACCAGCCTGGGCAACATAGCTAGACCCCATTTCTATTTAAAAATAAAAACTATTAAAAATTTCCCAGATGTGGTACATGCTCCTCTAGTCCTAGCTACATAGGAGGCAGAGGCAAGAACATCACTTGAGCCCAGAAGTTCGAGGTTACAGTGAGCTATGATCGAGCCACTACATTTCAGCCTAGGTAACAGAACAAGACCCTGTCTCTCTCTAAAAAAAAAAAAAAAAAATAAGAATAAAGATGTACACTTAGCTTACGCACTTCACAGGATTGTTCTGAGAAACAATGGAAATATTCTAAGTGAAAGCACTTTGGGTGTTTGTTTCTTTGTCCACATTTGTATCTATCATTTAGAGGGGGAGAGTGGTTGAAATCAAATAATTGTTCAGTGGAATATTTATTTTTCATTTGTTTTTCCTAACGTTAATGTGAATGCAGAGTGGAAGGTAAAGAAGGGTCATTCTAATCACAGGTTCAGAATAATTTCTGAAAAGACAAAGACTGTATTTTTAACATTTAATAATGCATTACAGATGCCTAGTAAATGTGAGCCAATTTTTAAATTTTTATAGAATAATCGCATATCTAAAATTTAGGTTAATAAAGATAGTTTAAAAAAATACATTTCACCATGACAGATCAAACACAAGGGGGCGTCTTCTACATTTGTTTTAAAAGGTTTCATTTTCCACATACAAAATGATGTTCATTCGAATTGCTCTATACATTCATGTGACTGAGGATACTTACTAAAATTTATTAGTTCCAAATATTACCTTCTCTACACATGACAATTTTCACATTCAATGCATAAAATACTCTCCAGAGTGAGTTTATCACTCTGTTTTGGCTTAAAAATAATTTAATCATATTTTGTGACTTAGAACTAAAAAAAGAATAACATTTAGTAGACAGTATGTAAATACTCTGAATTTTAAGGCTTAAAAAAAAAATCTACCCAAAACTTTAAAATCTCTCTTTCATCTATCCCTTTTCCCTCTTTGCCCAGGTATTGTGCAAACCCTAGTTGTCTTGACAGGTCCAGAGGACCCACAGTTTGACTCAAGAAATGGCCAAGGCCTTTGAAGAGGAAATGTACAATTGCAGTCCTCTTAGGTGTGGGGTATGTAAGGAGCAAGTTCTTAGAAAATACACATAGGTTGAGTTGTGTTAAAAAAAAACACACACACACACAGGCTTGTCTTCTGCCTTTCATCTGGAACGTTGGGATGGATAGGAGTAAACAGTTAAGCAGAGAAAGATAGACTGTGTGTGTGTGTGCATGCACCCGCATGCGAGAGTAGTGTCAGTGGTGTTAAGTGCTGTGAAATGAAGAAGGTCAATGAGACAGGGCTTGTGAATTAAGGCCTTTGTTAAGGAAGTTAAGAAAGGCCTTTCTGATAAAGTGATATTGCAAAAAGCTCTTTATCCCCAGATATCAGCAATATGAAACTGAAACATGTTTGATATCTTTGAAGAACCCAAAGGTGCCAATGTAGGTAGAGCAGAGTGAGTGAGGAGGACCATGGTAGGATATCAAATCAGAGAATGATTGGGGAGCTGATTAGGTAGGGTCTTGTGGTTCTTTGTAAGGACTTGGCCTTCACTCTGCATGAAAGCAAAAAACAAAACAGAACATAATGAATGGTTTTGAGGGATTATTGACTTGATCTGACATTTGCTTTTTAAAGCACTGTTGTTCCTTTGCATCTGCTGGGTTTGTATCCATGGATTTAGCTAACTGCAGATAAAAAAATTTTGAAAACCAATAAAAATAACAACACACTAATACAAAATTATAGAAATAAAAACCAATAAAATTTACAACTGTTTACATAGCATTTACATTGTATTTGATATTATAAGTAACCTAAAGATGATTTAAAGTATGAGGTGATGTCTTGTAACAACTACTACCTTTTTATATGAGGGACTTCAGCATCTTTGGATTTTCGTATGGGAGGGGAGTTCTGGATGCTGAGGGAAGACAGTATTATTTCAGATCAAGTGCAGTGAATTGATTCCAGGAAGGTGAAACCCATTAAAACACTATTCCAAAGTTGCAGGTAAGTAATGATGGTCACTTAGACTAGATTAGTAGCAGTGAGGTGATGAGAAGGAGTTTGAATTCTGGATAGAGTCAAAAAGGTTAGTTGATAGATTAGATGTAGAAAGTGAGAAAAGTAGAGGAGTAAAAATGACTCCAATGTGTTAGGCCCTAGCAACTGGAAAATGGAGCTGCCATTCACACAAATGTGGAAGACTGTGGGAGAAACAGATTTGAAAGGGAAGATAAGGACTTTGGTTTTTATGAAATGGCTAATAGGCATTCAGGTGGAGATATTAAATAGACAAATAAACATATGAGTTGGGAGTTTGAGGATGAGGCCAAGCCTAGAGATTTAAAAAAGGACTCAATTATGTAAAGAATGAATTTACAGTCATTAGGCTGGATAAAGTCCTCCAGGATATCAAGACAGGAACAACAACAACAACCAAAAAGGTCTTAGTGCTTGAAAAATTAAGAGTCCTGCAAAGAAGACTAAGAATAATTGATCATTGAGATAAGAGAAGAATATTTAAAAAGGTATCCCAGAGACAAAGTGATAAAAGTAGTTCAAGGAGAACATAAGTGAAAGAAAATATGTGAGATTGGTCAAGTAGGATGAAGACTTAAAACTTGGGGATCAGTGACGAGCTTTTCCAGAACAGTTTTGGAATTGTAATGTGAGAAAAGTCAATTATAGTGGGTTCACAGGAGTGGCAAGAGTTCTTTTAACAGAAACATAGTAGACCAAATATCCTGAAAAACTCTTCAAATGAGCTAAAATGTTGATAATATATAAGATATGACAAACATTTTTAATTTTATGGTGGACTGACAAGTAAGAGTTTTCTTGAGAACCAACAATTTTTTAAAAAAATGGAATCAGAGATAATTCCATTATCTGCTGAAGATAACAGTTGTCTTGGAAGCATTCACTCACTTTTTTTTTTTTTTTTTGAGATGAATTCTTGCTTTGTCGCCCAGGCTGGAGTGCAATGGCATAATCTCAGCTCACTGCAACCTCCGCCTCCTGGGTTCAAGTGATTCTTCTGCCGCTGCATGCAACTAATAATATAAGACTGCAAAAATAATTTAACAAATCCACTATTATTTTGAGAGATTTTTTGACAAAAATGTCAGTAGGGATGTGGAAGATTTGAACAGTTAAGAACCTTGAGCTAGTCAACATATACATTGAACACTATACCCAATGGTTAAATCATTTATATTTATTTTCCAGAACACATTTGTAAACATTGACCTTGTATCAACAGACATTTTCAACAAATTTTAAAGATTTGATTTTTTACCCACCCACATTCTTTAACTATAATGCTGTTAAGGTGGATACTGATAAGAAAAATATTAATAATTAGCCTGTATGGTTAAAGTTTAAAAATCAACTCTTGTGTCAAGAAAGAAATTGTAGGATAAAATAGAAAATGCTTAAAACTGAATAATAATAAAAATGTTACGTGGTAAATAGTGAAAACTGAATAATAATAAAAGTGTTACACACGTGGTAAATAGTGAAACAAATGGAATACAGTGAGAACTGTTCATACAAGGTCCTGTGTAGCCTTAAATGCTTAGAAAAATAAATGAGTAAACCAAACATTCAGTTACAAAATTACTTGGAGTTTCTCAACAGGCGTGTTATTGGTCTTCAAGGAAAAACAATTCTTTGTTGAGCAGGAAATGTCCCACACATTACAGGATAAATACCAGCCTGGCTTCGCCCACCTAATGCCTATCGCACTCCAGGGTTATTGTGAAAAGAGAAAATACCTGCACACATTTTTAAATTCTACCAAGTAGATGATGCTACCTCCAGTTGAGAACCACTGAATTAGACAAAGAACAAAAGACTAAACCCAGAGAGAGACATATGAGATAAGAACAAAAATAAAAATGAGTGAAAATTAATGCACAAAAATGATAAGTTATGGGGGTCCAAAACCCAAAAATTGTTTCTTGAAAAGTACTACTAGTAAAATTAGTATGAAAAGTTTGATCAAAAAAGATTTTTAAAAAAGAAATCAGTACAAAAAAGCAAAGCAGTGTACATAACTATAGACTCAGTAGAGACTAAAAAAATAATAGAATGATACTGTGAATAGCTTTATGCCACTAAATTTGAAAAGATAAAATAAAATATATATATGAATATACATATGTACATACATATGTATCATATATATATATATATAAAAATGTGTGTATGTGTCTTTATAGTCAGGAGGAAATAGAAGATATAAATGTTCCTAAACCAATTTGAAATGTTGCATTTGCACTTTTAATCTTTCTTACAAATAAATAATTTGCCCAGAGTATTTTTAGGCTAATTCTACAAAACATATATACATTTTTTGTTGTTGTTTTTGGAGATTGAGTCTTACTCTGTCGCCCAGGCTGGAGCAGAGTGGCACAATCTCGGTTCACTGCAACCTCCACCTCCTGGGTTTAAGCGATTCTGTTGCCTCAGCCTCCCAAGTAGCTGGGACTACAGGCACGTACCACCACGCCTGGCTAATTTTTTGTGTTTTTAGTAGAGACAGAGGTTCACTGTGTTAGCCAGGAAGGTGTCAATCTCCTGACCTCATGATCTGCCCGCCTTGGCCTCCCAAAGTGCTGGGCTTACAGGTGTGAGCCACCACGCCCAGTCACATATATACTTTTATATGCAATTTCCAAGAGGTCTGAACAATAAGACCATCTCTCCAACTCATTTTATGGAGCTGGCATGATCTCAGTAACAAAATCAGAGAAGCATAAGTGTGAGAAATTAAATTATAGGCCAATTTACCCATGACCGTTAAGGCAAAAATCCTAAATCAAATATTGGCAAACCAGGCTGACAAATTACATAAGCAAATATACCACAATGTTGAGTTTAACTTAGCCGTGCAAGATTGGTTTGATTTGAGAATGAAAGCACATCTATAAAACCATATTAACAGGTAGGGAAAGGTATGTTAGTGTCTCCATAGAGATAGAAAATAGTATTTAATAAATTTAACTTTGATTTATGATAAAATTACATCTATCATAAGCTGGGAGTAGAAGAAAATCTCTTTCACCATTTAAAGATTATCTATAAAATGTGGCAAACATTGATCGTGAAACATTAAAAGTGTTCCCTTTAAATGTGGACCAACACAAGGAAATTCACTACCATTTTATCTACCTAATACTCTAATAAATGACTTAGCCAGTGAATATACCTGGAAAACTTGTAAGTCATAAGGATCCGTAAGGAAAGCATAAAGCTGCCAGTATCTGTGCTTTTTGTGGTTGTTGATAGCTATATGCACAGACAGGTCACCAAAAAGAGAACTTAACGAATATCCTGCAGATGACGCCAATACAAAATTAATGTTGCTAATTACCAGGTAGGAAATGAAAACGCAAAAATAATTCCCTTATATCTATACCTGTAAATATAATATCTATCTATCTATCATCTATCTCTATCTAAATTTAGATCTATTAGTGTTTGTTTTGTTTCCTTATTCAGCTCCTTAGAGACCAATGTTTTTACGTTTTAATCTCCTTTGTGTTCATGTTCGTCACTTTCTTTCAAATCCTTTTAACCTAGTTCTCCATTTATTTTTGACTTCTGATTTTTTCTTTTTACCTTATCTCTCTCTCTCTCTTATTTATTTATTTATTTATTTTTCAGACAGAGTCTCGCTCTGTCGCCCAGGCTGGAGTGCGGTGGCTGGATCTCAGCTCACTGCAAGCTCCGCTTCCCGGGTTTACGCCATTCTCCTGCCTCAGCCTCCCGAGTAGCTGGGACTACAGGCACCTGCCACCTCGCCCGGCTAGTTTTTTGTATTTTTTAGTAGAGACGGGGTTTCACCGTGTTAGCCAGGGTGGTCTCGATCTCCTGACCTCGTGATCCACCTGCCTCGGCCTCCCAAAGTGCTGGGATTGCAGGCGTGAACCACCGCGCCCGGCCACCTTCTCTGTCTCTTAAGTTATTAAGTTACTTTTTTGGTTCTTGTATTTCTTCAAACTTTGTCCTCAATTCTGAAATAACTTTTTATTTCTGGTATTTTCCTGAGCTTTGTCAGCTAATTTCTGGTTTTGTGACTAATTTATGTTGCCCGTTTTCTTACAGTTTCCTAGCCCATTTTTGAATAAGTAGGTTATGGTTTTGATCAATTTTTGGGTGCGTCTGTCAAGTATGCTTTTGTTGTATGTAAAGCTGTTATTCTACTTTCTTTTTCCTCAGAATATCTTCATATGGGATTTGATTTTGAGAGCTTTCTGTCATTGTGAAATTGATTTTTTCTGAACTTTTAAAAGGAGGTGGTGTTTAAGATAATTTTTCTAATTTCACAAGGTCTCTCATTTGGTGTTTTCTTACAATGCTCAAAAATAAACAGTAGCTTGTCTTTTTGTAAACTTTGTTTCTGTCCCCTTTTCAATTTTATCTGGACCTTTTAACGCCTTCCATGTTATCAGTATGCTGCTCAATTTCTATTCCACTTCCACCAATTTCTGTTCAAAGAGGGCTCTGTCCTGGAAAGGAGCCCTGGGTTGGTGCATTTCTGCAATTCTTAGAGGCCAGATGGCTTCAGTTCCATCATCTTTTTATGATGTGTCCCTTGCGCTCATGGCTATTACACTTGCCAAATCCCTTTCCAGTTTCAGCTACTGTTAGAAAATTGGCCCTCCCTCCCTGCCTGTAAATACCTGCAGGCTGTTTTCAAATGTTTCTCTTCTCAGGTAAGGAAGATACCGTTTTCCCCCACCCCCTTCTTCTTCCTACACAAATGCTGAAGCCATGAAGTCTTGTTCCCATTAAAGGTTTGTTTTTACTTGCTTGTGTTTTAGGGTTGTCTTGACATTTTTATTGAAAAATGTGTGCGTAGGATTTTAAATTTGGAATCTAGTTGTTCTATCTGATTTTAAATTTGGAATCTAGTTGTTCTATCTGATTTTAGACTGGAATGCATGGAGATCCAGGAACTACGGATCAATAGTTCCTCTATCAATAGTTCCTCTATCAATGCTGCCATCTGCCCAGAATCATGTCTTTTAAGTTTTTCAAGAGAAAAGAAGACTTTATTAATAAGTTTTTTTTTTCATGAATTTAATAGTGGAAAATGGTTCAACTTCAAATTGTGAGCATTTTAATATTGCTGAACTTTTACTATATGAACCATTTGACCCATTCTTTGTAAGTAAGAATGGACAGAAGAGCTAGGCTAATTTAAGATGAGAAACAAGGTAGAGAACATATATCCTTGGCTTGGATTGTTTTTCAAACTCATTTCAGAAGCATTTGAGAATAACAGCTGAACTGTCATGCCATGCCCTCCCTATCTTGTTAGTTTTCAATAAAGATGGTAGAGTGGCCTCATGCTTCCCTCTAAAGAAAGGCAGCCCTTGTTGACCGAAGGCTTATAATAACTCAACCCAACTCTCCAAGCCTTCTAATATGAAGTTTACTGTTACACAGAGCAGTATCAGCTTAACTATTCCTAGTAACATTTTTGCCTTAAACCTGGGACTCTGCAACATACACAGAACTCATTACAAAACATTCATATTTAGAAGACCGTCTTTTAGTTAGTTGCACAAAGGTCTGACCAAAGCTTTCAAAATTCCATTTATATGTACTGTATTAGTCAGCATTCTAACACATTCTTGAGATTCACTTCCTCTAGAACCACTCCCAGTACCAAATTCTGTATTAGTCAGGGTTCTCCAGGAAAGACAGCCAATAGAATATGTGTGTTTATGCTGTGTATGTATGCGCGCGTAAGTTGAGAACTTATACCTTTCACTTAAATTAACACTTTCTATGGCTTCTCTTTGGTTTATTCGAATTGCCAACATCACAACTCTTGCACCTTGGGACTATTATGAAATAAAATAACAGTTTCTTTTTTTTTTTTTTTTTTGAGGCGGAGTCTCGCTCTGTCGCCCGGACTGGAGTGCAGTGGCCAGATCTCAGCTCACTGCAAGCTCCGCCTCCTGGGTTTACGCCATTCTCCTGCCTCAGCCTGCCGAGTAGCTGGGGCTACAGGCGCCTGCCACCTCGCCCGGCTAGTTTTTGTATTTTTAGTAGAGACGGGGTTTCACCGTGTTAGCCAGGATGGTCTCGATCTCCTGACCTGGTGATCCGCCCGTCTCAGCCTCCCAAAGTGCTGGGATTACAGGCTTGAGCCACCGCGCCCAGCCTAAAATAACAGTTTCTTAAACACAAGCATTGGGATACCATGGCAGTCGATCAGATAATGGAGATGGCTACTGTGTCACTCACCAGTGGGTAGAATATACAGCGTGGATCTGCTGGACAAAGAGATAATTCACACATTCCAGTGGGATGGAGTGAGACAACACAAGATTTCATTATTGTACTTGGAATGAGGTACAATTGAAAACTTATAGTTTATTTGTGAAATTTTCTATGTAATATTTTCGGACTATAGTTGATTGCAGGTGCCTGAAACCATGGAAAGCAAAACTGAAAATAAGTAGGGTCTACTGTAGATCTATATCTATCTATCCGTACACATACACACACACCCTAGCGTGCACACACACATCCTATGGGTTCTGTTTCTATATAGAAGCAAATTAATTATAAGGAACTGGCTCATGTGATTGTGGAGGTTGGCAAGTCCAAATCTGTGGTGTGGGCGAGCAGGCTGGAGACCCAAGAGAGCCAGTAAATACCTGCAGGCTGTTTTCCGATGCATTTCCGATGGAAAGATTGTCCAGTGGAGACCCAGGTAAGCCAATAGTGCACTCTAGTCCAAAAACTCAGCAGGCAAACACCTGGGTGAGACCATGATGCAGTTGAAATCTGAATGCAGTCTACTGGAGAATTTCTCTCTTCCTCAGGGAAGCCAATCTTTTTGTTCAACTGACCGGACAAGACCCATCATCATTATGGAGAGGAATCTACTTCCTCAAAATTCACCATTCACCAATTTTAATGTCAGTCTGTCTCATCTAAACCATGCTCCAAGTTGATACATAAAATTAACCATACATTTGTCATGGGTTGGTTGGTTTTAACTTTTAGAGTAGATATTCTTCTTAGTACCTAACTTGAGACTTAAATAATGAAACAAAAACTTCATAATTCTCAGGGAAACAGTGATTTGTCTTCCATTTATAATTGAGTCATTTCTGTGGGGATTCAGGAAAGAATAAGCCAAGAGTGGTTCTCAAGTTGCTACCATTCCTGTATTTTCTCTTTAACCCATTATAATTATGTGTTTATTTGGGGCTAATACACAGACATGTATGTGATACAACATATTGTGGTTATAGGTTCACTTGATGGTAGTTACAGATGTTGTTTCTTGGAGAATGAATTCAAATTAATATGCAATGGTGCTATTATATCTTAAATACATTCCAGATCTAATTTTCCATGTTTTATAAAAGAGCTCCACTTCTTTCCCTAAATTTGCATAATTTTCTTATTTTGTATATGCACATTATTTCTGTAAAAAGTTAACTCTCTTCTTTTTAAGATTCTCCAAAACAACATAAACTATGTTTTTTTTCCTGTAATCCTTATATATTATTGGCCTGTAATGGAAAGAAGTATCACTCTGAGATCAGGAAGGAAGGACTGATTTAAATAACAAGCAATGCTGTGTACCAATATAAACATTTATTAAATTCTAATCATTCTTATCCCAATAATTTACATTCATTTTTTGCATATATGGGTGCTTAATCTGCATGAATTGATGGAACAGAGGACTTGTGGTAACAGTAGCTTGGGGTTCAGTTTTTTGTTGTTTGTTTCTTTTTTAACTGAGACAGGGTCTCTCTATTGCCCAGCTGGAGTGCAGTGGTGCAGTCATGGCTCATTGCAGCTTTGACCTCCTGGGCTCAAGCAATCCTCTCATCTCAGCCTCCTGAGTAGCTGGGACTAAAGGCACATGTCATCATATACAGCTAATTTTTGTATTTTTTGTAAAGATGGGGTTTCACCATGTTGCCCAGGCTGGTCTTGAACTCCTGGGCTCAAGAAATCCACCCTCCTTGGCCTCCCAAAGTCCTAGAAATACAGGTGTGAGCCGCTGTGCCCGGCCTCAGTTTTGAAGTCTTTCTTTGTTTTACCCGGTACTATCCATCATCACCAATGGAATGGTGCCTAACTGATGGTGAGTTGACAAAAAGAGGACAGACTACACATGTCTCTACTTTTGCTGTGATGGTTCCTCAGCTGCCTCTGCAAAGAGAGTCTTTATGGTTACTTGATTTTGAAGGAAGAAATTCTAATCATTGCCACTAATAATAGCATGTATTACTAACTAGCTGTGCTAATCAGCCACATATTTGATACCAAAGTAAGTATCCAGTTTGATTGCTAGGTGTGCATATGGGAGTTGTCTAATAAATAAAATAATTTATTAGAAAACAAGAAAGCAGACTATCCAAAAATCCACAGTTCATGTGATATAGATCCAGGAAAAAAATCATTTACTACAATATAGAAAACTGCTTATAGTTGGAGGCCACCATAATTTAAATTCCTGCTCTATTAATTTGAAATATTCTCCCTAACAAACTGTCTGATCTGTTTTTTAAGTGTTTTCCAATTCCTCTCTTATATATCTATTGGGAGAAATACATATATGTTTAATGTGCTTGGTCAAAATCAACGTTGAGATTAATGAAGTCATGTATAATGAATCTACATGAAATAATTCAATTATGAGAAAGTGCATTTGGATGAATCCAGGAAGTTTACTATTTATTTTCCTTAATTAATTTAATGTCAAGAGGGCTTCTTACAAAATTTATGAGACTCTGTGAACTTAATTGCTTTTACCAGATTTTAATAGCATACAGCGAATGTATCTTCCATAAAAAATGGAAATTGTTTTCCTCATTTTGATTTGCAACAGTGGTTTTTATCAGGCTCTGTTTTATAGTTCTCTAGTACATTTTATTTCATGGGTGCTCATTATTGATAGTTATTAGCAATTTCTTTCCATTTTAAAGTAATTATAAATGATATATTTATATAATACACATTTTTGCTTCAGTTCAAAATAATGAATAAGAGGGTAGTACTATTCTTTTTAGTTAGTCTAAATTTATACAGGTTGACTTTATAAGGACACAAACATTCCATCTTCACAGTAATGTTAGAAATTATTGAAGGGTTAACAGTTGATTGTCGCTATGGTTTGGGATTTTAAAATCTGAGAATGCCTCAACAAAACAGAGCCAAAGATAATGTTTGAATATTACTGCTTATTAAAGTCATCCAAGAAACATTGCCCAGCCTTTAGAGATAAGTGCTGTTAGATTCAGGTTTCTTGATTAGAGCTGGAAGCAATTCAAAAGTTTAAAGGTGGGTCAAAGGAAGGTCTTATTCATACCTTTGCCCTAAAAGAAAGTGAATTCACATATGGCACACCAAATTATGGGCATATATTTATAATATTGAAAACTAATTCTAGTTCTTTGTCTTTAAACATTTTGTTCAGTAAATCTACTGAATACTGTGCAAAGGATTTGGATTTTTGTAAAATCAGGAACTCTTCAACTATTTCCTCTGCCAATCAAGTTTTCATTTCTGTTCTGAAGACTTGGTTATCTTTTACTTCTTACATCAGTTAGCTATTGCTGAGTAAAAAGTTACTCTAAAATGTACTGTCTTAAAACAACAATCATGTATTATTTCTCACGAGTTTACAGGCTGGCTGGTCTCACAAGTTTACAGGGTATGCTGATTTTGTTTTTTTTTTTATTTTTTGAGACGATGTCTCCTTCTGTCGCCCATGCTGGAATGCAGTGGTGCAATCTCGGCTCACTGCAACTTTCACTTCCTGGGTTCAAGCAATTCTCCTGCCTCAGCCTCCCAAGTAGCTGGGATTACAGGTGTACGCGACCACACTTGGCTAATTTTTGTATTTTTAGTAGAGACAGGGTTGCACCATATTGGCCAGGCTGTTCTCGAACTCCTGACCTCAGGTGATCCACCCACCTTGGCCTCCCAAAGTGCTAGGATTACAGGTGTGAGTCACCACACTTGGCTGGGTCTGCTGATCTTGGCTGGCCAACACTACATACATTACCACTAAATAAACAAATCCAGATTTGTTCCCATCTCTGGAAGTTCATCTGAGACCCATTAATGTGCATATCTGGCAGTCAGGTGGCTGTTAGCTGTTCCAGGACGGCCTCAGGCGAGAAAATTTTCTGTATCATGTGTCTCTCATTCCTCAATAGATCATCTGTGTCAGGAGTCCCCAAGACTCTTCCTCAGAGTCATTGATTCTAGAAGGAATCACAGGACTTGTCATATAGTCATACCCATGGCTATGATTTATTATAGGAAAAGGATACAAAGCAAAATTGGCAAAATCAAAAGGCATGTGGGGCAAAGTCCTGAGAAAACCAGGCATAAGCTCCCAAGAGACCCCTCTCAGTGGAGTTACACAGGATGTGCTTAATTCTCCTGGCAATGAATTGTGACTACACATTTGAAATGTTGTCTACCAGGGAAGCTCACGGGAGATTGTGTGTCCAGAGTTTGTATTAGGGGCTGGTTACATAAGCACTGTCTGCCTGGCTCATACCAAAACTCCAGAATCTCAGAATGGAAACAAGTATTCAGCATAAACCATACAGTTTGCACAGTTTAGGTCTAGTGAGACAATCTTACCCATTAGAGTGATGGGAACATTCCCAAAATCCAAGTTTCCAGATGCCAGCTGAGGGCCCATCTTGCACGTAGGTGTTTCCAAGGATAGCAGTTTCAGGCTTGCTATGTTAATGCTTTTCTGGATATTATCCCAGGATTGTATTCTGGTTAAGGCAAAGTTCCAACAGGCAAGTGGAAGCTCAAAAAGTCTCTTGCTGCCTAGGCTAGGAATTGGCATACATTCACTTCTGACATAACCGGTTGACCAAAATGACTTTCAAGGTTCAAGAGGAGAGGAAACAGATTCAATCTCCATTGCAGTGGTTCGCAAGACCACATCACGAAGGGTATAGATACTCATCATTTGGTACCATAAATGCTATTAATCTATCATGCTTCCCAAACTTCAATCCTTTGCCTTACAGAGCTTTGAGAAACTTATGACTTGCCCTGTCCTATCCATGCAGTCCCGTTTCATAATGAGCTTTGATCACAATTTCTTTCCAGCTACCTCTGGATAAGATTCTTAGCATTTTCCAAAAGCTAATTCTCAACCTCAGTTCACTATTGTGTCTGTTGCAAATCTGAATGCCTTGGGTCAACTATTTGGATTCTATAATTTCTTTCTTCACTTTTAACGTGTGAGTTTGCAATGAAACAGCCGCAACCTCTCAGGGACTTGGGAAATTACTCTTTAGGCAATCCAGAATGAATCTCCATCAACTTCAGCTCCAGAGACTCAAATGTCTGCATCCTACTGATGAACTCCAGTCACTGTCACACCCAAGAGATTTGAAACTCAATTGGACTGAGTTCTCTAAATAGCAGCCAAATCCAGGACCAATCCCATCTCTAGGAGTCTAAGTCTGTAACTTTCCAAGAGCTTATCCAGAGCTTCTTGGGCGGCTGGTAGAGAACACTTTAGGAAAAATTCCAGGACAGTCCAATACCGATCCCAAATTCTGGTTTGAGGAGAGACTAATTGCATAGAAATTAGAAGTAATTGAGGCCGAACACTCATTTCTCTTGACATTTTTAGTCTAGCTATGTTCAAACCAGAGCATGTCCCTAGTAGGAGAACTTGATGGCTTTTATTGGTAAAATGGCACATTTGTAACAGTTTCTTTTTAGTGGAGTACAGTCTTAATACCCAAAATAGCAGATATTAGCATGGACTTTAGAGGAACATTCCTCTTAGGACTCTTTCCCGGACAATATAATTCCTCCCCACGACATTTCCTTGGCAGGGCAATGTGACCAACTTTGTCTCGGCCCAGACATAACAACACTAACTGCTTTTTCTCCTGAGCTAATGAACTTCTCTCTTCATTACCTTCTTCCCACATTCATTTGCCCTTACTTTGAAAGCTAATTCAACAATGTCATCCCTGATATAATGACTCTTGAATAAAGCACCATTCCTTTCATTGAAGAACTGTGCATAATATTTTAAAGGTTGAAATTTTCAAGTGAATTTTTCATAAAAAAACTTTTTTGTTCTCAGAAAACACTGTAAGTGTATAATTTAATACTCAAAGTTAAGATACACAATTGAAAAGATGTTTATATTTTATAAAAACTAGTCTATTCTCAGTTAAGACATCAGTAAGTTCAAAGGGCAAAATAGTTCTTTCTTCCTCATCTGAATGACATATTTGGTAAAATTTCCCAGAAGACAGTATTTGTATGATTGTGCTTCAAGTAAATTATTTTAAAATAAATAAACATTTAGCTTACATTTGAGTACTTATTATGGGGGAAAGGCATTACATAGAGGACTTTATATATCTTATCATATATATCAGCCATATAGTAAGTAACCTGTTCAGGGGTACTATTTTGCAGATGAAAAGCTCAGACTTACAGAGGTTTAGTAGCTTAATCAAGAACATACTGAAGTTGAGAAGAACCAGGTTAGCACTGGAATTCAGGTCTGTCTGACTCAAGAGACCAAGCCTGACTTAAAATAGTCAATATACTTGGATGTATTCCAAATACCAACACATGCATGCATGTGCACGCACAAACACAGATTTAGATAATATCTGCACACTTTAAAAATGTTATCCCCAAAATGACTTTGTGATTCTCAAAACAAGATTATTTAATATGTTAATCAAGTGCCATAATTATAAAGAAGCCACTTAAATATGTTATACTCACTATATCCTGGAATGTTCCCTCAGATTCTAAGACTTAGAAGATTGTTGCTAAGATGTTATTTCTTTTTCCAAAATGATGATGCTTGGCAGGCAGAGTATGGTTTTATTCACAGGAACATTGTCTTAGGGAAATTTCTTGGTAGGAAAATTTTGAAGAGAATTTATAGAAAATGCTGCATAGAAAACTTCCTTTCCAAGGCAGGCTATAAGAAGACTGGCCCTGTCAGAGAAAAATGTCTAAGAAAAGATTCCAAAATGAATCACAGAGACTTTCTTAAAAAGACTATAATAAATATTACAAACATACACCCTCACAGGGTGATGAATTTAACTTTACTCAATGGAATTTTATCAAAAGCATAATGGACATATGCTATTATGGTTCTTTTCTTTGTTTACTTAACTATTTCTGGTAGGTCTTATCCATGAACTTGGGTAGTGGGAAGCCCCGAGTAGGGGAAATATATTTTTATTTAGATAAAATAATTATGGGTGTGTTAACTTGATGACTGCATTAAAACATCAAACATTGACTTTAAAAAGATATTTGGGAAAGTAAAAATGTTTCCCCATTCAGATCTCTGGAAGAAACAGAAGTGGGAACCCCCAAGAAGGCACTTTGATTTTGAGATGCATCAGTTTCCTACACTCCAGAACATCTAGAACTCAGAGTGCCGTTAAAGGAAGACCCTCTAGTGTCCAGGGTGCATGATGGAACATTAGTGAAAGTCATGGAACTAGGTGTATGCAATAGTTCCAGACAGAGAAAGTGAGACTTCCATTCTACTTTGGCACAATAAAAACACTAGCTAGCACTCATTTGAAGCTTGTTAAAAATCCAAGAACTGTATTAGGTATACTGAATGTATTAACTTAATAAATTTCTAAAGTGCTTTTATTCTCTTCCTTTTATAGATTCAGAGCCTGAGGCAACAGAGATTAGGTAACCTGCCTCTCCTAACACAGAGCCAATGTAATATAGCCACGTGAACACTGGCATTGTTCTATCAAATCTTTTCCTCCTATTCACTCACTCTGAAATAACATCAGAACTGATGGGTTTGAGCACGTATCTTTGAAATCACTTTTCACTGTTAGAGGCCCAATGCACTCTCCATCACACTACAGCCACCTATGATCCTAGACACATCCTACAATTAGGAAGAGAGGAAGAAACTAAGAAGAACTGAATGTTCCCACCAAGCCCAAATTTGTGTCACTGCAGTGAGATTCCAGGCAATATAAACCTAAGTAGTGCAGAAAGAGTAGCCCCTTGAGAAATGACCTACTGCACCCAAAACCTTTTCCAAATCTTGGCCAAACTACTCCACGTCATCAAAAAGAAGCCAGAAAGGAACTCCAAGGTCAGGGCTCTGTACACCACAGCCATCTTCTTACTACACATATCTCTTAACATTCTTTTCTATTTTTCTCCTTTTTTTTTTTTTTTTTTTCTTTTCCTGGGATGGCTTATGTCCTGCCAATTCTCTTTCCAAAGTCTTTCTCTCCTTGAACTTACTGCCAAAAGGCATTATTAAATGTGCTTTTCCACACTGGAACTGTGAGGGATACAACCAGAAGAAAGAGTCCTTAGCCTGCCTCTTTTCCTTCTGATATTTTCCTTTGCATTTATGATGACTATTTTCAACCTTATACTCCCCATGACTGCTTTCTGCGCCAGTTCGCTCATTTCTACCCATATGCCACTTTCAGAACTTAAGATTTGGGATTTTTGCTTGAAAGACTGATTCTGCAAAACAACTTATTTGCCAACATTCAAGTAACAAATTCAATAACCAGAAAGCAAACATAAATAAATTCAACTTTCTAGATACAACCTTACATTAGGAAAATCTAATATGAAGCACAGAGGTCTCAGTTACGTGATACGCTTGGTTCCCCTCATCAGTCCCAGCCATTTGGAGAAACATTTAAGATGACCTTTCAAAGAATAAGTCTCTCAGATGACAACCGTCAGTAGGAGAAGTCTTTGGAAAGTCTCCTTGGAGAACCATTGGCTGTATTCTTTGTTAGGATACCTCTCTAAGCTGCAAGGTATTCATTCAGATTTCTTTCCCATGCATTGTGTCCTTGTTTACATAGAGACATTTTTTCTCCAACTCTAAGAACATTTGATTTGTAATTCTGAAGGGTCACATGTTTTAAAACTGTGTATGGAAAATTTCCCTGGCCTTCACGATTTTCATTTTCTACCTTGCAAAGTGAACAGCTTATACAAGGTCATTCCAATTTAGCACCATATTTCATATGCAGAGCTTGTGCTATGTTAGAATGATAACATTGAGCTATATTTTAGAAAAAATATATAGGAAAAAAGAAGAATTCATCCACTTAGATGAGTCAGGTGTACAGATACAACTATTCAGGCAGCACAGACACCTGTCATTTTTTTGACACTGAAAAATTTTTTATGAAGACATAAAGAATTCTGCCTTATATGCAAACAAATACATATATACATGTAGAAAGCTTACATGTGGATGCAGTTCAATTTCTCTAAATTTATGTTTTAAGAACATAAAATTAAACGTCAACAGAAGTTAGACTCCAACCATTTCACACCTCAATTTCTTCTTATTTACCAACATATTATGTAACTTTTACTTAATATCTAAAGATGTTTTCCATCATTCATATATTAAAATTGCTGCAGAATTTTTTATATTTTCAAATATAAGTTTATGTAATTTCCCCTTTGTGTTAACAATTTATGCGGATTTTATAGATATCAGATTCAGAATCAAATAATGATAATCAAGGTTTGAGTGGTGATTTACCTCTCTGAATACATTGACCTGTCTCTTGTTAAAAAACATATCAATATTTGCTAAGTATGGGATATTGTAATGTAATGGATTCAGGGTTTTAAAAATCAAGGATTTCTAGTGTTTGAAAAAAAAAAATTAGAAAATCGGGCCAGGTGCGGTGGCTCACACCTGTAATCCCAGCACTGTGGGAGGCCACGGTGGTTGAATCACCTGGGGTCAAGAGTTCAAGGCCAGCCTGGCCAACGTGGTAAAACCCTATCTCCACTAAAACTCCAAATATTAGCTGGGCATGGTGGTGGGTGCCTGTAATCCCAGCTACTCGGGAGGCAGAGGCAGGAGAATTACTTGAACTTGGGAAGTGGAGTTTGCAGTGAGCCGAGATCATGCCACTGTACTGCAGGCTGGACTATGGAGTGAGATTCTGTCTCAAAAAAAAAAAAAAAAGGAAAAGAAATCAAAATATTCTGGAATTCTCTTCAGCATTTTGACTGATTACCACATGGCCTCGTCGTAGTCCTAGAATGTCAGTACTTGAGGAAACTGTTCTGGTTGGAAAAAGCTTTTTTTTTTTTTTTTGCACTCAGGACTAAATTTCTCTTTTTGATCTGATTTTTTTCCTCTGAGCCAAATTTGAATAAGCCTGGTAATTTTTATCCAAGATAATTCCTCACATATTTGATAATAGCTATTCCATTCTCTATAAAATTTATCTTTACAAACATTCTGTAAAGATAAATTTATAGAGAATGGAATAGCTATTATCAAATAAATAAAACTAAAGACACAATTTCTTCCAGTTCATATAATTATATTAGACCTATGTTGTTATATTTTACATATTGAAAAGAAAAATAAAAGTAAAGTTCAGGACTAGGAAAACATTAGTAGAAAACAAAACACATATTTGTTTTCAAAGTTAAATTTCTCAATTAAATATTGTAAGCATATCACATATCTAAGTGCAATATTGTATCATTCGAAAGTCTGTGTTCTACTACTAATATAATCTAAATGATTTTTAATAGTCTGTATTTTCAAAAGATCCAGTAATAGGCTTAATTCAGTATAAAACATCTACCATATCATTTTTGTCTTTATTGATGTAACAAGAGGCATGGACGACTGACCCACTGTTTTACAAAAGTGATTTCTTTTTGTGATATGAGTAATGTTTAGTCTAAAAATCACAAAGCTAATGTTAAAGATTATAATAGACTATTCTGTTGGCTTTGCTACAACAAATGGAACAGTATATCACTTCGGACGTACTTGTTATTATTGAACAAAACATAAAGTTAATGAGATGGTGTCCTTAAGACAACACGTGTGGCTCTCCAGGCAGTAATGAATTTAGACTTCGGTCTCTCTTCTCAGCAGACTCTCATATCTAATTTGTTTAGATTTTGCACTGCTTTCTTATGAATTATTCTATTTGACAGGTAGTATGACATAAAAGTGTTCCTTGACAGGTAATATTTTAGAAATGTAATATTTGTACCTTTTATTTTTAAAGGGTGGGCCCCTTAGATCATTTCCATAAATGAAGTAACATCATGAAAACAATAAATGTTCTTCCCTGGCCTGCAAAGTTACTGGTCTTCTATTGATGCGAATGTAAGTTATTAATGTATTATTTACATTGTTAGCAACCTTGATAATATACAGGGTGTCTGAATGTATCTACAGCTTTGAACCATCATCTCCAAAGCCTCTCCTATGCCTTCTATTTTCCTTGAAAATCCTTTTCTGTCTTAACACATGTTCATATGTGTATCTTATTAGCTTTATTTTCATGTGTTTCATAACGCTGACTGCTAACCCTTGAGTTAAGTTTATTTATGTTTTGTTTTCACATTTGTGTTTGTCCCATGATTAATGTAATTGTTCTTGACTTGAGTTGTCTTGATGTTAGCAGTCAAGTTGGTGAAGGATATTACCAACAAATTACTCTGCAAAAAGTAGCTGTACTCAGTTTGGGCCAAATATAAGCCGTCAGTTACTGTTCCACGCAATTTTGGGGTCATTTCCTGACCTCTATTCTTACGCACAACTACCGTGGATATCAGCATCAGTGCAACTGGAACTGAGCGTGAGTGTCCAGCTAGGACTTGGCATGGAAGTCACTGACAGCAGAACTTGGCTCAGGATTTGTTTAAATGGAGTACCTCGTGTTGGACTACAGGAAAGAAGGAAAAGAAAATAAAGGAAACTTCTGCCTATTTTGGAGTTGTCTGGCAGGACAAAATGCTTGAAGCTTGGAATATGAAACAAATGAATTAGAGGAGATTTTGTGATGTGACATTAAAAATCAGAAAGCCTATATGATAAATTTAATTCCTTACAATGAAAAACCAGCAATAGAAAATAAGTCAGTCAACAAAGCAATAATGTCATTCATTTCTTTTCTTTTTCCAGCATACCCTAAAATCTGTTCAAGGGCTTCCCAGTTTTCCCTTTCAAGTCGACTGTCAGCAAAGGACTCTGATTTTATCCAGTGTAAATTCTTTCATACCCTTGTCTCTTGCTCTCAAATGCCTTGGCTTCATCCTTGGTTTATTTTCCTTTCTGTCACAGATGTGAAGGTGTCTTTCTTCTTAAACTCTCCACTCACTGACTCTCTTGATCTTAATTTTTGTATTTTTAGTAGAAATGGGTTTCACCATGTTGGCCAGGTTGGTCTCGAACTTCTCACCTGAGGTGATCCACTGGCCTCGGCTTCTTAAAATACTAGATTTACAGGCATTAGCCACCACGCCTGGCCCCTGTGCACATTTTTTTTTTCCTTTTTTTTTGAGACAGAGTGTCGCTCTGTCGCCAGGCTGGAGTGCAGTGGCACGATCTCCTCTCACTGCAACCTCCACCTCCTGGGTTCCAGCAATGCTGCTGCCTCAGCCTTCCCAGTAGCTGGGACTACAGGCGCCCACCACCACGCCCAGCTAATTTTTGTGTTTTTAGTAGAGACAGGGTTTCGCCATGTTGTCCAGGATGGTCTCAGTCTCCTGACCTCGTGATCTGCCCACCTCAACCTCCCAAAGTGCTGGGATTACAGGCGTGAGCCACCGTGCCCAGCCCACTGTGCATTCTTAATTCAGATACTGGAGAGTGAGATCTCTGATGAAATTCACTGGACAGAAGATTTTGCCCTGGATTACCTCATAGACTGGAGTTACCCTGTTAAATGTTTGTCTTCGATGACCAGTCTTGGTCCAATCCCTTCTGGGCTGAATGAACAGGATTATATGATAATAAACATTGATACCAACAGACATGAAGATGATAAAATAGCTTCATTTAGTCATGTCGGGGGGTGTTTCCAGCCAGGATGTGAGTGTAAGTTTGTAATTTTCTCCTTTGCCGTCAAATTTGCACGTTCCCAGTCAGTGCCCCACCCACATGGAGGTCAAAATTTAAGGGGCATTGGCCAGGCGCGGTGGCTCAAGCCTGTAATCCCAGCACTTTGGGAGGCCGAGACGGGCGGATCACGAGGTCAGAAGACCGAGACCATCAGGGCTAACACGGTGAAACCCCGTCTCTACTAAAAAATACAACAACAACAACAACAAAAAACTAGCCGGGCGAGGTGGCGGCGCCTGTAGTCCCAGCTGCTCCGGAGGCTGAGGCAGAAGAATGGCGTAAACCCGGGAGGTGGAGCTTGCAGTGAGCCGAGATCGCGCCACTGCACCCCAGCCTGCGGACAGAGCGAGACTCCCTCTCAAAAAAAAAAAAAAAATTTAAGGGGCATAAAAACGTTCGCTAATCAAGATAAATAACATTTTAAATGCAACATTTTTCAAAAAATCAAAATTTATACAAAAAGATACATGGTGAACAAAATATCAGAATGTATTACTGGTTTTTCCTGTTTCTCAGGCTTCACCATGGCCTGGTTTGGCACTTATCCTAACTGTTCCAACTAAAATAATATAAAAATGTGCCCTTTTTAGTTACAGTCTTGCTTGTTCCTTCCTGCAAGCCTGCTAAGTCTATTTCTTTGAGGTCTATTTCTCCTGAATGTGTTTTGAAATATAAATATTTGGACATTTAATTCTATATGGTTAAGAGACTTCCTAATTCAGAGCAGATTTTGTGATTATACATAGTTAGTAAAGCTCTCACTGCATAGATTCATGGTTCTTGCTAAAATTGAAGGTATGGATAAAAGGAGAAAGAAGCAAAGCATACAAAATTGGAAACAATGGTGTAAAAATGTGTTGGGGAATCATAATGGGGCTCAGGGCTACTAAGAAAACATAAATTCCTTCCCTTCCCCACCAAGGTCATGATTACCCTTGACCTCTCCATGTTATTCAGTGATTTAGACTGGCTCCTCTTGGTTGAAACATTTTTAGGAAACCAGGTTCTCATGGTTCCCTTATGCCCCTGCCTTGTACCTCTTTTTTTTTTTTTATTGCCATTTTCTCTTTCTCCCACTTCCTCAAGGAAGGTGCAATTCAAGGCTCAATCTTCAGAATTCTTGCTTTTCTTTTTCATCATCATAACAATCTCATTCACCCTCACAGTCCAATTTTCATCCCCACGGAGATCCTTCCAGAACAACACGTCTCCAGTCCTGGATGTCTCAATTTCTAACAGCTCTTGTATTTGTCCTTTGTCTTTACTGTTCCACCTTACCCTCCTACATGTCCATATCACCTCACATCTAGACCTGTATGTAGGGTATAAAAAAATGGGTAGGAAGTTGGCCTGGCACGGTGGCTCATGCCTGTAATCCCAGTACTTTGGGAGGCCAAGGCGGGCAGATCACCTGAGGTCAGGAGTTCAAAACCAGCCTGCCCAACATGGCGAAACTCCGTCTCTACTAAAAATACAAAATATTAGCCAGGTGTGGTGGTGGGCACCTGTAATCCCAGCTACTAGGGAGGCTGAGGCAGGAGAATCACTTGAACATGGGAGGTGGAGGTTGAAGTGAGCCGAGATTGATCGTGCCATTGCACTCCAGCCTGGCGACGAGCGAAACTCCATCTCAAGGAAAAAAAGGGGGGGGGGGGGGGGGCATGTCATAAGCTCCAAAACCAGTCTTACTTTTTTACTTTATTGAAGGATATCAATGTTGTATTTGCTTGAGAGAAGTTAGTTAATATACAATTTCCATTGTATAGTTCTTATAGAGAAGAAATATATTAAATTAATTGTTTAAGGTCCTGAAACATTATGAATAAAAAGCCTGTAATGGAAACCTTTGCTTCTCAAGTCTCCACCATCTGCTGGAGGAATAAGAATTACTAGCTTAGTACCTTGGAGAAACTAACAACCACTTGAGGGGATCGGCTTGGCAAACCTCAATCTTTCCGTTTTAACTGTCTATTTTGGAGAATTTCAAACTATGCAATACATAAAAAATAACTTAATGAATTCAGTGTATTTACCACCCAGCTTTAGTAATTATGGATTCATGGTTAATGTTTGATTTCTACTCCTCCGTACTTCCCTTTTACCCTAAACCAGTCACTTGATCTGTTTATATCTCTCTTTTGTTTTCTGGGTCTACTTTGCCCTAGGTCCTTCAATTGTGATAAAATTATTGATCATGATGTTAGCTCTTTGACTTCAAGCCCCCAGTGTCAGTCATTATTTTCTTATATCTGTCTTGGTATCCCAAGATTAGCAATTTCATAGCAGACCTGCCCTCTTTGGGCACAGTCCTTGTATCAGTTAGCCTCGCTTCATAACAAACCATCCCATAACTTAGTAGACTTAAACCACAGCCATTTTATTTATCTCTTGGTCTTGTTCTCCCCCAAATCTTCTTAGATATAGCTCTCTTAGTTATTTTTCCCAGTCACTGCATAAAATGAAAGTGTAATGTTACTTTCCAGACATGAGTTAATGAGATCAAGGACTTCACAGTTACTTTTTTTTTGTTGTTAGAAATTTTGCCTGGGAATAAAAAGAATGACTTGACTGTCACGAATGATTTTGTCCAATATTACTGTTTTAAACTACAGCCTAATAAAAATTACAAACAGAAACTCTCAAATTATCTATTAACTTCAAAACTGATTGCTTGACTTACTAAGCAATGCAATTTTAACCATCATTTCCAAGCCACTTACACCAACATACCCATTTTCTTTTCTGTCTCTTTTCTGTCAGTTTCATCATCCACTGCTTCCCTTGCTCCACTCAAGAACTCTATGACTGAATTTTCTGTTCACAAAAACTTACGCATCTTCCAATGAATAATGGGGAAGATATTTTTCTAACATGAATCAAAAATAAATGGAGATGTAAAAGAAATAATGCACAATGCAGAGACTTGAGTATTACGTTGGAGGGACACGCAAGTTAGTTACATGTCCCCCTCAGGTTCGCTTGGTTGCTGGTGTGGCAAAGTGGAGTTGTGTTTGCCTTGGGTACAAGAGGACTCTTATCTTAAAATAACTCTTTAGGGAATGGTGAGATAGCTACAAGAGGTCGCTGCTATTCAGGTCTGAATACCATCTCACCCTTAAAGAAGAATATCCTTACAATGAAGCATTGTTCTTTCTAGGCTGTTCACTAGGTAGAGAAGCAAACAAGACAGAGAGTAAATCATATATTTAACCAGAAATACATGTGTTTGTTAACCTTGTTGCTTGATTCATTTATTTTTTTCAACATTCAATAAATATATATATTTTTTGAGTTCCTTCCATGTGCCAAATAATATATTAGGCACGGGCGCCAGAGTGGGTTTTGTAGTACAGGAGTGAATACAAGAGTCAATAATGTGTTTCTTAATGAGGCTCACATTTTAAGACAACTCAACCACATTAGATGGCTGTAGGTGCTCAACAGAATAATAAAGTAAGAAGGGAGATATGGAGTGAGGATTTTGCAATGTTAAGATAGCTGAGAAGACGATATATGAGAAAAGAACTAAAGAAAGCGTAGGAGTTAAGCATGCAAATATCTGGGAGAAGCAGGTTCTAAGCAGAATAAAGAGCAAGGGCAAAGACTGAGGCGGAAGTATGCTTGGCAGGTTTAAGGAACAGCAACTATGGCTAAAGCTGAGTTAATAAAGAGGATATAGGATATGAGTAATGGAGGGTGGTCAAATCAGGTAAAGCCTTGTTGGACATTGTAAGAACTTTGGCTTCTATTTTGAGAAATTGGAAAGGATAATTCTGAACAAAGAACTGAAGGAATTCCCCTTCTATTTTAACAGGATCACGCTGGTGCAAAATTCACCATAGACAGGAGCCGAATGAGGAGGTGGAAATGGGGGTAGGGATGCCTATTTGGAGGGTACTACAATAATCCAGGTGACAGCTGTTGGTTGGTGGCTTGGACCAAGATGGTGGCAATAGACGTTGTAACAGTGGTTAGGATAGGGAATTCTTTGAAATAGATACCGTAAGATTTACCGATGATCTGAAGGATGAAGACATTAATGAAATGTGAGAAAAAGAGAGGAGTTCAAAATAACTATAAATTTTGGACTGAGGACTTGGAAAAAGAAACTACCATTTCCTTAGATGGGGAAGCTTCAGACAACACAGATGTTTGGTTTTTTGTTTTGTTTTTAAGTAAAGGTAATGGTGGCGGGGAAGGGAGACAAGGAGTTCAGTTTAAGACATGCTGATGTTTTTTTTTGAGATGGAATCTTGCCTGTCGCCCAGACTGGAGTGCAGTGGCCCGATCTCTGCTCACTGCAAGCTCCGCCTCTCAGGTTAACACCATTCTCCTGCCTCAGCCTCCTGAGTAGCTGGGACTACAGGCGCCCGCCACCACGCCTGGCTAATTTTTTGTATTTTTAGTAGAGACGGGGTTTTACCGTGTTAGCCAGGATGGTCTCGATCTCCTGACCTCGTGATCCGCCTACCTCGGCCTCCCAAAGTGCTGGGATTACAGGTGTGAGCCACCGCGCCCAGCCAAGACATGCTGATTTTGAAGTGCTCTTAGACATTCGGGTAGAGTTATCTAATTGGTAATTGAATAGAGAAGCCTAAATTTCAGGGAAGAGTTTTCAGCTAGAGATACAAACTTAAGAGTCCTTGATATAATAATGATATTTACAGTGAGAAGATGGAATGAAATCATGAAGACAGTTAGTGAAGATGCAGAAAAAGAAAGTCTTTTTTTTTTTTTTTTTTTTTTTTTTT
>NC_045452.1:52517492-52553182 GCF_002776525.5 Piliocolobus tephrosceles | reverse complement strand
CCTCAGCCTCCCGAGTAGCAGAGATTACAGGCACATGCCACCATGCCCAACTAATTCTTGTGTTTTTAGTAGAGATGGGGTTTCACCATGTTGGCCAGGTCTCGAACTCCTGACTTCAAGTGATTTACCCGCCTCGGCCTCCCAAAGGCTGGGATTATAGGTGTAAGCCATGTGCCTGGCCAGGAAAATACAATTTTAATTTTATTTATGTTTTTCTTTTTAAAAATTTATGTTTCAGAGTCAGGAGATACCTTGTGTGGGATTTTACAAGAGTACATTGCATGATGCTAAGGTTTGGGCTTCTATTGATCCCATCACCCAGATAGTGAACTTAGTACCCAATTGGGAGTTTTTTAGGCTTTGCTCCTTTCCCTCCCTCCCTCCTTTTGGAGTTTCCAGAGTCTATTTTTTCCATCTTTATGTTCATGTGTACCCAGGGTCTAGCTCCCATTTTTAAGTAAGAACATGTTGTATTTGGTTTTCTGTTTCTACTTTAATTAGCTTAGGATAATGGCCTCCAGCTGCATCCATGGTGCTGCAAAATACATGACTTCATTCTTTTTTATGGCTGCATAGTATTCCATGTTGTATATGTACCACATTTTCCTTATTAAATCCACTGTTGACAGGCACCTAGGGTTGATTCCACGTCTTGGCTGTTGTGAATAGTGCTGCAGTGAACATAGGCGTTCACATGTCTCTTTGGAAGAAGTTTATTTTCCTTTGGGAATAGACCCAGTGATGGGATTGCTGGTCAAACAGTAGTTTTATTTTTGGTTCTTTGAGAAATCTCCAAATTGCTCTCCACAGTGGCTGAGCTAATTTACATTCCCACCAGCAGTGCATAGGCATTCCTTTTTCTCCACAGCCTTGCCAACACCTGTTATTTTCTGACTTTTTAAAAAATCATAGCCATTCTGACTGGTGTGAGATGTTATCTCATTGTGGTTTTGATTTGCATTTCTCTCGTGATTAGTGACATCGGGCATTTTTTCGTGTGCTTGTTTTGGCCACTAAGACATAATTTCTAGAGATTAGGGATAGGAGACTGTGAAAGGGTAGCCAGTAGGTAGGAGAAAATGAGAAATACGGTTTCCTGGAAGTCAAGAAAAGACATACTTTCAAGGAGAAAGGAGTGATCCCATGTCAAATTCTACAGGTGGGCAAGTAAAATGAGGGCAGTGAGTGATTGACTCAGTTTGTCTCTCGGGTCACATTCCTAAAACTTCTTAAGAAAGGGCCAGTAGAGAAACGGATTTACGAAGTGCGAATAATTTGACTGCTCATCTATCTGAAGTGTCCCAGAGTGGCTTTGCCTCATAAGGGTGGTGAAGCCATGCTGGGATTTTCTTCCTTCCTCACAATTCCAGGAGGGACCTTCCCAAAGTTTAGTTCAGAAGGATGGCTTTCTCCTGAAAAGAACTTTCCTTTGTTCGAAGATACATGTTTCTCTATCAGTGTCTCCAAACAAGCCCTAAGGATTCATGACAGGGGAGCAGGATTTCTTCCAAGACCTCGATGTAACTTCTCAACCACCACAATGGGCCTCTGTCGGGTCTTTAGGGGAGATGAGAAACTTCCTCTCCTCAAAAAAAAGGTTATGCACTTGTGTTTTTTCAAGCTGTCATTAAAAAAAAAAGTAAGCATTTAACAAGCAGCTACAAAGCAATTACAGACTGAAAGCCACCTCTTTATAAAGCAGAAGCCATAAAGACAATGGACACTGTGTAACGACCAATAACGGCTGCAGGATTCAGGGGAAGCACGAGGGCCATGCACATAAAGCATAAAGCGGCTGGAAAGTGTGGGTGCTGCTGTGCGTGGGTGGAGGGGGCCGTGGAGAGGCTTTATGAAAAAGGAGGGGGAAGGCAGGCTGCCAAAAGAGTTCTTTCTCTAGAGATAGCTAGAAAGAGAACATAAATAAACAGTGACTCATTCTGTGTGATGCTATAAACCTTGTCCAGCAGACCTTATTTACGTAGGAGAGAGGACTGTGATGACTCCGGTTGAGAGAATACGAAAGAACTATTGGATTGAACCCTAATTTGACTCAGGTTATCAGTCCCTAAGACTGCCAGTTTTACTTTCTTTGGGAAATTTTAGGAAGAAAGCAAAATGCACATAGGACAAATAGAGACTAATATGAGATGATGACAATATCCAGAAATTCATATTTAACTTTTCAAGGAACTGCTTATCAAACCTATTTCTAAATCTTGAAAACATATGGGATTTCTAGTTGGAGATTTCTGAACAAAGTCAACTGTCTCTTTTATTCACTCAAATAAATCATATGCAAATTAGACACTAAAGGACACTGTACTCTTAATACAATCATCCACAACATATTTACTGTCTATTTCTGTATCTATCTATTTATCTCTACATTCATGTATCATATATGTAAAAAAGATTGGAGAACATTTTGACATTTCCCTATACAAATAAATGCAGGCTATATTTCTGCTTGTTTCAGAGTTTCTCCATGAAACTAACTCAGAAGTAGATTCTCCAGTTTGCACAAATCAGAAATCCAATCATAATTACATATGCTCTTTTCTGCTGATATTTATTCAGTGCTTTCATATGGCAATGTTTGACAGTTTTGTTTCTTCCAAACTTATCAAGAGATCTTCCTTCTTTGGCCTAAATTCTTTCTTACAATGGTACAAGATTTAAGAAGAAAACATTCACAAATACGTCCTGATGTGCGCTCACTGGTTTACTGGATTAGGGCTGATAGTGGCATTTCTTTTCTTTTGCGAGGACTAGAAACCTGAAATTACACAGCAGTTCAAGAAGGGACCACAATGGTTGGAGGCGAAATTCCTTTTCCAGGAAAGAAGCAGGGCAGTACTGGTAACGTGTGTCAACCTGGCTTTGCCCAGATTTGGAGCATGAATCAACTCACACAGTGTGATTTCTGTGTGCTCTACCCACTCCAACTATGAACTGATATTTAAAATTTGACATAGAAATCATGTTAAAAATGCAAAGAGTCATGATGAGAACACATGGACACATAGAGCGGTAGAGGAGAACAACACACACTGGGGCCTTTTGGAGGGTGGAGGGTGGAGGGTGGGAGTAGAAAGAAGATCAGGAAAAATAACTAATGGGTACTAGGCTTAATACCTGGATGATAAAATGATTTGTACAGCAAACCCCCATGACACAAGTTTACCTGTGTAACAAGCCTGCATATGTACCCCTGCACTTAAAATTTTTTTTAAAGCAAAACACAACAAAAGTCCTAAAAAAATACACAGCATGAAGGGAGTAATAGTTTTAAATCCTGAAAAGCTTAGTGATTTTCTTTTTTCTTTTTCTAGAGACAGGGTCTTATTCTGTCACCCAGGTTAAAATGCAGTGGCATTAACAGCTCACAGCAGGCTCCAAGTCCGACTCAAAGGATCCTCCCATCTAACTCTTCTCCATTAGCTGGGACTACAGGTGTGCGCTACCACACCCCACCTTTTTTTTTTTCCTCTTTAGAGACGTGGTTTTCCTCTGTTTTCCAGGTGGTCTCAAACACCTAGTCTCAAGTGATACTCTCACCCCCGCCTTCCAAAGTTCTGGGATTAAAGGCATGAGTCACTATGCCCAATCTGATGATTTCCTTGTTTCTTGATTTTCTTTTCTTCTTGTAGGCCAGTTACTGCCAAGATATGCTATCGCTACTGCTTGACAAAGGTAGTAGCAGGGATACACTATTCTGTCTTGAGAAACAGTGGACTGGAAATCTATTCCTTTGAGCTTTATTGTTTGTCACTTTTTTGTGCCGAGCGTGAGCCCTAACCTGACACAGACTCACCCACAGATGGCTACACAGCAATATATGTAAACACACACCCACTCACACCCTCGCACATACACGCCATCCACAGGAAAGTGTCACAAACTCCAATCAATCCATGTTTCCCATGTCCACTGTTTCTCTGGCCCGAACCATCATCATCCCGTAGTACTGCCTGGTGAAGTGTGTGGTTCCCACAGTCAGACTGATGTGGTTCGAATGACCTTGGGCAAGTTGCTTCCCCTTGTTCTTCTGCTCAATGTTGTTGGTATTAGCACCTGCCTGAAAAGATTTGTGAAGACGAAGCTAATTCATGTAAAGTGTTTAACGTAGGTGATGCTTAAGAAATATCACCTCTCATTATAGGAGTGTGTATTGGTTTCCTATTGATGCTGAAACAGTGTCACAAACTTAATCGCTTACAACAGCACAAATTTGTTATCTTACAGTTCTGTAGGTCAGAAGTCTGATGTGGGTCTCACTGGGTTAAAATCAAGATGTCAGCAGGAGTACTTTTACTTCTGGAAGCTCCAAAGGAAAATCCATTTCCTTGCCTTTTTCAGATTCTAGAGACCAACCACATTCCTTGACTCATGGCCCCCTTCCTCCATCTTCAAAGCAGCAACGCTGCATCTCTCTGACCCATCTTCCGTCATCTTTCTAATTATAGTTGGTAGAGGTTTTCTGCTCCCTAAGGACTTGTGTAACTACATTGGGCCTTCTAGAATTATCTAGGTTAATCTCAAGGTCCATAACCTTAATCACATCTGCAAAATCCCTTTTTTCTTGAAGATAACATATTCACAGCCTCCAGGTTTGGGACATGGTGGACATCTTTGTCCGGGAGGGTATTATTCTGCTTCCCACACAGGGAATATTACTGATTATAAATCTGAATGAAAAATGTGAATGCATCTTCATTGCGTTGGCTGTCCCATATGTTTCTATCCATTAACTCCTCCACTAACACCATGTTCTAATAAGGCAGGCCCTATGGTGATCAAGTCCGTGCATGCATGAAACTGGAAACCTCATGGAGCTGTACCACCATCATGGCACAAAAAGCACAGAAATTATTTTAAACTAGCCTTTGATATGGAACAGATACATACAATGATAAGATCTAGATATTGCACATTCACTTATTTGCTTTCTCAATCACTCAACAAATATTTATCAAGTGCTTAACATGGAAAAGCCACTCCACAAAAGGAAATCTCAATTTCTGGCAAGCTTTCAAAGCCATAAACTATGACATCATCCTTTCTCAAACAAACCAACCATTATAAACATCCCAGAATAGGCTTTATGAAGCCTTCTCTGGAGAAGGGCTCTTAACCTAGGGCATGTGCAGAGGCTCCGGTTGTCTGGGATTTCCTGTTAACTGCATGACAAATTGTGCATGTCTGTGTGTTTGGGGGATAGGGGAGAGGCTCCATTGTTTTCACCTAGTTCAAAAAGGGGTCTATAATCCACTGAAGGTTAAGCGTGGCAGCTCCAGGCTATTGCAGTTTAGGAGGCTAAAGACCTTACTGCCCAGTTTCTCCATTTGGCTCCAGAAACTTTCCATAGAACTCAGCAGATGGTACGGTGTACTTGGGCTCAGCCCTTGAGTTACTGACACACCATCACATCCCTCTCTTTTCTGCTTCTGTCTGCTCACTTCTTACGCTACTAACGAGCACAAATACCTCTGCTTAACTATGTTCCGTGTGACAAAGGAAGATTAAGAGTTAGACAATGGCAGAACTTGAAGATCAGTTCTTCAAGTTCTAAAGTCTCCTTTCCTTTTCCTACCCTGAACAATTCCTATTTTGATAGTCCCATTGCCTCTATTATCTACATCCAGTTATGTACTGTAAATCATGTGTGAAGAGAAGGTATGAAAACCAAGATGGGAAGAGGACTGTGTTTAAACCTAAGACCTGTCCTTCCCACATCCAAAAATAATAATAATACTAATAAAATCAATTGAAAAAGGAAATAAACAAAGTGGTATGCTTCTACATAGATTGAATAAAGAACCACTCCTTTCTGCTGCCCTCTTTCCAAAGCAGCGTGTTTGAAAAAGCATTACTTCTTTCAGAGTACAACACTTGATTCCTCTAGGTCAAGGCCAACCGTGGGTGGTTTGGGCTGTGCTCACATTTAGGAATGCCTCCAGTTCAGGCTCTGCAGACCTACCATCTTAACTCTTTACTGCTCTCTCCTCCCCTCTGATTCCAAGAAAAGCATGAGGACACAACATTGAGTCCCATTTCTGAATATTTCAGTTGTTCTGTGTAGAAGGTGCTGCCACCCTTTCCAGGCCACCTTCCCCCATCAGATTGCAGAGTAGCAGGGCCCTGACTGACCTTGAAGAGTCACTCCCAGGCCCTTGGATAGCTCACCCTGCTGAAGTCTCGAAGTGGGTGGCAAGTGGGTGATTTGCCTTACGGAGATGTGTATGTAAGTCTATGCATTCATACACATTGCACATGGTTGTGAACTGAGCCCATTTATGGTTTTGATATGTGTTCTTTGTTTCCTCACTTTAAAGAGTGTCCTTGTCTGTCCTTCCAGTCTCAATGGTCCCATTGCTCATTAAATCCCTTCTCATATACCTAACCCCATCTACCTGCATTTCCTGGGCATGATGTGAGCAGAAACTGTGTCTTCATCTGTTGATTTTATGTCTTAAAATCCATTTAATTTTGCTGGGCTGGTGGTACCAGCAACAGATAGAATGAAGGCGACAGAATGAGTTAGAAGTTAGCTACAGCTGGGTTACTAAGTGACCTCATTGAAGCGGATGAACATAATCAATATGTAAAATATCTGTGATTTTATGGCATTTGGGGATTGTATAAATAAAAGAGTAAACTATACACTGCATTTTAAATTAGGAACTGAGTTTCCGCTTTGAATGAATTCATTTTTATACAGGACTTTGGATCTACTAAATGATCTCTGCTTACTGCCTGGTCTGTCTGCAGGATCACATGATCACACATGATGTTACTTTTATTTTAATCCATTCGGAAAGTTTCCAGGAGACTGAGAAAGAGAAAATGCTCATAGGGGAGTTTACTCAACATTGTCTAGTTTTGTTATCCATAGAAAATGGACTGGTGGAAGTGGCCCACAAAGTACACAACCGGGTCAGTGTCCCACGCTCCGTTCAAATTCTGTGTTCTTGTGAGCAGCCTTCTCATGACAGAGCCCTAGAGAAGGACAGCATTGAGCAACTTTCAAACATCACAGCATCGGCTAAGAGCCAGAGAGAGACTTGAGGAGAAAACTACTGTGACACAAGGATGCAATGATCTCAAATTAAAAGCAGTTACACGATTAATGCAGTGGCCCGCTTACCACAGCCTCAGGACACAGTGGAAAGCTTCAGCCATTCATTACCATTCACATGTTTTGTCCAAATGGCAAAACGTTTAGGAAGAAAACCAAATTCTAAAATACTTTTTTCCTACCTTGTTCAATTCCTGATTTGCAATAGTAGAAGGGGGAAAAACATTTCAGCTGAAACTGAATGCATTGGCAAGCTAGAGATTATCAAAAGAGGGAGAATGAAGAGAATTTTTTACAGGCACTGGTGGAGAGAATTATGCAACTTCCCACTACGCAAACTTTTGTGATTGTAAATTCTGCTACCTTTTAAGGAGAAAATACCATCAGCCTGCAACTTGAGAGCTTTTATGAGAACCAGGAAAGGGATTTTCCTTCACTCACATCTGTCTTCATTTGCTGAGTGTATGCTGCAGATTTCATGCTGGTTAGCTCAGTCTAAGAAGTAGAAGACAACTAGCATTAAATAAAGCAAATGCATGTGTCCTTATTTTTAAAAATTCCATGAAAAAAGGCTTGCCTTGGACTATATGGTCTATTGTTCCCAATAGCAAAAGGTAATAAAGTCAATATAAGCAAATTCACAGGATTGAAGTAGAGACTTTTTCTTATTTATGTGGGTGAAACAAAGGATTATCTTTCAAGAACATTTTCAGACATCTTCACACATTTACATTTTTATATAGATAAGGATATATACCATTAAAATGTGTGTGGATTTTTTATTTTGGCTTCTTCCATACTCAGTCATTTAGTATCATGGAATCATAGAAACTTTGGTTTTATGACGATTTCGCCAGGATCTCAAACATGTTTTTAAAAATCATTTCTTTCAGATAATCCACATCATGAACTTTGCTCTTTCATTTTATTTGTGCATTGGTATTTGCTAATCAACTAAATTTTCTAAACTAAGGTATCAATATTTCCAATAGGGACTTGTCTGTTAACACAGGATGCATGACAGATGGAGAGTCAGAACCATGTATATACACAATTTATCTTTGGTGAATATTCCATAGACTTTATTTTCTCAGGTAATTTTTTTTTTTTTTTTTTTTACCAATTAGACCATTCTTAACATGCTAACAATTATAATGAAAAGTGAAAACTTGAATCAATGAACAACTACCTAATCTTGGGAACCGTGATAACCCAATTACAAATCCCTGTGAATTGAAAGCATGTACGGAAGGGGTGAGATGGTTGTGGGGATGCAGCTATTAACTATGAAGGTTCTTTTTCTTTTTTTGAGATGGAATCTCACTCTGTTACCCAGGCTGGAGTGCAGTGATGCGATCTCAGCTCACTACAACCTCTGCCTCCTTGGTTTAAGCAATTCTCCTGTCTCAGCCTCCCGAGTAGTTCGGACTGCCAGCACATGCCAGCACACCCGGCTAATTTTAGTATATATATATGTATATACATAGTTTAATAGAGACGGAGTTTCACCATGTTGGCTATGCTGGTCTTGAACTCTTGACCTCAAGTGATATGCTCGCCTTGGCCTCCCAAAGTGTTGGAATTACAGGCATGAGCCACCGCACCCGGCCCCTGAAGATTCTTCTTAAGGGAATGTAATTTCTTTGTAGAAATGAAATATCATTTCTAATATAAAATTGGCAATATAATCTGAGTTCTAATATTACAGTTTTGGTTGTTATATTTAATATTTTTAACATGATTATACATCTTTGAATCTAACAAATATGCCTAATTGAGGAATAACTTGTACAATTCTGTATTTGACATGGCATCACTTTAATTCTGAAATTCAAGAAATATCTTAGAACATTTGTAAAATTCAGCAGTTATGTTAACAATAATACAAGTAAGAAATCTCTCCTTGGCCCTACCCTACCTCCTCTGATCCCCATTTCCCTTCATTCTTGCCTTGTTTTCTTATCCTTCTTTTGCTACTTCCTTCCCAACTTTAGCATAAACCTGCTCCTTAGTTCCTTAGTTGCTTTGTATAGTGGGGGAAACTTTTTGCTTTTTTCTGGAAGCAACAAATCCTTCTTAATTTGACAGGGTATTGTTGAGACTGGAAGCAGCAGACAGTATTGTGTACCTGCCTTTATTAATCTGTGTACACATTTTAGAAGTTGCTTGGGTAGTATCATGTGGGTTCCCTTTCATTTCCTTTCTTGCCTTGCCTTATCTCACAGTTCCATCCTTTCCCATGAATATCTTCTCCTAACTTAGCAAAGAATATCTCATAAGACACAAACAAGCATGAAGGCAAAAGAGAAGAACAATTTTTGGAGTGACCTATTTTAGCCCTTTTTTTCTTCATTTCTAATTATAGTTTCTGAGATTCCTCCAGCTCCCAATTTTTAGAATCCATTCTTTTCTTTTGTATCCCATATAGCATTTATTGCACAATTTTTAAAATAATTACAGACAGTTATTTGGTGTTTCAGTGTGTCAGGCACAGATCTAATGATAACATTTAATCCTCACAACAGCTTTATGGTTACTGCCTTCACTTTACAGATGAGGAAACTGGGGCTTGGATATGTTAAGTCTTACTCAAGGTCAGTCAGTTAATAAGAGATGGAGCTCAGATTTGTACTAAGTTGCTAAAACAGCTGAATCTCTGCTATTAACTGCTCCTCCTTGACAATGACTTGCCCAAGATGATGCCACGATCAGTAGATCAGACACTGTGTTAGGAGTCTATGGCTTCTCTTATTGGATTAGTTTCTGATATGGTTTGGCTCTGTGCTCCCACCAGAATCTCATGTTGAATTGTAATTCCCAATGTTGGGGGAGGGAGCTGGTAGGAGGTGATTGGATAATGGGGACAGATTTCCCCCTTGCTGTTCTCATGCTAGTGAGTGAGTTCTCATGATATCTGATTGTTTAAACATATGTAACACCACCCCCTTTGCTTGCTTCCTCCTGCTCCAGCTATGTGGACGTGCCTCCCTACTCTTCACCTTCTGCCATGATTGTAAACTTCCTGAGGTCTCCCCAGCCATGCTTTCTGTACAGCCTGTGGAACTGTGAGCCAATTAAACCTCTTTTCTTTATAAACTACCCAGTGTTGGGTAGTTCTTTATAGCAATGTGAGAACAGACTAATACAGTCCCCTTTAAAGTTTCTGAATTTGAGGCTTTTAGCATTATCCATTACATAATTAATGGCTTGTTTCTCTTTTTTCCCTCCAAAATGACCAAATTAAGAGTAACTCTGTGGACCTTTGATGCTATCCAAAAATCTCTTTAGAGACTCTTGGTTAGGAAATTGTGCTTATAATCTCTTGGCTTCCCTTCTCTTGGTAGGAAGATAAACCCCTGGGAAACACACTAGGTATGCATTTAATTAAATAAATTACTGCTAAGCATTATAAAATGTAATGCCCAAAAGGATTAATATACTCAGTCATGACCCACCAAATTTATTCAGCTCTAGTCCCTGGTTGAATATTAGACAGGTAGGAAAGGCTCAATAAATCCTGAATGAATGAACCGAGTCAGATTCACTCAAGGAAGCAACTTTGGTGTTCTACTAGGTGTTAGAAAGCCTAAACTCATGAATGGGATAAAATGAGGTATGATGGGCTGAATACCTAACCACCTACTGTGGAGCTGTGCAGAGAACGAAGGCTCCTGAGCACCTGATGGACAAAACTCACGTCCCATTCCCCCTCCATCTAAGCTGCCTTTGCTCTATTGACTTGGCCTATCATTTTTAGTCTGCCACGGGAATTGAATCAATGCCAACATCTTCTGCCAAAAAGCACTAGTGATCTCCAAATTATTTATCAATTAGTACAGGCTGTGCCTCAACCAGTCAGAATCGGCACTGGCGGTAAACAACCTGCACAGCTGTACTGGGGCTTACCTGCTGAAAATCTGCACTGCTTGTAAACCCTGCAATCTCAAATCTTCCTAGAGGCCCATGGGTTTCTAAGAAGCTCCCTCTCATTGCTATGAAAAAATCTAGCCCCTATACACATTGTTTTAACCATCCATTTTAGAAAAATTCCTGGGAAATTTGTCAGAATCTGTGTAATCATCATTAATTTAGCAATTCTCAAAGGTAAACCAGAGTTCATCCAGCTGCAGCTTATTCCATTGATCACAATAATCCACCCCACCCAGAACTTTCCTCATGAAAGGAATCTTCTTGGAGTGGCCATCTGGATCGTGTTATCCTAATCAGAGTGTAGAGAGCATACAAGGTGCAGACACTCTTTCCACTGAAGAGTGAGGCTCACTCATTCTTGGATGTGCTTCCCCCTTTCCTTTCACTTCCCTCTTTCTTTCTTTTATCTCCACTGGAGGGGTAGTGGATGATTTACTGACATTAAAAAGTAAGACTATAATAAATTTTATTTTCTCTGAGTAATGTGCACTTCTGCAAACTGCCACCCCCATTTCTACACATTGGGCATGGGGTAGGGGTGAGGGGTGGCCTGAACTGAAAACAAAACCTTCCAATTTGCAGATAATTGTTTAATGGGCAAACGCTTCAGCTCATTCTTGGATTTTCCATATTGCAAACCAGTGGCCCCAAATTTAGTTTAAAGCTTTTCTCTATACTTGATTTCCAGGCCTTTGTATGCACAGATCTATATACTTTCACATGACCATATGAATGAAAAGCTTTCGTTATCAATATAGTATAGTAAAAATGAAAGCACAAAGTTACTGGCAAACATGAACTGACCACTGGGGTATTAAAACATTTCTAACAAAATCTCTAAAGCCGTTGAATTTTGATTTTTTAATTTATAACCTAGATAAGGGATGAAAACTAGCCTTTATCAATGGCCAAGTCAGTTAACATATTAAGATATTTTATCCATACTTCTATAGTCCTTCCATAAAAATGAAATAATTAAAAGGCAATTAAATGCAAATACAGTGTTCTGTGTTTCAAATCAGCACCCAAAGTAATGAATGAGCATTTGATCTTTGCTCTGTACCAACAGGATGAATCAACAAATGAATCAACAAATTGCAAAACAGGAAATCTAAATTTCCGTCAGTTGAAGAACAAGGGGACAGCTTATTTAGAATAGTGGAATATTTTCCAAACATCAATTTAGAATCAAATAGGCTACAGATTAAGAGAAAAACCAAAGCAATGGCTTAAAGAAGTAAAAGATTTTCTGAGGTGTCAAAAAATCCGGAAGCTGACAGTCAAGGGTTCTTGCAGGTGTCAAGGGAGACATCACGGAACCAGGCTCCCTCAGTTATCGTCTACTGCTTTTAATCTCGTGGCCACAAAATAGCTACAGCAACTCCAGCCATCACATTCTCATTCTAGGCAGAAAGAATAGTTTTGGCAAGTGTAAAATGCCAAAGTTTTTTTCTCACAACGTTTTACCATTCTTTTTTTTTTTTTTTTTTTTTTTATTATACTTTAAGTTCTAGGGTACATGTGCATAACGTGCAGGTTACATATGTATACATGTGCCATGTTGGTGTGCTGCACCCATCAACTCGTCAGCACCCATCAATTCATCATTTATATCAGGTATAACTCCCCAATGCAATCCCTCCCCCCTCCCCCCTCCCCATGATAGGCCCCAGTGTGTGTTGTTCCCCTTCCCGAGTCCAAGTGAGCTCATTGTTCAGTTCCCACCTATGAGTGAGAACATGCGGTGTTTGGTTTTCTCTTCTTGTGATAATTTGCTAAGAATGATGGTTTCCAGCTGCATCCATGTCTCTACAAAGGACGCAAACTCATCCTTTTTTATGGCTGCATAGTATTCCATGGTGTATATGTGCCACATTTTTTTTTTTTTTTTTTTTTTTTTTTTTTTTTTTTTTTTTTTTTTTATTGTGAATAGTGCCGCAATAAACATACGTGTGCATGTGTCTTTGTAGTAGCATAATTTATAATCCTTTGGGTATATACCCAGTAGTGGGATGGCTGGGTCATATGGTACATCTAGTTCTAGATCCTTGAGGAATCACCATACTGTTTTCCATAATGGTTGAACTAGTTTACAATCCCACCAACAGTGTAAAAGTGTTCCTATTTCTCCACATCCTCTCCAACACCTATTGTTTCCTGATTTTTCAATGATTGCCATTCTAACTGGTGTGAGATGGTATCTCATTGTGGTTTTGATTTGCATTTCTCTGATGGCCAGTGATGATGAGCATTTTTTCATGTGTCTGTTGGCTGTATGAATGTCTTCTTTTGAGAAATGTCTGTTCATATCCTTTCCCCACTTTTGGATGGGGTTGTTTGTTTTTTTCTTGTATATTTGTTTGAGTTCTTTGTAGATTCTGGAAATGAGCCCTTTGTCAGATGAGTAGATTGCAAAAATTTTCTCCCATTCTGTAGGTTGCCTGTTCACTCTGATGGTAGTTTCTTTTGCTGTGCAGAAGCTCTTTAGTTTAATGAGATCCCATTTGTCAATTTTGGCTTTTGCTGCCGTTGCTTTTGGTGTTTTAGACATGAAGTCCTTGCCCATGCCTATGTCCTGAATGGTACTACCTAGATTTTCTTCTAGGGTTTTTATGGTATTAGGTCTAACATTTAAGTCTCTAATCCATCTTGAATTAATCTTCGTATAAGGAGTAAGGAAAGGATCCAGTTTCAGCTTTCTACTTATGGCTAGCCAATTTTCCCAGCACCATTTATTAAATAGGGAATCCTTTCCCCATTTCTTGTTTTTCTCAGGTTTGTCAAATATCAGATGGTTGTAGATGTGTGGCATTATTTCTGAAGGCTCCGTTCTGTTCCATTGGTCTATATCTCTGTTTTGGTACCAGTACCATGCTGTTTTGGTTACTGTAGCCTTGTAGTATAGTTTGAAGTCAGGTAGCGTGACGCCTCCGGCTTTGTCCTTTTGACTTAGGATTGTCTTGGCAATACGGGCTCTTTTTTGGTTCCATATGAACTTTAAAGCAGTTTTTTCCAATTCGGTGAAGAAACTCATTGGTAGCTTGATGGGGATGGCATTGAATCTATAAATTACCTTGGGCAGTATGGCCATTTTCACAATATTGATTCTGCCTATCCATGAGCATGGTATGTTCTTCCATTTGTTTGTGTCCTCTTTGATTTCACTGAGCAGTGGTTTGTAGTTCTCCTTGAAGAGGTCCTTTACATCCCTTGTAAGTTGGATTCCTAGGTATTTTATTCTCTTTGAAGCAATTGTGAATGGAAGTTCATTCCTGATTTGGCTCTCTGCTTGTCTGTTACTGGTGTATAAGAATGCTTGTGATTTTTGCACATTAATTTTGTATCCTGAGACTTTGCTGAAGTTGCTTATCAGCTTAAGAAGATTTCGGGCTGAGACGATGGGGTTTTCTAAATACACAATCATGTCATCTGCAAACAGGGACAATTTGACTTCCTCTTTTCCTAACTGAATACCCTTGATTTCTTTCTCTTGCCTGATTGCCCTAGCCAGAACTTCCAACACTATGTTGAATAGGAGTGGTGAGAGAGGGCATCCCTGTCTTGTGCCAGTTTTCAAAGGGAACTTTTCCAGTTTTTGCCCATTCAGTATGATATTAGCTGTGGGTTTGTCATAAATAGCTCTTATTATTTTGAGGTACGTTCCATCAATACCGAATTTGTTGAGCGTTTTTAGCATGAAGGGCTGTTGAATTTTGTCAAAAGCCTTTTCTGCATCTATTGAGATAATCATGTGGTTCTTGTCTTTGGTTCTGTTGATATGCTGGATTACGTTGATTGATTTGCGAATGTTGAACCAGCCTTGCATCCCAGGGATGAAGCCCACTTGATCATGGTGGATAAGCTTTTTGATGTGCTGCTGAATCCGGTTTGCCAGGATTTTATTGAGGATTTTTGCATCGATGTTCATCAGGGAGATTGGTCTAAAATTCTCTTTTTTTGTTGTGTCTCTGCCAGGCTTTGGTATCAGGATGATGCTGGCCTCATAAAATGAGTTAGGGAGGATTCCCTCTTTTTCTATTGATTGGAATAGTTTCAGAAGGAATGGTACCAGCTCCTCCTTGTACCTCTGGTAGAATTCAGCTGTGAATCCATCTGGTCCTGGGCTTTTTTTGGTGGGCAGGCTATTAATTGTTGCCTCAATTTCAGAGGCTGCTATTGGTCTATTCAGGGATTCAACTTCTTCCTGGTTTAGTCTTGGAAGAGTGTACGCGTCCAGGAAATTATCCATTTCTTCTAGATTTTCTAGTTGATTTGCATAGAGGTGTTTATAGTATTCTCTGATGGTAGTTTGTATTTCTGTGGGGTCGGTGGTGATATCCCCTTTATCATTTTTTATTGCGTCTATTTGATTCCTCTCTCTTTTCTTCTTTATTAATCTTGCTAGCGGTCTGTCAATTTTGTTGATCTTTTCAAAAAACCAACTCCTGGATTCATTGATGTTTTGGAGGGTTTTTTGTGTCTCTATCTCCTTCAGTTCTGCTCTGATCTTAGTTATTTCTTGCCTTCTGCTAGCTTTTGAATGTGTTTGCTCTTGCCTCTCTAGTTCTTTTAATTGTGATGTTAGAGTGTCAATTTTAGATCTTTCCTGCTTTCTCTTGTGGGCACTTAGTGCTATAAATTTCCCTCTACATACTGCTTTAAATGTGTCCCAGAGATTCTGGTATGTTGTATCTTTGTTCTCATTGGATTCAAAGAACATCTTTATTTCTGCTTTCATTTCGTTATGTACCCAGTAGTCATTCAGGAGCAGGTTGTTCAGTTTCCATGTAGTTGAGCGGTTTTGATTGAATTTCTTAGTCCTGAGTTCTAGTTTGATTGCACTGTGGTCAGAGAGACAGTTTGTTATAATTTCTGTTCTTTTACATTTGCTGAGGAGTGCTTTACTTCCAATTATGTGGTCAATTTTGGAATAAGTGTGATGTGGTGCTGAGAAGAATGTATATTCTGTTGACTTGGGGTGGAGAGTTCTATAGATGTCTATTAGGTCCGCTTGGTGCAGAGATGAGTTCAATTCCTGGATATCCTTGTTAACTTTCTGTCTCGTTGATCTGTCTAATGTTGACAGTGGAGTGTTGAAGTCTCCCATTATTATTGTATGGGAGTCTAAGTCTCTTTGTAAGTCTCTAAGGACTTGCTTTATGAATCTGGGTGCTCCTGTATTAGGTGCATATATATTTAGGATAGTTAGCTCTTCCTGTTGGATTGATCCCTTTACCATTATGTAATGGCCTTCTTTGTCTCTTGTGATCTTTGATGGTTTAAAGTCTGTTTTATCAGAGACTAGGATTTCAACCCCTGCTTTTTTTTGTTCTCCATTTGCTTGGTAGATCTTCCTCCATCCTTTTATTTTGAGCCTATGTATGTCTCTGCATGTGAGATGGGTCTCCTGAAGACAGCAGACTGATGGGTCTTGACTCTTTATCCAGTTTGCCAGTCTGTGTCTTTTAATTGGAGCATTTAGTCCATTTACATTTAAGGTTAATATTGTTATGTGTGATCTTGATCCTGCCATTATGATATTAACTGGTTATTTTGCTCATTAGTTGATGCAGTTTCTTCCTAGGCTCGATGGTCTTTACATTTTGGCATGTTTTTGCAATGGCTGGTACCGGTTGTTCCTTTCCATGTTTAGGGCTTCCTTCAGGGTCTCTTGTAAGGCAGGCCTGGTGGTGACAAAATCTCTAAGCATTTGCTTATCTGTAAAGAATTTTATTTCTCCTTCACTTATGAAACTTAGTTTGGCTGGATATGAAATTCTGGGTTTAAAATTCTTTTCTTTAAGAACGTTGAATATTGGCCCCCACTCTCTTCTGGCTTGTAGAGTTTCTGCCGAGAGATCTGCTGTCAGTCTGATGGGCTTCCCTTTGTGGGTAACCCGACCTTTCTCTCTGGCTGCCCTTAAGATTTTTTCCTTCATTTCAACTTTGGTGAATCTGGCAATTATGTGTCTTGGAGTTGCTCTTCTGGAGGAGTATCTTTGTGGCGTTCTCTGTATTTCCTGAATTTGAATGTTGGCCTGCCCTGCTAGGTTGGGGAAGTTCTCCTGGATGATATCCTGTAGAGTGTTTTCCAATTTGGTTCCATTTTCCCCCTCACTTTCAGGCACCCCAATCAGACGTAGATTTGGTCTTTTTACATAATCCCATACTTCTTGCAGGCTTTGTTCATTTCTTTTTCTTCTTTTTTCTTTTGGTTTCTCTTCTCGCTTCATTTCATTCATTTGATCCTCAATCGCTGATACTCTTTCTTCCAGTTGATCGAGTCGGTTACTGAAGCTTGTGCATTTGTCACGTATTTCTCGTGACATGGTTTTCATCTCTGTCATTTCGTTTATGACCTTCTCTGCATTAATTAGTCTAGCTGTCAATTCTTCCACTTTTTTTTCAAGATTTTTAGTTTCTTTGCGCTGGGTACGTAATTCCTCCTTTAGCTCTGAGAGGTTTGATGGACTGAAGCCTTCTTCTCTCATCTCATCAAAATCATTCTCTGACCAGCTTTGATCCGTTGCTGGCGATGGGCTGTGCTCCTTTGCAGGAGGAGATGCGCTCTTATTTTTTGAATTTCCAGCTTTTCTGCCCTGCTTTTTCCCCATCTTTGTGGTTTTATCTGTCACTGGTCTTTGATGATGGTGACGTACTGATGGGGTTTAGATTTAGGTGTCCTTCCTGTTTGATAGGTTTCCTTCTGACTGTCAGGACCCTCAGCTATAGGTCTGTTGGAGATTGCTTGAGGTCCACTCCAGACCCTGTTTGCCTGGGTATCAGCAGCAGAGGTTGCAGAAGATAGAATATTGCTGAACAGCGAGTGCACCTGTCTGATTCTTGCTTTGGAAGCTTCCTCTCAGGGGTGTACTCCACCCTGTGAGGTGTGGGGTGTCAGACTGCCCCTAGTGGGGGATGTCTCCCAGTTAGGCTACTCAGGGGTCAGTGACTCACTTGAGCAGGCAGACTGCCCCTTCTCAGATCTCAACCTCCGTGTTGGGAGATCCCCTGCTCTCTTCAAAGCTGTCAGACAGAGTCGTTCGCGTTTCACAGGCTTCTACTCCTTTAGCTGAGCCCTGTCCCCAGAGGCGCAGTCTACAGAGACAGGCAGGTTTCCTTGAGCTGCTGTGAGCTCCACCCAGTTCCAGCTTCCCAGCGGCTTTAGTTACCTACTTAAGCCTCAGCGATGGCGGGCGCCCCTCCCCCAGCCTCGCTGCTGCCTTGCGGTTAGATTGCCGCAGACTGCTGTGTTAGCAAGGAGAGAGGCTCCGCGGGCGTGGGACCCTCCCGGCCAGGTGTGGGATACAATCTCCGGTGTGCCGGTGTTACAGCGCAGTATTGGGGTGGGAGTTACCCGATTTTCCAGGTGTTGTGTGTCTCAGTTCCCCTGGCTAGGAAAAGGGACTCCCTTCCCCCTCGCGCTTCCCAGGTGAGGCGATGCCTCGCCCTGCTTCAGCTCTCGCTGGTTGGGCTGCAGCAGCTGACCAGCACCGATTGTCCGGCACTCCCGAGTGAGATGACCCCAGTACCTCAGTTGAAAATGCAGAAATCGCCGGTCTTCTGTGTCGCTCGCGCTGGGAGTTGGAGACTGAAGCTGCTCCTATTCGGCCATCTTGCTCCGCCCTTTACCATTCTTATTTAAGAATTCTGTGTGTCTCATTGGCGAAAACCATTTTATATGGTCAACCCCTAGCAGCAAGGGAGAATGAAAATTTTATTTTAAATATTGGTAAAGAGGATGAAATGAATTTGGAACAGTGGTTGAAAATGAACTAACTCAAAATATTTGTCACGTATGCTTCTGACCAACAAATAGTTCTTTATGGATATAACATGTGTTTCCTCAGACCACACAGGTTTTGAAGCAAGAATATGAGTCACAGTAAGTCACCCTGAGTGTTTGTCTCTTTGACTCTTCCCTTTCCTCATGGTCTTCCAGACCTACAGAAACCTTCATCGTCCCTCCTAAATATTTCTGGAAGTCCCCAGAGGATGTCTTTTGAGTACTCATAAACTCAGCTCTGATAGATACTATATGTGCCCGTATTTTCTTTCTGCCTGAACTGGCTTCATACAGTAATCAGAGTGGAGGCATCGATATATCTAAAAGCCACTGTTAATGCTACTGTATTGTTTCCTGTTGCTGCTGTCGTAGGCGAGACTATCCTATAAAAAAAAAAGCCACTTTCTGCGGAAGCTGTCTCACTGCACTCAAATCCATAACCCATCTAATGGAAATTAGAGTTACTGAAGTCCTTATGGTGAAGTCATACTGTAGACGTGGTCTGTATCACCTCTCAGCTTTGAGTTCCATGGGTCATATCTTCCTCATTTGTGCTCTCCATTCCTAGGAGAATTTGATTGGAAAAGTCCTTTTCATTTCTACTGTGTTCTACTCCATACAGCTCAAGCAAAATGTCTTAATGCTGGGAAAAGGACCCTACCTGAAATGTGCCATATTCAAATTTACCCTCCCTTCAGTTATTGGGATATTTTCATCAGGCCAGCCTCATATGTTTTGCGTTTTATTTGTGGATGACTTTTTAAAAGTCTTATGGAGTTCTTATGCAAGCTTTGCATAGATACTTGACACGCTCTGATTTATTTAAATCAATGGATAAATTCAGTTTAGGCTGCCAAGCTCGCATTACTAGACTAGAGGTAATATTACTAGACAAAAGGTAATACATGCTAATTTCAGTATATCTGTCTTCATCTTAACCCTATCTACAGCCATCCCCACCTATTCATATTTCAGGTTGTCAGAATTCAAACTAGTTTTACTATTCAAATTCCAGGTTTTATGCACACTTGCATTTACATACCAGCTCTCCACTTCTTATGTTAAATCAATATACTTCTTGAAATTATGAGCCTGACATACAGGATGTTCACTTACAGAGAATATCATAGTTTACTTTTTTAGACCTGTTTATGCCACTGTACATGGAGAAGAGAATTGATGGGCTACTTAGATAGAAAAAACCCTCTTCAAGCCTGTCTAGCGAGGTCTCACTAGGGGATATTTCAATGGGAAAATATTTCTTTGCTACTCCTCCTATGCCCAAACCTGGATTTGAAGTCCCAGAAGGAATTCTGATTGGGGTGGGAAAAAATCTGCTAGTGTTGTGGAACCCAAACCAGGAGTTCATATGGAAGAAGAAGGAAAGTAGAAGCCAGAGCACCATCGTATCTCATGCCACCCGCAGGATACCGATGAAGCAACCTGTGATGATCAATGCTGAAAATGAATGCCTTAGAGTTAGCGTTAAATGGATGCGTGAGAATCTAAATTGAAGTTAAAAATATGTACGATGAGCAAACTGAATGGAAGTAGAAAAATGGTCGTTATGAACACAACATTCAAAAGTGCCCCATCTCTGTGCGTGAATGGGATTTTCAGCTTTCTGGGAACAAGGGAAGCTACTTGAGAAGAATTTGTGTCTGGAATAACAACAAACGGGATAATACTTTTTCAAAATTACCCTACCAATAAATACTGCTGAACAAACTGTCTAATTTCTGTATGCAGTTACCTCCAGAAACATCAGAGAATCTATGGGAACTGGTGTATGATGCCAATATTGAGTTTTGTGAGCACATGGGTTTTGAGACAACCTCTTAAAGAGCCCTTTCAAAATCAGCAGAGCCTTGAAATAGTGCAAGACACGCTCTCGCCCTTACAATTTGACTTTAGTATTGGATTGTTGGGATCCATTCAATACTGAGTTCCCAAGCCTGGGTTAAAAACTTTGCTAGGTCAAGAGCTACACCTTTGCCCCTTTTGCACCTGAGGTAAATGATTTCCTCCAAGAGATTACTTTCCTTTTTGAGCGAGTAACTTTCTGAAAGGCTGAGAGAAACTGGTACTTTAAAATAGATAATTTGCCTCAGATGGGTCATGCTATTTATTTCCAGAAGCCAGTTTAATTTTTTTTCCTTCGCTCTGATGATTGGGTCAAATCCTTATTAATAAAATGTGTGCTACTGGAAAGGAAAAGACACCTTTGTTACTTAATCCATGTGCAGTCATTTATATTTGGCATTCATAAATGTCATGAAGAACAGGGAAAAATATAATTCATGAGCAAAATGCATTTCATGCTACTGTCCCCTTGCCAAATTAAGTATTATAGTTGGAAATTTAGGGTGGAGGCTCACTTTGGAAAAAAAGAATCAAATTGTCTGGGGATTTTGCTTTCATCACCAAAGAGATTTTATGTGTTTGGATGGATCATCAATTCCTGATTTGGTGGTAGACAATACTCTTACTTCACGCAGATCCTGCAGAATTCTAATATGGCTTGGTTGAAATTTCTTCTTTGACTAGAATTATTTTTTCATATTTTTTTTCAATATTCCCTTTGAGGCAGTCAAAATAGGATAGATAAATACATTGTCTACCCTGAAACAAAGTTTGCTTGAACTTACCTAGATGATGATGTCTTCATGAGCTTGCTTTGCCTTTCCAAATCTATTTTTAAAAGATTCGTTAATCTCCAGATTTTAAAACATAGAGGAATGTTACAACAGTGCGTTTTTCACATGATGTAAAAAGTGCTTGGAATTAATTTGTCATCAGCGTTGCTCTAAGAAAGGTGTCGTTTCAGCCTTAATCGTTTAGGAGCTGATCATTGCTACCTACAACCCTGTTGAAAAGGCCCACTTAGTTCAAAAGTCAAAAGTAAAAAAAAATATATATATATATTTGTATAATTTTTTTTCCGCTGGATGTATTACATGGTTAAATTTATATTTTTAAGTTTGGAAAACAAACTTACTTTTAACCACTTTCATTTCCTAACAAGTTTAAAATACACATAGGAGCAGTAGCACTCCTTCATCTGATGCTTCAGTATTCAAAGTACTGAGGTTACTTGCTCACACAATGATGTAAAGTTGATGAGTAATAAAGACACCTGATTTTATTTTTGCTCCTGTGTCCCATGATGGCAAAATTTGAGACAGGTCAACAAGAAATATTTACTAGATTTAGCGGCGGTTGTTACATTTAAATTGATAGTTTCTAATAATGATGTTTTATATCAGTCATAAGGAATTTTCCGTGAGAAATATTAGGAATAAAAGTATTTTCTTCACTATTCACATGTGTTCTTCAGATGTTCACAGACTATTCTTCCTTTTATAGGCTCTGTACAAAGATAAAATATGGTGGAAAGTCAACCAATTCATCATTGCTATTTTATGCTGTATAAATTACCCTTCATTTTCACTTACCTTTGTGTTCAAGGTCAAAGCCACCCTCATGAAAACTCCCAAACTACACACCAAAAAACAAATCAAATGAAAATAAAGCATTGCAAGAACGTGAAATTTGTGTTGAAAACATCTGGCTGACTATCTATTTTCCCAGGCTATGCTCGGCACTCATTATTCATATAAATTGTGAGAAAGTTTTGGTGTCTGAATGTACCTCTAGCCCCTATGATGTGCATATGTGATTTTTGCCCAAGTAGTCATCACCACAATCCTGTATAAGAAAAATAAATTTGAATTTGCTGTGAGTCAGCTTCATCTTTTAAAATAAATATGATGATTATACCTGCTTTAATTATCTTAGGTCTTCTTATGAGGATAAGATGAAATTTTTTAAAAACTAAATGTGTGAGGAAAACTTAAAAATACCAAAGGTTTAGCAAATTTTTATGCTTGGCATGCAAAATCATATCTGATTTGCTTGGCAACAGAATGCGATCATGTTTTTACCATCAGAACTCTCATTGTCATCGGTAATGTAATCCAAATATTTTAGTTCCCAGTGAAAGAGTCAGGAATAAATAAGACAAACACTGCATGCTAATTCTGGCCATGGAGCCTGAATGTAACAGGGATTTGAATGAGGAAATCTGGTTTGATGTCAAGCATAATAAAATAAAGACGTGTTTGTTGATGGGCAAAAGGAAAAGATGGGTTGAGAATATGCCGTGCTCCCTGCTGAGAGAGTAGTTTGACTTTGGACAAAATAATAGTCAGCTTCAGTTTCTCTTTGGATTCATTATTGCTCCTGGACTCTCTCTAATTTGAACCTTGTAGGGGTCATCTGTGCCTCTGTCATCTCAAATACTCTCCACTTCAATGAATCATACTTCACACTGCCAGGATGACCACCCAGAAAGGCCTGTTTATGTAGGACTTGGCTGCTACAGAGTTCATCTTAAGTCCTGAACAGCTGAGTTGGGAGCTCCACAATGGTCTCCTGTTTGTTTCTGGGCAGGACTGGAGATAAGATCATCTATACAGCCTAACAACCATCTGTAAGTTAATCTGTTGGAATTCTCGTCTTATCCCTGCATATATTGGACTGTGCTATAGCGGACATACATTTTCTAAAATGCTATCTTGGTCTGAAATAAAGAATATGTCAGGAAAGTCAACGTCATTCTATGTAGAAACAAGGAAGTTGAGATTAAGAGGATGCAGAAATAAGCCATCAGCCGATGTACACCTTGTCTCCTTTCTTCTGTTCCTTCAATATGATTTTATAATCTTACCATTTTAACCACTAAAATATTAGAAAACCAAGATGGGCACTTTTGGCTAAATCAGTAATAACTGTACTTTGAGACTTGAGCAAAATTGTGGAAGATTTCACAATGGATAAAACAGATTATTAAATATCCTTTCAATGAAATGCAAGAGCCTTTGGAGATTATGTAGTGCTGTGGTGATGTGTGCCTTCATCTTTAACTAGGCTTTTTTCCAGCTCTATAGAGGTAGAAGTGAACTCGTAGAAATGTGGTAGGAATGGAAATAGTTTCTGTTGCTAAAAATGCAAATTATGTCCCTTGGATTATAATCGATAATTTACCTCCACTAAATCTCCCAAGCTTCACAACCAAAAAACCAAACCAAAACGAAAGAAACCATCGTAAGAACCTGAAATTTGTGTTGAAAGCAACTGACTGATATTGCATTAGGTAGCCAACGTGTCTTGTTACAACTGGTGGCTCTGAAAATTTGCATTTTGAATATATCTAATAAATTAAAACTCTAGCAAGGAAGTTTTAGAAAATGACTACAATATAGTAAATTTATTTGTATGCTCTGAGAAAAGTAGACAAATGAGAAATCCATATAGCTCATGCCTTTCTGGATTCAGATAGAGATCAATAAATGTTTTTCAATTATAATCATGTGGTTATTTCGAGAGCAAATCTAGAAGGATTGTTTGCAATCACCACTGTAATTCATAAGTAAAGATTTAAATGGAAAATTTTGTGTGTTTTGTGTGAGGGTGTGTCCTCTGAAGAGTTTATGCTACTCACTACAATGTATACTTTGGCTTATCTGATTGCTCCTGGCTCAGGAATATAGAAGCTATCATTGTCTTGAGACCCTTGAGCTTACATTCAGCCAAAATTCTTTATCTCCTTCCAATATCAGCCTCAGTCTAATTATCTTTCTCTTTCTAAATTTTCCTTGGTGTCCTCTTTTCAGGTTGACTTGCCTGTCCAGAAAAGAAGGTTTTCTTTTTTGTGGTAAAATATACATAATATGAAATTTACCATTTTAACTATTTTTAAGTGACATTAGCTACATTCACCTCGAAGCAGAACCATCACCATCATTCATCTCCACATCTTTGTCATCATCCTAAATAGAGACTCTGTATCCATTAAATAATAATGCCGTATTCCCTCCTTCTCCATGGCTTGGGTAACCCCAATTCCACTTTATCTCTATGAATTTGACTGTTCTTGATACCTCAAATGTAAAATCAGACAATATTTGACCTTTGTCTCTCTGCCTTATTTCACTTAACTTAATGTCTTGAGGATGTTGTAGCATATGTCAGAATTTTATTTCTTTTTGTGGCTGAATAATATCCTATATACAACATTTTGTTTATCCATCCAGTGATGAATATTTGGGCTGTTTCCACCTTTTGGCTGTTATGAATAATGCTGCTGTGAACATGGATGTACAAATATCTGTTCGAATCTTTGCTTTCAATTCTTTCTGGAATATATCCAGAAGTGAATTGCTGGATCATATGATAAGTTGATGTTGAAATTTGAAAAGAAATTTTTAAGGAATTGTTTAAGGAAGCACTGTGATTGAAAGCAATTTGAAGGAGGAGCAGCCTACTGGTGAATGTATTATTTAGTGACATTAAAAATTACGTACATTTACTATTTTCATAATGGTTGCACTTCATCCATATTATGTGAGTGCTTGGTATGCATCGTTTGACTCTAGGCCAATCCACCACTACCTTCATTACAGCATTAGAGTAAAAAACCATTGTCTCACTGGTTTTCACCTCTAATTAACTTCATTTCTGAACGTGCTTTGAAATAATTTTTCCATTCTGAGGGAAAGAAGCCAAAACAAAAAACGTCCAGCAAAACACACGAAGTTTCCCACATGTGAGGATTTGTTTGCTACTTTTATCTATCACAACATTCTCTCTAACAATCTCGTTCACAATTGTGAACTACTCAGGGTTCTCCAGAGAAACAGCATCAATAGGGTGAGTATGTGTGTGTGGCGAGAGAGAGACAGAGAGAGAGAGAGAGAAAGCGTGAGACAAATTTATCTTAAGGATTAGTTCACATATTTGTAGGGCTGGCAAGTCCCATATTTGCAGGATAGGACATCAGGTTGGAGACCCAAGGGGAAGTTGATGTTGCAGTTGACTCCAGAGGCAGTCTACAGGCAGAAATCCCTCTTCCTCAGGAAGGTTAAGTCTTTTTCTTAAGACCCTCAACTAATCGGATGAGGCCCATCCATGTAATGGAGGATAATCTGCTTTACTTAAAGTCTGATTTAAATGTTAATCTCATCTAAAGAATACCTTCACAGCAACATCCACAGTGCGTTTGACCAAATATCTTGGTACTACGGTGTAGCCAAGTTTCACATAAAATTAACCATCACAATAATGCACTTCTTTAAAAAAAAAAAAAGTGGAGGGGTGTTGTACAAAGCTTAAATTTTGTAACCTCATTTGGTTTGGGTTATTATTGGCTAACTTCTCATTTATCCTAGTTGTTAAGCAGATTTCAGTTTACTCATAAATTATTTTTGTGTGTTTCCAATTTTTTTTAGCATAAATTTTGCCTTGACAGTTGGATTACATTTTCCTTAAAGCTTGGGTCAAGATTTATTTGGTAATATTCTACCTATTACCAATACCATCTATCATAGCACTCAGAGGAAAGTCAGTATTTACCAATCACCAAGTAAATACTTCGACAGTATCTGAAGCCTCCATTTAGAGCTAACTTCCTTCCTGGCATCACCAGCACCGTCCATTGTAGCCGTCAGGTTTTTATGGAATCTTTATTACTTATAGTTATCTCCATTTTGTCTGAAGTCCAAAATGATTTAATGGGTCATTCCTTTACCTTTTCTTTCATAATTTCCCTGAACTAAAGCTCTGCCCTAAGCTTCCTTCTACCTCTAAGATTTTGTTCCAATTTCTGCCATACTTGGAGGAATACCATTCTCAGCCTATCCCAATCCCACCCATTGTTTAGATCATAGCTTAAATTCCTTTTCCTGCACAGATTTCTCAAGCATCCTGGTCTACAGTACTCTGTGTTTACTCTATTGCCTGTTTTATCTGTAACTCTTCATGTTGTTAGGAAAGCATGTAATGCTACTTCTTGTTGTTCAGTAATTTTATATGGGAAGTTGACTTCCCAAAGGTAAATGTAAATGTACAGACATACACTCTTTTATTTGTCTCACCCTTCCCTCAAAAGTAAATCAAAAGCTCCATATAGGCCGAGTACAGTGCCTTACAACTGTAATCCCAGCACTTTGGGAGGCTGAGATTGGGGGATAGCATGAGTCTAGAATTCAAGACCAACCTGGACAAAATGGTGAAACCCCGTCTCTACCAAAAAAAAAAACAAAAGTCAGGCATGTGTGCACCTGTAGTCCCAGCTACTCGGGAGGCTGAGGCAGGAGGATAGTTTGAGCCTGAAAGGTTGAGGATGCAGTGAGCTGAAATCATGCCAAAGCATGCCAGTCTTGGCAGCAGAGTGAGACTCTGTCGAGACAAAAAACAAACAAACAAAACAAAACAAAAAATCCTTTCTAGAGAGATAATGAGTAAACATTTAAAAAAAGTGAATTAATGAAAACATACTGGGATATTGTTCAGTGTAAGGTCTGTCCTGTGTGTTTCTGAACTTTACCTTGAGTTTGTAGTCAATGTATATGTGTTAGGTAAGTGTTTTTGACTTTATGTTTATGTGTGACTTGGAAACAATATTACCTTATTTGAATTACTGGCATATGAATGATGTTAGAACCTTATCTTTTGAGCATTTTTTCTACTTAAATTCAGAGCTGTTTTATCTGAACACTGTGTTTACCAAGCTGAAAAGTCTCATGTTCTCTTGGATAATCTCCAGCCAGAGTTATCTATAAATGATACTTTAGGGACTTCCTTTACAAACTGAATTTGGTTTTCTTTGTACAATGCAAATAAATAAAACCATAAATTAAAGTACACAAAAAAACATTTGAGTCAGTTATTTCTTCAGCTAGCTCACATGCAGCTGTTAAAATCGGTATAGACCATTAGTTTCTGTTCACAGTCCCATTATTATTTTGTAGAACTTTTCTTTAGCCATTTCTCATTTTCAAGCTGGTCTCCTGTTACTGAGAGTACATTGCAGCATCTGCCATTTTGTTTGGGATTGGGACAGTGATACAGTACTTCAACATTGCTTTCATTTCCCAGTATGTCAAACAACATATAAATGTCAAGTATTTTTAGTCTCTGCATCATCATCGTTAACAGGATACCAGACTCCCAACGTGCATTCCATCTCCTGTGTACAAAATCACAGTGAGTCATTTCACTAGGGAATAAAAGAGCTTTCCACCCAAATGCTGTTACAATTTTCATACTTCAAACGGTATGTTAGAGTCTTAAAGCATTTGTAGTCATAGCAACTGGTTTTTAAATTTTGCATATAATCATTTTAATGATTAGGTATTTGATCTAAAATATAAGGAAAAGTTAATACATGGATGAGAGATAAATAGGCAGGCTTTTAATATTACTGAAACCTCTACATTTTCTAGGAAAGAATTTATTATTGTTTGATGAAGTTAAAACATTCAAGCTGTCAGTGGGACAGTTCCCACTTAGCTCCACTAGAGGTCTCAATTGATATTGTGTGTGTGTGCGTGTGTGTGTTTGTGTGTGTATATATATGTGTGTGTATTGTGTATATCTATGTTTCTGTGTATATATACATACATATGTATATATGTACATCCATAAATGTGTATGTACATACATATGTATATTTGTGTATGTACATATATATGTGTATATGTGCGTGTAGATACATACATATACACACAAAACTATATATATACACGCACAAATATATTTTTTCAGAGAAAGCTAAAATATTGCACTGCTCTTGTGGATGATCTGATAGCAATATTGCCAAAAGGAACAACCACCGTAGGAATAACAATACATTTTAAAAATCATTATAAATAAAAACAAGCTCTAGTACCTTTCTTTTTCCAAGGTTTAAAACTTTATTGTACATTTCCCTTTAAAGCAAGCACCATCATTTGAAAACACCTTTTAAAAACTCCCAGTACTTTTTGTATACACAAATATAAATAACAAATGTTTCTTTATATAAAAAAAAAATAAATGGGAAATTTATTTGGGGTCATTTCTTGTGAACTTTTTTTAAATCACCTATAAGCTTGCTCTTTATTATAGCCATAAGTTTATATATGTGTAATAAAATAACATAAAAATTATATGGTCATAATTGTTATTTTTAGAAGCTCTGACTTTCCATTATTAAACTTATTGATCAAAAGTGCATGCTACTTATTTTCTAATTTATTCTGAAATGTGAACCAAGGAAAGGGGAACGTGAAATTTTTGCTTCAAGAGCCTAGACAGTGTAAGTAGTGTTTAGAACCTTGGTCATCTAGGATAGCCATCACCCCATCAAAAAACTCTTATTAATTATAATAAAAAAATTTCTCCAAAAGCATTTTCATGAAGTTGGGGATTAGTTACATTTAATAGAAATATATATGAATATATATATTTTATATAGTTTCTATTTTTAATATAAAATAGAAAAAATATATAATTATATTTTAATAATTATATAATAAATATAAAGTTAATATAATTATATAATTAATAATGTAATTATGTTATATAATAATATCGTAATACATAATTATGTAATTTTGTATTATATAATATATAATTACATGATTATGTATTCTATATTGTATGTCAAAATTAAATTATATAAAAATTTATTATTTTATTATATATTACTATATATACTTGCTATAACATATAAATAACATAATATATATTTTAATATATAGTAATATAATAATATATAAATATATTTATATATATTATAAATAACACATATATTTATATATAAATGTATTGTTATATATTGTAAATGATATATCATTACATAGTTATATTTAAGTGCATGTAAGTATATATAATTCTATATAAAATACTACATATTATTGTATATATTATTATGTAATAGATATATGTATTATATATAAAATAGAGAAAATATATACATTATAAATAATTATATATTTATATAAAATAGATATTTATGTCTATTATACTATTTTACATGTAAAATATTTTTATATGTATATTTTTTTCCTCTTAATTCAGAACTTTAGGAAAACAGGTGTTTTTTACTTTATGATGGAATGTACCACTCACATTACTTGTTGCTTGTTACTTTTGGAATACTGTCCAGGACATAATTAACCCTAGCTTGCCTAAGCTTTTGTTGCAGCTGACAAACTTGTCAGCTTCTAGAAGCTTCTGAAGGCCAACTGAACTCAGATCCATTCTTTTTACCAAGATACCTTCTAAGGTAACTGAGTCGTGTGTCCCTAAATCAGAGCGGAGTTGAGAGCATTGAATCATCTAGAAAACGACTATAGTCAGCCATGTGTGCTCCAGATATTAATAGCTCAGTAACATGTTTATTTACCCCGTGTGCCAGAAGTTTTATAGGTAATATCTCATTCAGTTTAGAGTAATCTTTTAAGGTAGCTCCTCATTTTTATAAAAGATGAACCAGAAATGCAAAAAGGTAATTTGCCAGTTCCCAGAGAAATTTATAAGTACAGACATGTCAACTTCAGTAGCAGCAAGGGCATAAATTTTCCTCCACAGCTACTTGAACCATGGTAACTAGTAAATGTTTAAGCCATGGTTGTTCTTCGCAGAAAGCCCAGATGTTTGTCAATGAGTAAAACTTTTATTGAGTTTCTACTATGTCTAGACTACAATTCTAGGAGCTCGACAGGAGGGAGAGCTATAAAAGAAAAAGATGTGGCTTTATTATTAAGAATCATAAAACCCACTTATAGAGACACAGCACAAGAGTATAAAATCTGGGTGAACACTTTTACAGGGAATGTGTGTCTGCTGGAGGCCTTAGCACATGAAAATGATAGAGTTCCAAGTGAAAGCCTTCAAGTGATTCTGTGCTAAATAAAGGCAATTTAAATCAAATATATTTCTTTTTTTAGTAAACAATTAAAATGACAGTATAATAGGGGGAATTTGGAAAAAAAAGTAATGTTTTAAAGGAAATTGCCTTGGCTATCATGGTGTGATATCTGCCTTCATGTGCATCTCTGTAACATAAAGTCCAATACCAGGATATAATGAATTACACATGGCTTTTGGCTTTCTAAGGTATTATCCAGTGACAAGAGATATTAGAAAAGGAAAGGGATCTTCAACCATAAAATTAAAATAATTATCTTACCTTGTTGAAGAAATAACAGATCTAGAAATATTAAATGACTTGCTCAAGGTCATATACTTGGTTTATAAAAGATCCCGGACTTCAAACTTAAAGACTGTAAACAGAAAGGATTGAAGAAATGTTTGCCCATTCATTTTTAATGTGCTAAAGTATAGCATGAAAGCATAGCAAGGGCTTCATGCTGGGAAACTGAAATGGCAGACAGAGCAAACAAAGACTCATTGTCTCATTATGAGCTAAGATTTTGAGGAGATTGTGGGTTTACTATGAAGAGCATAAGAAGCACTAGTTGGGGAGGGGAGAAGTATGACTTTACGCATAGATTTAAGGGACTCTGGGCTTTTTGGGGCTTTAATCGGACATACGATAGGTATCATAAACTATAATTATTATAAGTTACACCCGTTTCCTCCTAGCACACATACAGTGATATGCATGTATATTACACATTCTGTCAGTACACTCTCTCTGCCTGTATAGTTATATTCATTTAGTAGAACCAAAAATGCGTGTTATGGCAAATTTTAATTTCAAGTTGAAATACACCAGTCAGGAGGGAGAGTGTTGTCCAGAAATGCAGATGGTTCTTTGAAGGAAAGTACAATCAAACATGGCAGAGACAATCTTATGTAACAAATAACAGGGCTGATGCCAAAGTTCTTTGCCAACAGAACAAAGTATGTACACCATTAAGCACTTTGCTGTCTTCATATGAATTTGTCCTTAGAAAAACTGCCCTAATCTAAACCGTTACATAAATATCTACCACCGTATTAGGATTAGGAGTGCTTACTATATATCAGATACTAGTTTAAACACTTTGCATGTATTATGAGTGGGATAATTATACCAACTGAAAGAAGTACGTTACTATTTTCATCATTCCCATTTTATAGATGGAAAATCAAGGTAAGGCAAATTAAGAGTAAGGCAAGGAAATGGAAGAGCTGGGATTCGAATCCAAGCAGCCTGATTCGAATTATCCATGTTCAGTAGCTATGTCAACAACATTTCAATATGACTGAATCTTTTTCAAGAGAGAAACCAAAACCCACATTCGAAAACACTCTATCCCTTTTAAGGCTGTCATTTCGGAAGTACATACACCTTTCCTAAGGATGCTGTCATACCTTAAATATTTCTGAAATGGATACCTTGGAATTAGCGTCAGAGCCTGCAGCTCATTCTTCGACTATCTCCTGTGGTGGCAAATCTCTCTTTGAAGGAGGATTTTGTTTTGGATGCCACCAAAGTCCCTTGCAGCCAAATACCATGACTAAGGTGGGTCTCTAATCTGGGTGATGCCATTTTTGGTCAAAAAAGCGAAACATGCCTAGGAGGCAATGGGACAGATTGTTTCTCTAAATTGGCTCTGAGGACAGTTCCAAGGAGGAGTTCCAGAGCCTTTGGAGCAACTGCCTGCTCTGGGTTCACGACTTGCAGTCCAAAGTGATTCGACCTGGGGTGAGGGGGTGGTCAATTTAGATATTCAAATCTGGACATGTTTCTCTTCAAAGGTCACATTCCTTGCCTCTGTAACTTGGATTTAATTTTTAAAAATTTATACATCCAAATAGTCAATAATTTCTGTAGACAACTTTTTGGAAAATTAAGTTGACCTACCTAGTTGAGTGAACAGGGATGAAGCTAGCAAAACAGGAGGCATCCATCTGCATCTTTACTTTTTGCTCCATGCTGGGAGGGTTTCCTGTCTACCCAGTGTTACCTGGTGGTATTACCTACACATGCCACTCATCAGTATGTGTGCGTGAGCAAGAATGGATCACATGGACCAGACATTTTTGTCCCTATTATTTCTTCTCCAATATCTGGAACACATCTCCTGCCTATTTTCTTTACTTTCAACTCAAAGTATCATGTTATGTCCCTTCTACTTCCTTGACCCCTTGACCTGAAGTGATCACTTGCTTCTGTATTCCTGAGCTCATGTTATTCATGCAATTCATTGGACTCACTTTCTTGTATTGTTAATTATTTTTTCTTTTGTATACATTTTATTTCTCCAGCTATACTATAAGACTAGAGGCAAGAATGTTTTTTTCTACCCATTTCATCTTCCTTTCTTTCCATCCTTTTTCCCTTCTCTCTCCCTTCCTTTCTACATCCTTCCTTTCTCTTCTTTTTTTTTTTGTTTTTCCCTATGGGCTCTTATTCAGGTCTTAGGACAGTTCCCTGTATAAACTAGTAGCCCAGTGATATTTACTGATTCTTACTCATTCTTGTTATATCAATGGAATGAATAATCTAATTCCCCACTCTGCATATTTATCTTTCTTATTTCTTAAGAAAATGTTGTTTTCCTTCCTTTGCTTCGTCCTTTCTTTTTTTCTTGACATATACTACTTGAAGGGTTGTATTTCAAAAAAAGGCAGCCTTAGCTAAACATCTTTTTTTATTTGTTCAAAGTGATAGAGGGCAAGTATACTGCTAAAATCGATTCTATCCTCTTTGCAAGGGATGTTTTGGTTAAAGATATGCTATTAAAGTATAATCGATTCCTCTTGCTACATAAAACCTTTGGGGTCTACAATTTGATTCTTCACAAGTCTTTGTCAAAATATTGCTTAAAAGTAAGCATTCGTTTTACCAGTATTCATTTCTTATATTTTGGGGGTTCAAAATATAATTAAGTGTAATATCCAGCAATCTAAAGCAACTTTACTTTTATTGATGCTCCATAATCAACAAACATTCACATTTATTCACATTTTAGATTGTACCTTTCTGTGCGTGGTTGTTGATAAAGTCAGGTCTGATAAAAAGAACTAATGATATGGTCCCACAGTTTGTGGGTAGGAAACTTGCTCAGAAAAGTGTTCAGTTCTCTAATTTTGCACTGTTAATAATGCCTTCTTTTTCACTTATAAAATGATGCTCTTTCCTTTCTCCCAGTCATGCTAAGAACTGCATTTTACTGCTTCAAACGTGCCTGCAATTTCTAGGAGAGTCCCAAGTGAGGTTTCTTAGAAATGTTTACAAATGTAGAGGATCAAAAGCTTTTCTAAGTATTTAGCTTTGTTTACATTTTAACCTTTTAAATGGCTCACATGCATATGGATGTTAAAAGAAAAATACAACACTATGATGACCTTAGGTGGATAACCCATGTCCTTTGTTTTAAGAAAAGAAAAGAGACTAGAGAGCAAAGATAAATAGGATGTTCTGCATTTTGTTAGCAATCTCGTACAGTTGTATATTACATTTGAAGGCCAAATTTGAAAGTTATGCTGAAGGTCTATAAGAGAATATTCTGTTATCACTACTGTCAAAGGAAGTCATTGGGGCATTTTAATTAGAAAACCACAAGGTTTAACGAATACCTAACTTCTAAAAGAAATTGACTTTGTATTATAGAGCATATTCCAGAGTATCCTGTAGTTTGATAACTAGATATCATCATCTATGTGGGTCTTTAAGAGCAAAGGATCCTGTCCATAGGCTTGGGTTAGCCTTTGAGAATATATATCCTTATTGTTTCAAATGAAGGTCTCCAGCCAACTTCCATTTATTTGGAATTAGTTTATCAAACCAAAAGATGATGCACACCCCTGCTGTTCTTTTCTTTCCCCTGAAATATCCTTTGGAATTAGGTTAGTTTTTATTATTACTTCTAGCATACTCTGGGAAGAGAAGAGATAAAGCCAAGCCTGTTGATTCTACTCTTGTTAATAACTTTGGTGAAACCACTGAAGGTGAAAGGTTCTGGAACATTCAGAACTGAATAAAACAACTTGAAATTAATGAAAAGCCAGAGCAATATTGTAATGCCAGCACACCCAGAAGTCGGTCAACATTTGTGTTCTTTATTTGTAGAATTTCTCTGTTTTTATGCAAGATACAGCAGGGGTCTGATAAATTCTTAGCCCACTTTAAAGAAAAAAATGAAGAAACTGTGCACATAACTAATCTAATACATATGGTAAAGAGCTTCAGATAGAAACCAAATATCTTTGAGATTTACCTATTTCCTTAATCTTTCAGCTGAGCTCCCTCATCTACCAATTCAAGGCTGCCAAATGATATGGTCTGGCTGTGTCCCCACCCAAATCTCATCTTGAATTGTAGTTCCCATAATCGCCATGTGTTGTGGGAGGGCCCTAGTGGGAAGTGATTGGATCATAGAGGCGGTTTCCTCCATGCTGTTCTCATGATAGTGAGTGAGTTCTCATGAGATCTGATGGTTTTATAAGTGTCTGGCATTTCCCCTGCTGGCACTCATTATTTCTCCTGCCACTCTGTGAAGAGGTGCCTTCCACAATGATTGTAAGTTTCTTGAGGCCTCCCCAGCCATGCTGAATTGTGAGTCAATTAAACCTCTCTTCTTTATAAATTACCCAGTCTTGGATATTTTTTTCATAGCAGCATGAGAATGAACTAATACACCAAGTATGACCTCTTCCTGCTTTACCAATGGACTCTGCTTCCTTCAACTTTGGGAGCCGAGAATCTCTCTGATGGTCTACGTATTAATTCCCTTCTCTTTACTCAGCATTTCTTTCTTCAAAAAAAACAAAAAAAATTCCCTTGATATATGCTTCAGGTAGTCATAATACATTTGTCTTTTGTCCTTAAGATTAAATCCTGAATACATGCAAGCAAAAAGTGGTTTTTCTTCTTCATTCTCTATGTAATTTTCTTCCTCTTGGTGGAAAATTGGAGTTCCAGGAGACTGTAATATAAAATATTGAATTTTTTTGTATCCTATGATATTATTTAAATAATACCTCTGTAGGAAAAGTGATAAATTCACAACCCATTACAACAGAGAATCCGTTTAATTGACCTATATTTTACATTGCTGAAGAGCATAAATCTTCCTTCCTTCCTTCCTTCCTTCCTTCCTTCCTTCCTTCCTTCCTT
>NC_045452.1:52511491-52517482 GCF_002776525.5 Piliocolobus tephrosceles | reverse complement strand
CTTCCTTCCTTCCTTCCTTCCTTCCTTCCTTCCTTCCTTCCTTCCTTCCTTCCTTCTTTCATTCCTGTTTCTTACTTTAGTTACCACATAATGATTTCCTCCTGCACTCTGTGCTGAACCCTGTTTTAGAGAGTGTTTCTGTATTTTTAAGTGTGAGCACTTTAAATACATTTATACTCCTCAAAAAAGCAAGAGTAGAAAAGAACACTAATATATGTCATATTTTAAATTGCTTCAAATACTGACATTGACTTGTAAATTAGACAAAAGAAACATAACTTCTCAGTTTATTTTTAACCTTTGATTGTAGGAAAAAAGTCTAATTATACAAAAGTAGAGAATGAAGTATGAGTCTCTATCACTCGGCTTTAACAATTATTATCATTTTGCTCATCTGGCTTTGTCTATCTTTACATTTTCTATTTTTGCTTGAAAAATTCAAAGAAAATTCCAGACGTATTATGTTACTTCAGTATCAGCTTTAGTTTTTGAAACAAGATACAATTTAGAAGTATCTACCCTAATTATGAGAGGATAGGATCTTTCCATTGATGTGTTTTTGTTCAAGGTAATAAACACCACTGCATTAATAGGCCAGTGTGCCATTTTAATATGTTATATGATGTCAGTACTTATTGGATATTCTTTTTTCTACTGCTAAGGGAAAAACTTCCTCTGCCCCACTGACAGTTTCTGTATTAGTCCATCCTCAAGTTGCTCTCAAGAACTACCTGAGACTGGGTAATTTATGAAGAAAAGCGGTTTAATTGACTCACAATTCCACAGGCTGCATAGGAAGCACCGTTTAGGGAGGCCTCAGGAAACTTACAATCCTGGTGGAAGGTAGAGGGAAAGCTGGCCTGGCCTATGTGGCTGGAGGAGGTGGAAGAGAGAGCTAAAGGAGAGGTGCTACAGACTTTTAAACAACCAGATATTGTGAGAACTCTTACCACGAGACATCACTAGAGCAATGGTGTTAAACCGTTAGAAATCACCCGCATTGGCGGGCGCGGTGGCTCACGCCTGGAATCCCAGCACTTTGGGAGGCCCAGGCAGGGGGATCACGAGGTCAGGAGATCGAGACCATCCTGGCTAACACAATGAAATCCCGTCTCTACTAAAAATACAAACAAACAAACAAACGAACAAAAAATTAGCCGGGTGTGGTGGCGGCACCTGCAGTCCCAGCTACTCGGGAGGCTGAGGCAGGAGAATCGCCTGAACCCGGGAGGCGGAGCTTGCAGTGAGCCGAGATCACGCCACTGCACTCCAGCCTGGGCGACAGAGAGAGATGCCGTCTCAAAAAGAAAAGAAAAAAGAAAAAGAAACGACCCCCATCATCCAATCACCTCCCACCAGACCCCCCTCCAACTTTGGAGGATTACAATTCAAGATTGTTGAGTGGGAACAGAGAGTCAAACCACACCAGTTTCCAGAAGAAAAACGAAGAGAGTTGAAAAGGATAATTGAAGAGATTTTGAAAGTTATTTCTACAAAACTTCTGTCATAAAGAGGACTATCATCATCTCACCTTGACGTTACTCTTTATTTGTATGCCTACAATTAAAATCGTAGTTTATTCTTTCACCCATAGCTTTTGGAGGATTCTTTGGTTCCACAGATAATCGTGAATATATAGGACTATTGTTGTGGGGCTTGAGCCCAGCCTTTTCCTCGATTCTCATGTTTGGCTACTGGTGCCCCCTGCGTTGCTTCAGAACGGAACGACTTAACGTGAAAGGACTTAATATCACAAGTGACACACAAAGGAATACTCAGTTTATGTGGATTTGATGCCTACTAGGGATCCATGAGTTTGATTCTCCCAGATCTCGCCTAGTTGTAGGGTATACTTAAAAAAAATTAAACTGTTACTAACACGAAATTCTTAGCGTTTTCCCATTCATTCATCTTCTTCAGTGAACAGGGACAGAGAGATGGAAAAATACAAAATTGTGGGAAACCCAAATAGGTTTGAATTTGAAGTTACATTTTTGTACTTTTAGTTAGATGTAGTATACATCTCTTTGTAAAATAATTTATATACTGAAGTTAAGATATGAAATCTCTTAGTAATCAACTGACCAATTCATCTATCTTGAAATTATTTATCTTCATGCTTGGAAAAGCCATCCTCACCTAAATACCAATATAACTAACTTTCTTTTATTATATTGTACTACAAAAATGCTTCAGCTTTTTGAAAACTACCTGTTTTGGGAACAATTTATATAACAACAGAAACTATTTACAGTGTCTTTAAACCACTGGTGAGAAAGTCTTCACGCTTAAGGAAAACCACACTAATTAGGGTTTTCCCACCTTTTAAAAAACCACATTTTTTGATGATTATAAAAATGATATAGTGTGGTTTTTTGAAGAAAACATGGAAAATTCATAAAGTTAGAAAGAAGAAAACAAAAATAGCCAGTTAAGTTACTTTTGTATCTATGTATTGTTGTGTGTGTGTGTGTGTGTGTGTGTGTACCCAACTTGGCAGCACAACACGGCTTAATACTTAAGAGTATAAAAGGCGTATGCTCTTGAGGTTGGGTTCTTGTCTTGGTCCATTTACTATTGCTATAACTGAATATGTGAGCCTGGGCAGTTTATAAAGAAAAGTTTATTTGGCTTGTGGTTCTGCAAGCTGTACAAGAAGCAGGGCATTGGCATTCACTTGGCTTCTGGTGAGGGCTTTCATGCTGCGTCAAAACATGGCAAAGAAGGTCTAAGCGGAAGTGGGCAAGTGTGAAGGGAAACCAAAGCCAGGGATGAGGGATGTCTGTCCTAGCTTTACAGCAACCCACTCTGGAGGGAACTAATCCATTCCCAAGAGAACAAATGCCATCCCTACAGAGTGAGAACTCATTCACTGTGGTTAGATTGCACCCAGACATTCGAGAGGGTTCTGGCTCCCTGATCCAAACACCCTCCACTAGGCCCTACCTCCCACCACGGCCACACCAGGGGTTAAATTTTAACATGAGATTTGGTGTGGACAAACAAACCATATCCAAACCACAGCGGCACCTGAGTTTGAACCCATGCTCTACCTCTTGCTAACTGCCCTACCTAGACCAAGCAGTTCAACCTTCCTTTGCCTCTGTTTCCTTATCTATAAGATGGAAATTATAATAATGTAGCTTTTCTAGGATTAAATGAGTTAATTTACATAAAACACATTGTAAATTTCAAAGAATGTTGATTATCATCCTGGCATGGTGACTCACACCTGTAATCCCAGCACTTTGGGAGGCCGAGGCTGGTGGATCACTTGAAGTCAGGAGTTCAAGACCAGACTGGTCAACATGGTGAAACCCCATCTCTACTAAAAATAGAAAAATGAACTGGGTGTGGTGGCGCATGCCTGTAATCCCAGCTACTCCCAGGAGAATCACTGGAACCCTTGAGGCAGAGGTTGGAGTGAGCTGAGACTGCATCACCGCACTCCAGCCTGGGTGACGCAATGAGACTCCATCTCAATTAAAAAAAAAAAAAAAGGTGATTACCATTATTACTATCTGAGATTCAACTTTTCTTATGTCAATAAATACAGTGTACCTCTTTGCTGGCTACATTCAGAGTTATGTAATATTCATATATAAATCTTTGTGAAACCTTCAGATTTTTTTTTTTTTTTTTTTTTTTTTTTTGAGACGGAGTCTTGCTGTGTCACCCAGGCTGGAGTGCAGTGGCCAGATCTTGCTCACTGCAAGCTCCGCCTCCCGAGTTTACGCCGTTCTCCAGCCTCAGCCTCCCGAGTAGCTGGGACTACAGGCGCCCGCCACCTTGCCCGGCTATTTTTTTGTATTTTTTAGTAGAGACGGGGTTTCACCGTGTTAGCCAGGATGGTCTCGATCTCCTGACCTCGTGATCCGCCCGTCTCGGCCTCCCAAAGTGCTGGGATTACAGGCTTGAGCCACCGCGCCCGGCCGAAACCTTCAGATTATTTAGCACAGATTCCTAGGAGTAGAAATATCTATATCCAATCATTTGAGTTTTTTGAGGGTTATTTATTAAATAAAAATCATATCTCACAGGCATAGTTTTAGGAGTTTGGGGAATGGTGAGCATAACAGACCCAGAGCTAGAAAAGGATATGGTTTCTATGAAAAGTGACAAGGGAGAATGTACAGAGTACTTTGAGAGTGCAGTCCACCCTGGGGGGGATTTAAGAGAAAGTGACGTTGACTTTAAGATCTAAACAATGATTAGGGGTTAATTAAATGGCCGTTTGGAAGCAGGAGGTGAAATCGATGGCCAGCGAGAAGGTCCTGAAACAAGTTTGGGAGAAACCTCAAAGGAAGCCAGAGGGGAGGAAGAGAGTTCCTAGATGAAGAGGAACAGCTGGGCCAGATCCTACAGGTCCGGTAATCTGTCTGCAGATTTTGGTTTTATCCTCCACATAGTCAGAGAAGGGTTTGAACAAAAGAATGACATCCATTCTTAGGGTGATGGTTACACTAAAGGCCCAGACTTCACCACTACGCAATATATCCATGTAACAAAACTGCATCAATACCCCTTATATTTATAATTTTTTAAAAAATGACATTCATTTGTATTATATCACAAATGAAACACAGAACACTCTGGTTGTATGTATTGCAGGGAGCACTGTAAAGGAATGCGGCCTTCCCCTTAAGAGGCAGACAGAAGCCTAGTGGTGGGAGAGATGGCAGCTGGGACTAGGGTACTGGTGATGAGGAGGCAGAGGCATGGAAATGGTGAAAAGACTTTGATGCAGTAGCACAACCTGCCGATGGGCCACGTGTGGAATAGGAGTGGGGAGAAGATCCCTGTTTCTGCAGCATACTGAGAAGAGAAGTATGGAGGTAGCAGGTCTGTTAAGCTGGAACAACAGGTTGAATTTAACTTTAAATATACGAACTTTGAGGTTGAAAATCATGATTACAACTTCAAGAAAGAGTGTTATGATTTACATCTGCACCAGAAGGATTTGAGGAGGCTTTCATACAATCATATCAATTTTTAATATTATTGTAATTTTTACTAACATTATTTTTAAACTTTGCCTATTTGGAACCTGAATTTTAATCTTGTTTAAAAACATGCACTCTGATTTCTAATAGTCTGAGCATTTTTTCTGAACTTTATGTACATGTTGATTTTTTTTTCAATTGTCTGTTCAGGTCCTTTGGCAATGTCTTGGGTACTTATTTTTACCTATTTGTATGAATTTTTTCTACATAACAGATCATAACCCCATACCTTTTGTATTTAACGGGATACTTTTTTCATATTTTTTGAAGAATTATCTTGAAACATGGAGGTATAGAGCTTTTAAGCCAATCAAATCATTCCATTTATCTGCGTGTGTGTATTGTGTATATATGTGTGTGTGTTTGTGTCTTGGCTGTGTAATCACCTTCATTGTTTCTGTGTTCACATATACTCTTCCATCTAGGGAGCAGACAAATATATCCTTATATTTACTAATACTTCTTAAGGTTTTTGTGATGGTGGACTTTCTGTGTCAACTTGACTTGGCCCTGGAGTGTCTAGATATTTGTTTAAACATTTTTCTGGGTGTTTCTGTCAGGGCGCATTTGCATGAGAATAACTTTTGAATTGGTAGACTGAGTAAAGAGGCTTGGCTTCCCCAGTACAGATGAGTCTCATCTGATTTGTTGAGGATCTGAATAGAACACAAAAACTGAGTAAGGGAGAGTTTTCTCTCTCTGCCCAATTTCTTTTGAGCTGGGACATGGATCTTCTTTTGGCATCAGACAGAACTATACCATCAGCTCTTCTTCTTTTTGTTTTTTAAGAGATTGCTTCTTGTGACTACCATTCACAGATGCCATCCATCAAATATGGATGTTTGATTAGCCTAGTCTTCTGGGCCTCCAGCTCGCCGGCTACAGTTCTTGTCATTTCTCAGCCTGCTTAATCGTGTGATTAAGGACAGATATAGATAGACAGATAGATAGATAGATAGATAGATAGATAGATAGATAGATAGATAGA
>NC_045452.1:52415576-52511481 GCF_002776525.5 Piliocolobus tephrosceles | reverse complement strand
AGATAGATAGATAGATAGATAGATAGATAGATAGATAGATAGATAGATAGATAGATAGGTAGATCTAGATAGAGATAGATAGATAGATAGATAGATAGATAGATAGATAGATAGATAGATCTAGATAGAGATAGGGAGATAGATAGAGATTTACTATAAGATTTATTTACTACACGACAGATATATTCCCACCCAAACAAAAACAAACAAACAACCCAGAAGAACAATACAAATATTTGGAGTCATCCAGAATGGTTTTTTCTTTTCCTTTCACATCACATTCATCTGCAAATATCATTGTCTTGAGCTGTAGAATTTGACCTCTTTTATAACTTCTATAGCTACATAGATAGGCAGAGAGACACAGATAGATCTATACAGAGAGATAGATTGGTATCTATATAAATTGATAATTACAGTTATATTATAGATATAGATATCATATTGGTTCTGTTTCTTTGGAGAACCTTGACTATTACAGTTTTCATTTAAATGTTTTAACTATTTATGTATCTAGAATTTAAGCTGATGAATAGTCCAAAAGAAGCCTCTGAATTTATTTATTTTTTCCAAATATTTTTCAGGGCTATGTTTTGAATGGTCCTTTTCTGCTCACAGATTTATGCTTCTAACTATCATCTAGTAATAATTTGTGGTTAAGGTTACTAAGATTTGTTTCGGAGCTATTTTTTTATCCATTGATATGTTTGTCAATAATTCTACAACTACTATTTTGTTTTCTAATCGTAAGATTAGGGTGAATTTACAAATCAAGTTAAACAAGTCTCTTGTATTATACCATGTTTTTTAGTTTTGTTTCTGTTTTTCATTACCAAATTTATTTCTTCAGATGAACTTCAGAATCATGTTATCAAGTTCCAAAAATTTATGAGTCATTAGCCAATACTTGAAATTTCATTAAATCTACTCGTTATTTTAGGACAAAATAAACAGGTCATGATTTGGAGTCAAATTCAAATAAATGTGTGTATCTTTTGCTTTATTTGAGTCTTCTTTTATGTTTTTGTAAAGGTTGGCTTTTTTTCTTACATATTTGATCTGTCCTTAGCTAGAGAGAGATGTTAAAAATAAATAGAATAGTGCTCTCCTATTGATTATCCTTTGTATTTTTTTAAAGGTTTAAATTTATAGGTAGATGTTTTATTATCCAGGACACATATTTTATTGTGACTTGTACTTCCAATTCACAAAAATGTTATTCTTTATTTTATTTTTTGTGTTTCCATCTTAAAAATAATTTGGCTGAAATCAATTCCATTCCTATTTTCTCTGTGTGTGCCTGATAAATCTTTGCACTTCTTTGAAAAAAAAAAATGTCATTTTGATTTAGATAGTTTCCTTTTACTTATCATGTCCTTGGATTTTATTTTTAAGCACATCCTGAAGATATTTGTCTTTTAATAGAAAAGTTTAAACAATGTGTTTCCATAATGATGTAATTGGAAATCTGTCATCTTAGTTTGTGTTTTTACTTTGCTTTCCGTTCTTTACTTTATGGGTTTCATGTGCCTTCTCTTTCCATGAAAAGACTTTTTTGTGTGTTTGTTTTCAAGAAATATCATTCATCTATAGTTATCTAATTACCAAACTCAAGAATTAAATTATATTCTTTGATAACTCCCAATATAATTTGAGAAAGTTCTTTTATAATTTTGTAAATATGGCATATGGTTTTGTACTTGAATTATTTTTATTAAAATATTTCACATTATATATCCTCTTTTTTAACAACTATCTTTACATTTCCAGATAATTTTGAAACCATATTATCTGCAATTGTTTGTACTTTGCTATAGGTGGAACTGGTTTCAATAATACTAGAAATCTTGTATTTTAATTTCTGTTGATCTCTAAGTAGAACACAGTACACATGTATGTTGCACAAAATATCTCCCCATCCAAAACAAAAACAAACAAACAAACAAAAAAACAGAAGAACAATGCAAATTTTTGGAGTCCTCCATGATGGTTTTTTCTTTTCCCTTCACATCTATAAATCTGCACATCTCATTGTCTCTAGCTGTAGAAGTTGACCTCTTTTATTACCTCTGTAGCTATCACCCTAGCTCAGTCCACCATTGCCATTTATTGCAATTACGGCAATGGTCTTCTATTGAGTCCTCTTCCACAATGGCCTTGATTAAAATGTTAGGTAAGCATGTCTCTCCTAGGCTCAGTTTCTTTCACTAGCTCCTCAACTCACTCTGAGCAAAATGCAAACATACTGCCTACTCTAGTGGAACATGGTCTCTGCCCTCCACCAACCTCCTATCCTCATTGCTCCAGCCACATTGGCCTCTTGCTGTCCTCTCCAAGAAGTGAAGCATACTCCCACCTGTAGTGGCCCCCCTCTATTATCACATCCTTCTGAGAGCTATCCCCTTCCATCTCTCTGGTTTCCATTCAAATATCTCCTTATTTAAGAAAACTTTCTGTATTATTTTTCGTAAGATTTCACTCCTCACCTACTTCATACCCTAATAAGTAATTGTTTTGTACATCTCTTAAGAGCAGCAGAACATAAAACAATAGTAATGCTAAATAAGTAAAAACTTCCCTAGCTAACAAAACATGCTAAATTTCAAACAAATAATTGTACTTTTAGAAACCTACCCTTACATAAAGGCAATATGACTGCTAGAAGGGGCTGTAAAGAAAAATTCAGGTTTCTGAATTACAGAGACAAGAGCACATTGAACAAAGGCGATATAAGGAACTTCCAAGACTGTTTGTGACCAGATGGAGACAAGTGGGGTGACTGGGCATTGTGTATGGTTCTGAATTCCTCTGTGACTTGCTGTGTTCATGAGTTACTATATTTTATGTTTTGCTGTTCCAATGAGAAAGCATAAAACATTTACTTTGTTGTGAAAACATGTAGATGAACCAAAACACCTTCCATCTTCAATGACCTCATTCCCTTTCTGCTGATGTCATATGAGTTCACCCATGTCACAGAAGTATGTGCATGGCAGAACAGACTACACTTCTCTACGATAGCTTTGCTTAATTTCCTTGATAGTCCCAGCACACACAATCCTAATATTAATAAGTATTTTTTTCTTTTGGGAAATCAGTGAGGTTAGAAAATTATGGCTGCTGTATATTGTTCCTTTTTCATTAAGATCCGTAGTGGACTCTTCTAGAAGACAAATGAAACAAAGAGCTGGGAACTATTTTTGCCAGTCATAGGTGAAATCTCTGATCTGAAAATCGTGCTTGGATTTTTTTTTTTTTTTTTTTTTTTTTTTGCTAAGATGGTGAACTGGAGGCATTGTTAGTATGCCTCCACTTGAAAAGACACTCGAAAAGGCAAAATATTGTGTAGAAATTTTTGCTGTGAATGTTTTTCCAAGAAGCAGCATAGGAAACTCATCGAAAAACTGAAAGAAACCAAAGACTCATTTCAAAGAAGTGGTGAGCAGGGGCTTACACCGTGAACCACACAAAAACCTGTGTGTCTCCAGAGCGTGAGAGGGAGAGACTGCATCTCTGACACCCATTCCCACTGAGGAGCCAGGCAGTCCAGGCCACGCGGGGAGGCCTTCACCCTATCCAGCGCTGGAGCTGACTTACTGAGTGCTGGGGAGTATTTGAGCAATGGCGTCCAGACCTGCTTTGAGTGCACTCGCAGAATCCAGTGGTGATGGAAGGAAATCATGCCTGATCCTACCTCAAGGAGGACCTCACAGAAATCTGCCAGCTAATTGAACTAATGGTCATGGGATGAGAGAAGCTCCCAACAGATGTGTGGTATAATTTTGAGTGGCAATGAACCCCGTTGGCCAGAAGTGAGAGTCAAGTGGGAAGTGTGCTACAGCCACGGGCACAGAAGCTGGGTGCCCACGCTTTGCTGGAGGACCAGAAGAGGTGTGGCCTGAAAGGCGGAGTGTCTGTCTCAGCCCGGAATGCTTCCGGCCTGGGGCAGTTTGGAATTCTGAGTACAGGCTGTCTGGAATCCAGCTAGCTGCTGCTAGTAGAACGCTGTGGATGTGTAGACCTGCCTTGCCAAGTGTGTGGGGGCTGAGTGGGGCTTACTGCTGCCTGGTACCCCCGACTCCCCATGTGAATTCATTTGTACCGCAGAGGCAGCTGCACTCCTCCCTGTAACATTACCCCAGCAGGCAGGGAGTTGCCCTCTGATCACCACTGGGGCTGCTGCTTGTATTCACAAGTGGGGAGCCAAACAACAAACTTACCTGACCCAGTCCCCACCTGGCTTTGGCCCTTCATCTGCCCTGATAGTGTAATACAACGGACAGAGACTCCTGGGAGCTCCATGGTCCTGCACATTGCCTGAGACTCCAGAGTACGCCCCTCCCTTCCCCCCGACTCCCCTACCCATGGTAACATAAGGCAAGCACAAATCCCAAAACTACCATCACAGTTGGCGTTCTTTTGCAAGTGCCACCGCCGGGCTGGAGGCCAAGTGGCACAGCCCATTACAACATCTGCAGGCACAGTAACAGTGCCCAGGAAGGAGAAAACTTTTGCAAAACCTCAGCTATCACCATTGCCTGCATCACCCTGGCTAACCAGTAGATCTTGAGTCTGTCCATGTGCCCAGTACGTGACCACCACGGCTATATTTGAGAAGGCCAACACACGAAGGCTTTTATAACCATGGAAATCTCACAGGGTCTAGGTTACTCCCTTCCCACCCACAACTGAGCTGGTACTCATACCCATTGCTGGGGGACCAGACAGATCACATCACTGGATCCCTTGCAGACATTCACCACCACCAGCATGGAGGATGGAAACCTCACTGGGGATGAGACCCAGAGGAGCAGCCGCATTCACAGTAGTCTGACCCTCAGGGACCACTACTCTTAGGGGTGTGGGAGTGCATCACATTCAAGGAGCATCCCATGGGACAAAGGAAACCAGATGCAGGCCTTGGTTCTCCGATCTTTCCACTGTGGAAAGTTTCTTTCATCAGAGGCACAGCTCATCATTTATAACTGCAACAGGAGAGAGCACAAAATCTCTCCTTCTTTCAAACAAGCGGTTGTCAAGCTTATAAAATCAGGATGTGTGTTTTGAACTAATCTCAATTTGCTGCCAACATAGAGTATCTTAAACTACTCAGCCTACTGATGAAAAAAAAAAATTTTTCACCAGCAGAGGGCTGAAAAACAATGTGGCAACACCAGAAATTTGTCTGACATTGCCTTGATCGGAGAGGATGATAGGAAATTTTTTGGCTGATTTTTTCTCTTAGTGTCCTGAAGTTTAGTGTCGTTACTTACGTCATATCATTCTAAGCTATTAAAAAGAAAAGAATTCTGGTGAACGAGGCAAGATCCAAAAGTGACTTTTCAATCTTATGAGCTATCATTTTAGATTTGTGTATCTCATTTTCTCAAATGGCATGTATAGTTAGTGAGGGTCAGGGCATTTCTCATGTGTATTCTCCATGTCACTTACTGTGGGGATTTGTACTGCACTAATGTAGACAAATGATTTAATGTGAGAGGTTGCTGTTGCAAGTGGCAAGTTAGGTCACTGAATTCAATGGTTAAATTCTGTGTTTAAATGAGTTCTGGAGGACCAAGAGTAGTTCCCACAATGTGAGAAGAGGACTTTAACTTTCAGTCCTTTGGTCTAGTAGGTAGGAAAAAAAAAATAGCCAGAAATCAATTTGATTCTCTGCACCTGTACACCTGACTGCTGAGAATGATATGTTCAATTGCTCAGGGGAAGAACACTTTGAATAACTGAGAGTAAGTTAGATATTATCATCTATATGTAAAAACTAGCATGTTATATTGTAATACTGATATGGTTTGACTGTGTCCCCACCAAATCCCATCTTGTAGTTCCCATAATTCCTGTGTGTTGTGGGATCCAGTGGGAGGTAACTGAATGATGGGGGTGGGTCTTTTCTGTGCGCTGTTCTTGTGACAGTGAATAAGTCTCATGAGATCTGATGGCTTTATAAAGAGGAGTTCCCCTGCACAAGCTCTCTCTTTGCCAGCCGCCATCCATATAAGACATGACTTGCTCCATCTTGCCTTCTGCCATGACTGTGAGGCCTCCCTAGCCATGCGGAACTGTGAGTCCATTAAACCTCTCTTTCTTCCCAGTCTTGGGTATGTCTTTATCAAACTGCAACAGGAGAGGGCACAAACTCCTCCTTTCAGGGAAAAGGAGAAAAATGTAGAGTTCAAAATGTCTGTGGTTAACCACGTAATCTGTCTTCTAGTAAATACTATTTCCTGGGAGAAGTGTAGTTACTTTGGAAGGAATCTGAACTTTTAAAGTTATTGATGTACCACTTACTATTTAAAAGACAGTGATTTACAAAAAGACTACCCAGAAAGGCCTGGGCTTTCCAAGGTTTCTCCAAAACCCCTCAGGTATTCCTGATGAGCAAGTGAGACATTCAGAGGGTTTAACTCACCATGTATGTCTAACTTAAATGTAATTTATGAGTCATTGTTTTCTAGTCAATAGCTAAATACTTTCACATATTTTTACTTATGGGATATAATTGAGGAAGAGATACAAATTCAAAAAGCATCCAGAATTGAAAGCTCTTTCCATTTAATTTATGGTATATACCAGGGTTGGCAAACTGAACCTACAGAACAAATCTGACCTACTATTTGTTTTTGCAAATAGTTTTATTAGAACACAGCCATGTCTGTTCATTTACTCATTCTTTATGGCTACTTTTGTGCTACAACAGCACAGTTGAGCAGTTGCGACATAGATGGTATTGACAGGATAGTTGACAGGATTGACAAAGTTGCGAATATTTACCTTTTGGCTTTTTACAAAAGAAGTTTGCCAACCACTGGTGTGTATTATTAGATACATTAGTAACAAATGACATCATAAATTTCTTTTTAGCAATCATGTATATCAAGGATACAAAAAATGTATTTCACTAGAACAAAATCTTCTATTTGGCCATCTTACTTCACCTTCCTCTATAACAAAATCTTATTGCCAAATAATTAAAGAAAATAATTTGGTCTTCTGATTCAATGTTTGTGTCTCAGGTTTCCTTCCCAGGAATTAATTCCCACTTCAAAAAACAGACACACACATTCCAAAAGTGTTCTTTTATTTCTAGTAACATATATTGTATAAATACTCTATTTTATATGCACTTTCACAAAAGCGATATAATTTAAAAGTTTTTTCATTAGAAATAAATGTATAAAAATAAATATGTTATTATAGGCATTTATTACTAACTATAGTCCTTCTTGGAAGGAACACCCAAACCAATACTTATAAAGTACATGTAATTTATAGTAACATATTTTACTATATACATATGGAAAAAATTGTATTCTCACAGAAGAGCTGAACAGACATTCATCAGGATATGACTGTTGGACCGGCTGCTGGAGATGGACCTGCTACCTCTCAGCAGCCTCCCCACAAGTGATCTCAATGTCCCCAAACCTGTGGGACCCTGTTCTACACACCTCATTTTTGTTCCGGCATTTCATCCTTCTTGTGTGATTTTACTGATTTTCATGAGACACAAGTTACTTCTTTACATCCATATTCCCAAAGCAGGGTTACATGGTAGGAAAGAAAGGAAGTTAGAGGCACTAATCTCGCTGTGTCTCCTCTAGTTTTTACCAGCACCTAATGCTTCACTGCTTTTTTTTACCATTGTAGACTTTAATAAATACATGGAGTTGTTTTTTCCTCAAAATGAATTACACAGATAACGACTGAGATGGTCAAAAAAGTAAAGAGGAAGCCGTTTCAGTCATTTCACGTTGCTGAGCTTTTCTCTCATGTTGAACAATCTGAAGTTTTAATTCTTGGTAGAAATAATGTATAAACATTCTCTGAAACCATAGCAGCCATAAACAGTGCTGGTCAAAGGTCCTATTTGGACTCCTTTCTCCCCCCTTGTTAGTGAGGTAAAGTAAAACAGGTCTTAGTAAAATCTCACCTTTCTCCTACTTTTCCATTTCCCAACCCCCATGATACAAAGTATTTGATAAGTACCAGGAAACAGGGGTTGTAATAGTTGTAACTTTTTTTTGACAATTGCTTCGTTTTTTTCAAACTTGTAATAGATGTAACAAAAGAAATAATAATAATGCCCGGGGCTTTATTATGCTATATCACTGCTCAGAGGTTAATAATCCTCACTAACTATCCTATCAAATTTGCAACTGGCAGTTTACTCTGATGATTCAACTCCTTTTCTATCTACCCCCACAATCCCACCTTACCGATACACCTCACTGGTTACCGGCAAGATACGCTGGATCCCTCCAGCCTTCTTGCTTTCTGTGCACCAGCCCTTCCTCACTTTGCCTTGCCCTCAAAGCTAACACCACTTAACTGCATTCTGCCATTGTGCAAAAGTCTATGAAATGTTTAGGTTTCTTTAAAGGATCACAGCTCTCATGAGATAACACCCCCCCATCATGGGACAGACATTTCAAGCTTCTTTTTTTGTAACCCTTCCCACAGGTCTTAGAACATGATGACCACTCCCCCAGCTGCCACTGGGGACAGGGATGGTCTGCACAAGGTCTGGTGCTGGCTGGCTTCACTTCCTTTGCACACTCGGAAGCAGGCTGTCCATTAATGTCTCGGCATTCTACTAGTCTTCTCTGCCAACCCAATTCACATGACTTAGAACATTCGCCCCACTCTTCTATGACCCATGCTGAAAAAGTGGGGATAGCATTGAAAGATTCCTTCTTCTTCTTTACGAAGTAGGTGTATTTAATTTTAGGTCGAAGGGCATTGCCCACAGTAAGAACCTGGATGGTCAAGGGTTCTTTGAGAGGACTAAAGCTGCGAATTCTCTCCAGTGCCGCAGAGGACCCGCTATACCTCAAGACAACACCTTTGTACATAATGTCTTGCTCTAAGGTGGACAAAGTGTAGTCACCGTTAAGAATATAAGTGCCATCGACAGCTTTGATGGCGAGAAAGCTGCCATTGTTCCTGGATCCCCTCTGGTTCCGTTGTTTCACTTCGATGTTGGTGGCTCCAGTTGGAATTGTGATGATATCATGATATCCGGGTCTGCAGGCGACAAAAACAGGCATAAATCTCTGAATCACTGGCTAATTAGATTATTTAGCTTAAAAACACATTAATCTTTTATGAGACATGATTTTTTTCCCAGGCCTGTTGAAAGGCCCATTTAAATTATAACGTCTGCGAATAGGTGTTTTAAAACTTACTTTGCACTAGTAACTGATCCTGATATTTTCTTACAAGTAGATCCATTTCCCCCACAAACACCACATTTATCAAACTTCTTTTTGGAGTCTATGATGCGATCACAACCAGCTTTTACACACTGTCCTTGCACACAGACAGAGGTGGAATCTGGGCTACATGGAGTACCATCTACAACCTGAAAAAAGGACACATGTCTAGTGTTACATACAAGCAAAGGAAGGAGATGCTGCAGTGACAAGTTTAAACATATTCTCTCCACTTTCCTGACCATGCTAATTAAAAACAGTACCATCTACATATTATGCATTTCATGCATTTACCCTTCACTTTGGCGTGTTTTTCAATACTACATATAGACATCTGAAGAAATTAGAGATTTTTAAAAATTATTTATCTATTGACCTAGCTCTCCTCCAGCTAAGGTCATGAAAGTAGAACTCTTTGTCACTTTGATTACTGCTGTATCTTCAGAGCTTAGAATAATTAATATCTGGCAAGAGTAAGTGCTTCATAAATCACTTGCTGAATACTGAATCTGCAACTTGGGAGTATTTTCATAGCCCATGGTGCTAATGACACATGATCGTCTCAATCACATTAAATTCCATTTTCTATCTCAGAGCCAGATGTATTCCCTTAGCAAAGCAGCAAAAGAAATGATGTTTTTCCTAGTTCAGTATGTGTTTTCAAACATAAAAATTATCAATACTCAGACTGCCATTTCAATTATTCTGTTTGCATCTGCTACTGCTAGTTACCCAGTAACAAGTATTTTGGATCATGCATAAACTATTTTCCAAAACTAGTGGTTACTGTGTGAACATATAATGTATCTAACTATGAGCTGTATGTGAAGCCTAGTCACACAGAGGAGTGCTTGATTGTCCAAAAAGCTTCTCCTTGTAATAAAAGAGTAATAGTGAACAACTGCAAGCATCTGAAATGTTAGATTTAAGCTTCATTCAGAACTGAAAACAACACTAAACTCAAAGCAGGCAGTTGCCAATTAATGTAAAAGAAAAGGAGTTCAAGTGTGAAATTGAAGATATGTTAGTATGGAAAGCAAAGAAAGTACATCAAAAATTACTTGAAAAGGTAGCAAGCCTACGCCTAAGTTTTTAGGTAAAAATAAGGTAAAAATTACCTTGGGCTGCAAAACAAAGAAGTAGCCAATGCCTTTGGCTTGGCAGATGAGCTTGCACCTGTCCTTTGGTGAGACGCCAGCGTACTTGGGAATCCATTCCACCGCGGGTCCACTCCCAAAGGAAGCTTTTGAAAACTCATTGTGTGCCTCACATTGTTCCTCTCTAAAGGTTTTTCCTGGAAAGAGAATAATATGATAACGTTATCAGTTTCTAATCTTGAGCCACCTGTTTGTGGGTATATCTTTTTTTTATCCCACTTCTTAAAATCAGAGTCCGTTGCTCCTCACCATTATTGTCTGGACAGTCCTCAATGTTACAGGATCTGTAGCGTACTCGCTTGCCTTCACAGTACTTCCCTCCATTCTTTGGGACTGGGTTATCACATTCCCTCATCGTGTACTGGACTCCTCCACCGCACGTTCTCGAACAGTCTCCCCAAGGTCCCCACATCCCCCAGCTTCCATGAAAAGGAGTCTAAATGGAGACACAAATCATCAGCATTAGAATTCTCTAAAGAGAACTTTTAGGGTGTCAAAGAAAACCACATGGGACAAAGAATCAATTCTAAAAATAAGCCATCTCGCATTCCTGCTAGAGGACACAGATGGGGATGTTTAACTTGGTATCAAATCTTTTACCATCACTTTGTTCTTTTCAATTCTGAATATGTTTCAGTAGAAAAACTCACATCAAAATGCTTTCTGTCGGTTTTGTTCACACATTTGCCATTGATACACCATTTCCCTTCTCCGCAGCTGGTGCCATCTGCCCATGGGAAGTGTTTGGTTTGGCACACTAGCACTCCGCCAGAGGTGCCGGTACACCACAAGGTGCTGCACGTGCTAGCTGCATCAGGGCAGTGTTTGGAGTCTTCCCCAAATGTAAACTGGCACTGCCGGTTGGCATCGTACGAGGTGCCAGGGAGATCGCCTGGGAGCTGTATGGGATTCTGGGGCTTGTCCATCAAACATTCCCCTGCAAAGCAAATGCCAACCAATATTAATACAGAGTTAGTGAGGGCATGCAGAGATAGATCCCATTTCAGAAAATATTTATCATATGAGAAAACAGATAGCAAAGTGATTTGAAAACTGTAAAGCTGGGGGAGGGAAATGCTAAAGAGATTTAGATTACTATTAAGATCTTATCCTCAATGGAGTATTTCTATATTAACAATGACTAGGAAGTTATTGATCTGCTAACAATGTGAATGAATGGACTTTGGGAGCTACTCAACGAGAAGCACTATTTTTTATTTGGAATTAAGATCTCAACAGTCAGGATCTTGACAGAGGAAAAGTAATGTTTAAGTGGGGAAAATAAAAAGAGCAAAAAGGAAACAGTTCATTTAACTAAACTTTATGCATGAAAGGTTGGATGCCATCTAGAGAGAGTAGCTGGAACATCTCACCATGACCATTATCCAGAAATGATGTAATCATGTAGGCACTGCAAGGAGACCAAGGCTGGCTATGGTCCAAGTTGGAAAGCATTGACGCCATCATGTGGGAATCCTGGTTCACACCATTAAGGCTGGCACACTGCTTTGCATCATCATGTGGCATGTTAAACACGTGGCCTAGGAAGCAATCCAAAACCCACATTAAAATATGGATCATGGCTCAGTGTGGTGGCTCACACCTGTAATTCCAGAAGCTGAGGCGGGCGGATCACTTGAGGTCAGGAGTTCAAGACCAGCATGGCCAACATGGCGAAACCCCGTCTCTACTAAAAATACAAAAATCAGCTGGGTGTAGTGGCATGCACCTGTAATCCCAGCTACTGGGCAGGCTGAGGTAGCAGAATCACTTGAACCCAGGAGGTGGAGATTGCAGTGAGCCAAGATCATGCCACTCCACTCCAGCCTGGGAGACAAGAGTGAGACTCCATCTCAAAAAATAAATAAATAAACAAATAAATAAATAAATAAATAAATAAATAAATAAATAAATAAAATAAAATATGGATGATTTGCAGCAGGTTCTTTTTTCCCAACAGGGATTCTTTCATTTGTCCCAAAATAATATTTCTAAAGGAAGAAATATATTTAGGAGAAAGGCTATTTTGGAGACCATGTCTACTTTTCACAGGGTGTAAACAAACATACACATTTCCAAATGTCCAGAGCTACTGCTATCTTATTTTTTACTTTAATAAAAATGACCATGTTTGAAATAGTGAAAAAATATTTTCTAGTTTCTAATAAGATGTACTAGGACCTAAAATAGCGATATAACCTACAGACTCTCCTTCTTATATTGTTTTACCAGTTTACATTTCTGAATTGGGCTTAACTCCTGCTTGGAAGCAGCCTTACCTAATTCATGGGCTGTGGTGAAGGCAGCTTGTAAACCATCATCTTCTATGACAGAGCAGCTTCTGCTCGGATCACACACAGTTCCAACATCAGCCATCCCAAGAGTATCACATGTCTGGGACCCACACAAGTCCTACAAAAAGCAAAGGTAAATCCTTATTAATAAGGGGAGCATGAACCTTGGGATCTAAATTTTTTTGGCAGGGTGTGCCTTCACATATGCTTTGGAGCATCTACATTCATTATTGTTGACATAAGATTTCATGTGACTTTAATCAAGCTTTTCTCCTAATGCTTTTAAAATAGAACTGTGAAACTTGAAATATTAAAATTACAGTAGAAATAAGTAAGATAAACCATGCTAGCCAATTAAAAAAATGTTAACTGCAAAAACACTGGTGAAATGCCTTGTATATATCTTTTTGGTACAATGTAGACTCCTAAGAGGACAGTCTCACAACTGGTACCTTCTTCCTCTTACCTGTCTGGTGAAAAGAATTGCTGTGTCATAGTGCTCTGCATCCCGGTCACTGGGTGGGTTGTGCTGCTTTTGCCAGTTGCAGAAGTTCCGCAGAGTGAGGGCAGCATTGGAAGTCACTTCCGGCCCCTTCTGTTCATCGTGGATGACCAAGATCTTCACCACCACCAGGCTAACTGAATTACGAATGCTGGGGTGTTTGTACAACCTGGCTGCCACCGAAAATAACGTGAGAAGGTAATGCTTTAGACCACTGCCGTGGAATTCTGCCATCGACTGGTCTGCCACAAGCATGGTTTCCACATAGCGGTGACTGGACACAAATCGCTTCTTTCTTATGCTTCCAGTTCCTGTAAAGAAAAAAAAAGAAAGTTTGCTACGGTCAGGCTGTCCAAGAATAGTTACCTTTCTAGCATATATTAGGAAAGCCTAACCAGTCAAAGCAAACAAAGCAAAAATATACCCGGAACAACAAAAACAAAAATATTTGCATCTCTTCACTCAAAGTGTTATTTTTAAAGTTCTCTTCTCTCCTTTAAATAAAAAGACCAGGCGCTCCTCTGCATGGTCAGGCTCTTTCTGTGTGTGTGTAAGCAGGATTTCTTCTGTTGTCTTTGAAATCCTACAGTCTGAACAAGGCAGTTTCGCACATCATCCTGCCCAATTGTAAAATCTTGGAGCAAGGGTGGCAGGCAGAGGCCCTGAGTCACTCTTTCACAGGCGAGGGCTCAAATCCTGAATGAGATCATCGGGCTCCACGTGGAAGGCCTCGGGTAGGGCCTGGGCTGCTGCCAAGGGGCCGGGCCTTAAGGAATCTCAGACTGCACAGCTCTGCTGTCTCATTCCAGAGGTCCCTGGGGTGCTCCGCTCTTGCCAATTCCGGGCACAAGGACCACCCACTCTGCCCAGCCGCCTATGGCCCCACTCCCACTGCCCCAGGGAAATAAGTTCTGACTTCCAGGCAACATTGATTATTTGGAACACGGTCTTCCACTCCGGACTGAGACCCAACCCCTGGGGAAAGTCCTGAACTGGGCTGCGACCACTTTGTTGCCAGGAGTAGAGGAGCAGGGGAAAAGGGGAGAATTATTTTAAAAATACACGCGAGAGAGTTAAAGAAGGAACAAGGCACCAAAGTGATAAAAGGAACTGGAGAATAAGCACTGCACACAACAGAGAAGGCGTAGCAGGAAGGACCTGCAGTGACTTTCAACAGTGCTTGAGAGCAGAATTATGGCCGCGAGAGGGAGTGCAAACTGGGAGGCGGGGCAAGCCCGGGAAAGACCTCCCAAGCAGGTTCTGCGGAGGGGCCCCACAGCCTTCAGCCGGCCCGGGTCAGCCTTATAAGGGGGAAAGGGGACAGATCCTGCAGAACAGAGATCCTAGCGTAGCCGCTCAGGGTACCTTCCTAGGTCACCATTGGTCCTCTGCCCTCTCCACATCCGCCCTCCAGTGAGCGCAGGATGCACGCACAGGCAGCGGTTACAAAACTCAGCGCAACATTGCAACCCGGACAAAAAGCACACACAAAATCGTTAAAAAGAAATACACAGAGTGGAAAGAACTCGCACAAGCTCCAACTCTAAAGGTGGAAGGAGTCAGGTTACAAATTCTCCCTCCCCGGCCTAAATGCTTTGCTTTAGTTTGCAGAAAATCGTTTGTCAGTTTTTTTCTTGGTTATTCATTATTCGGCCAAATGAAAGTGTGTTTTCTAGCTGAGTTCACCAATCCAAACCTCAAACCACATTCCTCCACTCCAGGCCCGCGTTCTGTCCGCGGACTTATGCTCCTGCCTGCCAGCAGGAGTCTATCCTGAAGTCGCGTGGGATAGAGAAAGTGAGAAGAGGATGAATGGACAAACGAGAGCAATTCTTCTACCTGTGGGCTGTCCTACGCGTTGCAGTGCCGGGTCCTGCGGCGACCACTGAGCCCCTTCGTCCTCGCCCTCATTCCCTTCGTCCTCGTCTTCCGTCTCCGCTTTCCCAGTCGGCCGGGGCTCGTCGTCCACTACCCCGCACGTGCCGCCGCCGTCGCCCTGCCGATTCCGCCGCAGGAGGTGGAACTGTAGTGGTGCCGGCGGCTTCTCCCCTGGGGCGGCGGTGGCGAGGCGCTCGCTGGCGGCGGGCAGCGGCTGGATGAAATACGCCTCGCCCCGCAGGTAGAAGGCGCCGCGCACGCCCTCGCAGAGGCTGAGGGCGGCAGCTGAGCTGGGATCGCCATTCACTGTGCCGGAGTAGAAGCAGTGCGCCAGGTCGGGTTCCGGAAGAGGCGTCTCCGACCCGGGTTTGCGCCCCACGTTCTGGAGCGTGAAGCCGGGCGCCAAAAAGCTGCTGTCGGGCCGCAGCTCTAGATCCAGCTGCTGGTCAAAGGCGTGCAGGCGGAGGCGCGTGGTCCCGTGGCCCGGGGCGCGCTCCAGCTCCGGCACCACCAGCTCCTCGTCCTCCTCGGAGGGGCGCCCGAGTGCGTCCGACACCGCCAGTAGCGCCGCGGCAAGCAGCAGCAACGTGGGCACTGGCCCAAAGCTCCGAGACCCCGGAGCCCGGTCAGCGTTCCCCATGTCGCTGCCCAACTTGCGCCTTCCGAACCCCTCGGGTACAGCTCGCTGCATTGGAGCCCCAGGAGACACCGCTGGCAGCAGCGCACGGAGCGAGAGAGCTTTAGTTCGGGTCGGGAGAGCAAAGCCTCGCTGGCCTGCTCTGGATTGTTAAAATTAACAATTTCTATTATTCGTTGGAAGGGCGCGCAGAGCCGGCTACAGCCGAAGCTCCCGGAGTCACTAAGAGGAGGCGCTGCAGTTCTGCCTGCGCGCGGGAAGTTTTTCTTCCAGCGCAAAGTTGGAGACACTGAGAGGCAGGCGCAGGCAGAGCGGCTCTGCGGGGACAAGAAGCGCTCTGGGGCGCCTCCGGGGCTGAGGCAACGCGGAGATTGGTGCCTGGCGCCCCTCTTCGGCCTCCGCCTTGGCTGCGGTGTTGCTCACTCTGCGCAGGGCTCTCCCCTCTCTGTCCGGTAGCGCACCCTGGCTTTGCAATAGCCCCTGGGTCGGAGCCGCTTTCCAGCGAGTGCAAGAACCGGGCAACCGAGCGGTCCTTTTATAGTGGACCGTGAACCCACCCGCTCCCCCACCCCACTCCTCCCCTTTGGCCCTTTTCCATCCGAAAGACGCCGCCCCCGGCTCCGTTGGTGCTAAACCGCGCTCTGCGCTGCGGGCTAGGGAGGGGGAGGGGGCAGCCTCCGCCCTGGCTCCGCGCCACTGCTCGTCCATCTAGGGGCGGAAGGGGCACTGTGACCAGCACTTTGTACTGCTGGGGCCGCTCCAGGGAGAAGACTCTCCCTACCACCGCTCTTCTCCCTCGCCGGTTTCCTGGACCACCCTTCCTCCCCACCGCCCGGTTGCGGTAACTCAGTTACCGCGCTGGGCTGCGGTTCCCGGGCAGGAAGGTTCGGGTGGAGAACGGAGTCCCTTCTCCAACATTTCCCTATCCTGGAGCTGCCCTGAGTCTCCTTCCCTACTCCCTCAGTTCCCTCTTCCCCAATCTAGGAGATGAGCTAGGGCTACACTTTCTAGAAAAATACCCCACCCCACTTCTCCACCTTCGCAGCCTGCCAGGATCTCCTTAGCCGCCGCCTGCTCTCTTTGCCCCAACTTTTCTCGGGAAAGCTTGGTTGGCCCTGCGCTTCCCCCAGAAAGCATGCCTGGGTGAGGGGCCAGGTGACACTTTTCAGGGTCTGGATTTTAAAATATGTCTGCTTATGCCTTCACCCTCCACCAACCCCCATCCCACACGCCACCTCTTCCCCATTGACGACTTTGTGAGGACCCGGTTTCACATTTCTGGAATGGGTGATCTGGGACGCGGCTCAATTCCCTAGAGCCTAAGGAGGGAATTGCGCTTTCTCTTCTTCATTTGAGAAATGATCGGCTCCCGCCAGTCTGCGTGCTTCCGCTCAGCAGCAGCTGCAAGCCCTAGGCCAGCGTCGCAGAAACGGCCAGGAACCCCACTTTCCTACCCGGGGGCCAGCAGCGATCGCTGGGGCTAGCAAGCGTGCAGTGGGGTAAAGAAGGAAATCGGCTGCCTTCCCGGACCCCTCCTTCCTCTTCCTACCAGGAAGGGAAAAGGCTATATCCGCGTTACGAAAGCGAGGAGAGTTGAGTCTTTCCACCAACAGGTCCTTAGGAAAAAAAACTGAGTGGCTTTTCTCTCCAAAATGTGGGAGGGGCTCAAGGACCCAGAGGAAGGACGTGTTTCACAGCGGAAAGCCACGGGGACAATGGCGAGAGCGACCGCCCTAGCCCCGGGCAGACCCGCAACCCGCACACTCGCGCGCCCCCGCGTTAGTGCTCGACCTGGTCTCCGCCTTTCCGCCCCACCCCCGTCCGCTCTCTTGGTTGGCTCCAAGTTGATCTGGGTCCTTTCCTCGCTCCTCCCCAGATCTTCCCAACTTCAGTCGGCCCCAGCCAGAAGCGTCCCTTCTAGTTCTCCCACACGTCCCTCTTCCAAGCTTTCCTTTCCGGATGCTTTCCAATTTCTTTTTTCCTAGCGAGATTGCTTACTTGAAAAACGAAAACAAAAACATTGCTTTCCACTCACCAGGAAAAACCAAATGAGCAAGAATGGCAGAGAGAAGCCACTCCGCTTACTTCTGAAAGGGTTTAGTAACGACCTCTAGTCCCCACACATTTAGGAGTGGGTGGTTTCGTAAATGTAATTTTGGTTTCCTAAAATCACCCTCATCGTTGAACGTTGAATGATCAACCAAGGCCTTAGATGTATTTTGACAGCTCTCGATTAACATTCTGATAGTGTTTCTGCCTACCTCTTTTCAATGAGTCTCTCCTTGCAGCCCTCGCTCTCTTACCCGTTCCATTTCTCCTTCAAACTCAACAGTGACACCCGCACACATGAGTGTGTGATTCTTTTCTGCATTGTCCAGCATTGTCCAGCCTACCTCCTCCTCTTCGACTTTGAACTACGAGGATTATTCCTTTCTGTTTCTGTTTCCCAAGCGTCTTTTCCCAAACATCTGATCATTCCTACTTCCCAGTTTGGTTCTCAGACTTTTTTTTTTTTAACATTGTTATCTTCTATTACAGTAATTTTTTGACGGTCCATTTTCTATTATTTCATTTCATTTTACTTGTTCTTTCTAGCTAGAAGAAAGGTAAGATACTTGAGAGAACATATGAGCAAAGTCATGTCAGACTTTCAAGATATTGACGTCGGGATCACAAAAGCGTGAAGGCAAAGCCATTCGTACATTTTCAAACCTCTTGCTTAGAAGAGGGCTCAGAAGATAATATATGGTGACAAAAGTTAGAGTCTCAGAGTGGCTTTGAGATGGAGATTTGAGATAGAGATTTTGGATTTTCATAATCTCCATCTCAAGGAGAGGTGGCCCAGGGGCTGAATGAAAATTAGTGAAGGTAGATGTGATTCCCTTAAATTGGGGTAAGAAGGGACAAAAACAGCAGAAAATCTGTATCTTTACAGACATATATAATGTATTTCAGTCTGTCAACTTCTCTACATAAACTGTAGCTTTTAAAAATATGTTAATGTAAGTTTGATCTTTAGTGTGTTTCTACCTATTCTTTTTGGAGGTTTGTTTAAAGCATGCATTTCTGATCTTGAATGGGTTACTACAAATCCATTATAATTTTTTCATATTTCATGTTGCAGATACAAATAGAGTTGAAAAAATGGAGAGTTAAAGGCAAAAGGATGGCCGGGAACATGGCTTTTTTATTCTCTGGGTTTCTGTCCAGATTTCTGTTCTTTTGCATAATGACTCCAATCTGTTGTGCACCTGTAGTTCTGGGAAATGATTCTTTTTTAATCGCTTCAACAGAGACATGGATGTTGGAGTTGCCAACTACTAAGCGGAAAAACTCCATCCATGCTCAGAAGAACATTTAATCCACTCACTTTCTCTCTCTTTTTTTTTTAAAGATCAGCACTCATCAGGCATTTGTGGTAATATGCAAATATTATACATATAACATATATGTATATTTATAAGCAAAATGTGAATTAGAAAAACATTTGAATGTAGAAACAGACCACAGGAGTAAATTTCTACAAGGCACTAGTAAAAGTGACATGTAATGTTGGGTTCTTATAGTGGGTTTCTTAATCCAATTTTTGCCCCTTGATTTGAATGGGCACCCAAAATAACACATGCTATCTTAATCCCTACTCCCCATGTTTTGGATCTTATTTTTATAGAATACATATGGGCTTATATAAGCATTAATCTTAACATGTTCTAATTTACATATGTAAGCCAATTTTTATTTCTAGAGATAATAGAACAAAACTCAAAACATTTGACATAAATTATTGGAACAATTAACTGTTTGATCTATTAAACACATTATTGTCCCCTATGAACAGAGGGACTGTCTGAAAAAAAGAACAAGTTGCTTGCAGTTTAAAGTGAGAGATAAGCATTAAGGTGTTAATTTCTATTTACACTTTATATGTTCGTATTTGTTTCACTGATTCATATGTTATAGACACAATATTCTATTCACAATTTTCACGAAGTCTATACCAAATTAAGTATTCAACAAGTAGCCATGAAATGAGGAAATCTGGTAATATACATGAGCTATTAGAATTGTTTTCATGTAAACATTGTCTAGAGAAACAACTAATGTGCATATTTTATAACCAGGAAATGCTTTTTATTCACATGTTAGTACCGTAAGATTGACTAATGAGAAGTAGGGAAGCTGTTTGGTATTAGTCTTCCTTTTGGGAACATATGGTCTAAAGTAATATTGGACAAATGGATATTTTATTTGATCACAAATGAGAAAGTAGTTAGAAAACTTCTAGTTTAAACAGGTTATGTACCCAGAAGTATTGCAAATATTGGAGACAGAAAAATTATTGTAGCTTACATTTAGATTCAAAATTGATATTCCCTCCAAATCATGCACTTGTAGAACTAAGAGGAGTATAATCTGCCAAATCGACTCCTTCTGGGTAATTGATGCAGAAATGAGACTCAAAAGGGTTAAGTAGTTTTCCCAAGACGTCTAGCGAGAGTCAAACAGGGGGCTTAGAAATGACTCTGACTCATAACTTTTAATCAACTGTTTGACATTTTAACCTATCTAATTGTGTAGGAGGTAATTATGTTGTCAGACTTTGGAATGATGTTGTTTCCAGTTAAGTTTTTTTTTTTTTTTAATTATAAATAGGAATTTTCCGGCAATAAAAAATTTCCACCTTAAAAGATTCACGGACTTTAGTACTTCTTTCTCCAAACACAAGGTGGCGATGGTCTACAACAAATGATGCGCAAATCGGTTTTGTTTTGGTTTTTGTTTTTTTTCTTTTTTATTCTTAATAGTTCAAGTTAAGAATTTGCAAAAGTTTTACATCTTCTTAATCATATTTAATAAATTCTAATTAATTATTCTCCTACATCTTGGTATTATGGAAAATATTTTTAAAATATTACAATGTTAAATGAATTTATTCTTAAGGGCATAATAAAATGCTTTTTAAACCAACTACTTTTTAATTATGTATGCGTATTACCATAAGCGAAAATCCAATTAAACTTTAAAGAAAGAAAACTGCCTCTGACAAAATAATACTGTGGACCACTTTTATTCATTACATTTGAGAACTTCCTGCCGTTCAAATGAAAAGATTAAGTAATTTGCAATCCATTAAAATAGATTAAAACTCACTCATTTATTCTATAGATATTAAGTACATACAGTATGTTTAGTATACATCAATACTTGACGATCAATACTAGTTAACTGGTTTTCTTGGTTTAGAAATTTTCCTTAGCAACAACATAAAGCTTAAAATGAAAAAAGAAAAGTGAGAAAAACGTTCTACCACCAGGTGGTGACAAAAGATAAAATTTAAAATCACTCTTAACAAGTGCGTACTTCATATAATTCTTGAATACTGCAAATAGAAGTGACTTCCGAATGTCATGTGAATTTAAAATCATATTCTAGGAATATTGTATTACTTAAAGCAAATTATCTCTAGTTTAATAAGTGCTGGAATTGGAAGTGGACAGTTTTAGTCAGCAGGCGGCACTTGAGACCACAGAAGAAGATATTTTAAAATATTTCACTACTGCTTTTTTTCCCCACCCAGCTTACAATTATTGATTAGCTGATTGAGATAGGAGCTGGTCCCCTCCCTACACTTCCACTAGCAGGGATTTAATCAGAGGCTGAAAATCAATTGTCCTTTGAAAGTGATTTTTGCTAAACATAAAGAGCAATATTTGGTTATATGTCAGCCTCTGTCCTACAACTTTATCACTTTATAATGCTCTTTTGTGTAAGATACAATAAATCTTATTGATAACCAAAAACTGAATTATGAATTATTGCCATTCATTGGCCATCTACTTGGGCAATTACAACAGTTAGTAGCTCAGAAGCACTGATATTTGAACACTGTATCTTCAAATTCCTAGGCCTGGGTTAGGATGCTTGCTGCTGGAAACACTGGCTGGAAAGCTTTCTTGTTCCTTGTGGCTCTCAGGTCACCCTGAGAACTGGACACACTTGTAATTGGTTGACGGTAGGCTTGTATATTCATGAAATGTTGATTGGAAAGGCCTAGACAATCTCTCTAAATACATAACTGGACAAGATAGTTGAAAGGATTAGAGTTGGACACCATTCTAGAGTGGCACAATGTCTAAAGCATAGAGTCTGGGGGTCTTCCTGTTCCCTGCATTTCATACCCTGAGAGCTTGTGGTGGAGAGCCACATAATCCACATTTGAATTCTGGCAATCTGACTGCTGCATCCTTACTTTGTGGCTTCAAGGAAGCCATTGATCATCCTTGAGCCTCCTCATGTGTGAAATGGAGATGACAACAATCCTGAATTGAAGGATAATGCACCATTGTATTTGCTTCCTCCTCTGTCTCTTCCTTCCTAGTTACCCTCTCCTGTTTCCTAAACTTACTTACCCTTCCCGCCTCTACAGGGACTGCATGCACACAAGCCCTTTTCTCAGGTTGTGCTTTCTAGGCTAAACTGAGTTGAAAACAACGAGCATCAGGAGATCTTCTAGAGGGGACTGCTCACTGATTAGAGGGCAGTAGAACCCCTTTGCTGGTGGTGAATGGAATGGGATAGCCCCCCGCATCAGTGCAATGACAAAGAGTCTCTGTGTGGGATGAGGTGGTAGTGTGGGGTGAGGAGCAGGTTTATGCAGCAGCAGTGGCGCTTAGACAGTGTGAGGAAAATAACAATTGAAAGGAACACGTAGTTGGATGGGTTTTGATAGTTGCTTCAGAGCAGGGGCTGGCAAGCTATGACCTTCAGGCTGACCATCTGTTTTTGTAAATAAAGTTTTACTGGAACAAAGTCATGATCATTTGTGTATGTATTTTTCATGGTTGCTTTCAGAGTACAAAGCAGAGTTGAATAATTGCAAAAGAGAGCAATGTCCTCCAGTCCAAACTATTTGTTATCTGGCCCCTTCACAAAAAGTTTACCAATGCCTGTTTTGAAGGTTATTTTGCAAATATAGAGATTACATAGTTTTCTAACTTAATTTCAAGACATGCCATAGAAGTCACTTTTATCTCCTGCAATCAGAGAGCGGACAATGCTGAAAATCTAAAAATGTATAATCTTATAGTTGTTTTATATTAAAGTTAGGGTCCTACTAGAAAAACTGGGATTCTGAGACATAAAAGAGAGACATTTGGAGGGATGAGCCCCAGATTCTCCTAGACCCTGCAGAAGCAGATGTCACCCCCTTGCTAGAAGGGAACACCCTTTTTTCGCCTAGAGACTGTAAAGTTCTCAGCAGAGGCAGTTGCCTCAAAAGGATACTTGTCCTGCTCATCTTCTGCCCCATTTCCCCCTCATTCCTAGCCTCTTAAAGTCCAAAATTTCTGCGGGAACTTTTGTAAGAAACACTGACCATATGTATTAGTCAAGATTCTTCAGAGAGAGAGAACATATGTATTTAATGAGATTATGAGGAATTGGCTCACATGATTATAAGGCTGAGAAGTCCCATGACCTGGTGTCAGCATGCTGGAGACTCAAGAAAGTTAGTGGTTTGAATTTAGTTCAAGTCTGAAAGGTCTGAGAACCAGGGGAGTCGATGGTATAAATCCCAGTCCAAGGACAGAAAAAGACTGATGTCCCGGCTCAAACAGGCAGGAAGACAAAGGAGGGGAAATTCCTCCTTCCTCTGTCCCTTTTGTTCTATTCAGAGCTTCAGTGGATTGGATCATGCCCACCCACACTGGGGAGAGCAGTCTACTCTACTGGAGTTCACTGATTCGAATGTTAATCTCATCTGGCGACATGCTTACACACACACACAGAAACAGTGTTTCATCTAGGCACCCCTTGGCCTGGTTAAGTTGACACATAAAATTAACCATCACATCATATGAATTTTATTTCATAAATATTTTCCAAATTTAAAAAATGGAAGCAGTAGTGCATGTATCTAATATTGAAAGCAATATATGTTGTAAATATAACATACATCATATTGGAAGACCTCTCTCTCTCTCCATAGTAAAAATTCTGGGAATCTGGAGGGGTGATAGCCAAACCAAAACCAGGCCCAACTTCACTGTGAAGCTTGGTGGTGCTTGTCCATTCAGGTTTAATATCAACCTGATATTGATTCTAGTCAGGTATCTGGCTGAGATTTCCAGGATCCAACAATGATTCGAGAAATCTTTCGATTTGTCTGTCTGATCTAGAGAGATTCGGTTTGAGGAATGCTCATTATGTGTGTAGTAGGGGGAGATTTCACACTTCAGGTCCCATTTCCCTGCTTCCAGAGCAGTGGCTGCCTGCTGTTTCCTGCCAGACGGATTCTGCCCTTTATATCACTCCTATCTTAAGAACTCCAGTCCACTCAAGAGAATCAGCTGGCAGGGGAAGGGAACTAATTGCCAATTACTTCATAATTGAATATATATTTTTCTACTGTTTTGCTGTGACAATAATAATTCTTGATATTTGTTGAGTGCCTACTATATACCATGCCTACTTTACATACATAAGCTAATTAATGCTCACATGTAGATTTATTACTATCAATATCCCTATATCATTGATGAGCTTACTGAGGCAGAAATTTGGCTAGCCCACACAGATAATAATTGATGGAGTCAGGTAATCTGTTCTTTTAACCTTTAACACAATGTACTGTATATACACCTGTATTTAAAACATTGTGAGGGTGATGTGGTGTAGAGAAGAAAGAGGACTAGGTTGAGAATCAAAGTAGCCAGTTCCAGGTTGCAGCCGTCTAGCTCAATGGCCTCAGTTACCAACTCTCTGGGTCTCAGTTTCTAAATCTGGAATGGGTTGAACAGCTCCAACTTGAGTATTCCATAACTCTTAGTGTAATTTTTGTACTTTGAATGATGATAGATGTACAAATTGATGTACCTTTGTTTTAATGGTATATCTTTGTTTCCTAAGTGATTTATTATATCACCAACAATGGTGAGGAAATTTATTCCACAATTAAACTTTGCCTCAATTAGAACATTGTTCATATCAGAATATAAGACACACTTATTTCTATTTCCAGAAACCCACTGTAGATAATGGCATTATTGTCACCAGTGTCTGGAAACAGTGAATTAAAACTCTAAATAAGGCTATTCTGTTTTAGGTAATTTTGCTCATAAATAAACTGAGAAATATGATGGTATACAACAGGGTTTAGTGGGGATTTAGTGACACTTTTTGTAGATTCTGTAACTTTAAAAATCATACACAGTCATGTGCCACAAAACAATGTTTCAGTAAGTGTTGGACTGCATATATGACAGTGGTCTTATAAGAATATAGCACTGCATTTTTACTGTACCTTTTCTATGTTTAGATATACAAACACCATTGTGTACATTTGTATATAGCATTCGGTACAGTAACACATTGTACAGGTTTGCAGCCTAGAAGCAATAGCGTATATCACACAGCCGAAGTATGGAGTAGGCTTTGCCATCTAGATCTGTGTAAATACACTCTATGGTGTTCATACTGAGAGACAGGACTAGCTGGATTTCCTAGGCCGACTAAGAATCCCTAAGCCTAGCTGGGAAGGTGACCGCTTCCACCTTTCAACACGGGGCTTGCAACTTAGCTCACACCTGACCAGTCAGTTAGTAAAGAGAGCTCACTAAAATGCTGCTTAGGCAAAAACAGAAGGTAAAGAAATAGCCAATCATCTATCGCCTGAGAGCACAGCAGGAGGGACAATGATCGAGATATAAACCCAGACATTAGAGCCGGCAATGGCAACCCCTTTTGGGTCCCCTCCCTTTGTATGGGAGCTCTGTTTTCATTCTATTAAATCTTGCAACTGCACTCTTCTGGTCCATGTTTGTTATGGCTCCAGCTGAGCTTTCGCTCACCATCCACCACTGCTGTTTGCCGCCGTCGCAGACCCGCCGCTGACTTCCATCCCTCCGGATCCGGCAGGGTGTCCACTGTGTTCCTGATCCAGCGAGGTGCCCATTGCTGCTCCCGATCAGGCTAAAGGCTCGCCATTGTTTCTGCACGGCTAAGTGCCTGGGTTCGTCCTAATCGAGCTGAACACTAGTCACTGGGTTCCACGGTTCTCTTCCATGACCCACGACTTCTAATAAAGTTATAACACTCTATTAGTGTTATGTGGCCTGAGATTCCATTCCTTGGAATCCGTGAGGCCAAGAACCCCAGGTCAGAGAACACGAGGCTTGCCACTATCTTGGAAGTGGCCTGCCACCATTTTAGAAGTGGCCCGCCACCATCTTGGGAGCTGTGGGAGCAAGGACATTTTGGCAACCATGAAGGAACCTCCAAAGCAATGAGTAATACTGGACCACTTTCACTTGCTATTCTGTCCTATCCTTCCTTTGAATTGGAGGAAAATACCGGGCACCTGTCAGCCAGTTAAAAATGATTAGCATGGCCACCAGACTTAAGACTCAGTTGTGAGACTATCTGGGGAAGGGCCTTCTAACAACCCCCAACCCTTCTGGGTTGGGGATGTTGGTCTGCCTGGAGCCAGCTTCCACTTTCAATTTTCTTGGGAAAGTTGAGGGCCGACTAGAGGCAGAAATCTGTCATCCCAAACCCTCAGCAGTAGCCGTTTGAGATCATGGTGCAGCCAGAAGTTTCTACTCAACAGTTGCCCATGTGTGCGCCCTTACCTTTCCTTCTGACCCATACCTCCTGGGTCCCGACCACGACTTTCTTGAAAGTGTAGCCCCAAAATTCTCCTTACCTGTGAATCTACTTCCTCTGATGCCTGCCTCCTATGTACTAACGGTTCAGACTTTCATTTCCTGTAGCAAGTTGTATCTCCAAAGGGATCTAAGGAAGCTCTCTGCTGCCTCCTTAGACATCTAGGCTATAAACCCAGGGATTCTTGCCCCTGGTGTTCCTCCCAATTTAGGCATACAGTTCTCAACATGGGCCCCTCTGGGACCCGTTCCCCAGCACTCTTGCCAGGGCCCCAAGTTTGTAATGGTTAAGAGGAGAGAGAGAGAGAGAGATGGAGGAGAGAGGGAGACAAAGAGGGAGTCAAAGAAAAAAATAAAGAAGAAGATAAAAATAGTAAAAACACCCCCCCCCCCCAAAAAAAAAACACACACAAAACAAAACAGTGTGACACAGTGTGCCCTATTCCTATTCCTTTAAAAGCCAGGGTAAATTTAAAACTTATAATTGATAATTGAAGGTCTTCTCCGTGACCCTATAATACTCCAATACTACCTTGTTGTCAGTGTAAACAAGGGTGTAGCCTGAAAACACTGAGATCACTGACAACCCGGTAGCTTTCCTATCAAAAAATCCTTAACCCAGTAACCTGCAGATGCATTCAATCTGTAGCGGCAATTGCTTTGCTAACAGAAGAAAGTAGAAAAGTAACTTTTAGAGGAATCCTCATTGTGAGCACAACTCACCAGTTCAGAATTATTCTAAGTCAAAAAAGCAAAAAGGTTGCTTACTGACTCAACAGTCTTAAAGTATGGGGCTATTCTGTTAACAACAACAACAACAAAAAAGGTAATTTAACACCAACCACTGATAATTCCCTTAACCCAGCAGATTTCCTAACAGGGGATTTAAATCTTAATTACCATACAAAGGTCCGACCAGACCTAGGAGGAACTCGCTTCAGGACAGGACGATAGATGGTTCCTCCCGGGTGACTGAGGAAAAAACCACAATGAATATTCAGTAATTGATAGGGAGACTCTTGGGGAAGCAGAGTTAGAAAAATTGCCCAATAATTGGTCTCCTCAAATGTGGGAGCTGTTTGCACTCAGCCAAGCCTTAAAGTACTTACAGATTCAAAAAGACTATCTCAATCCTGACTCAAAAGATTACCTACACCCTCTCTGAAAGGAATTTGCATAAGAACTGCTTTTATGGGAATGCATCTTGATGGGGCAGCTGGATTGTTATGAAATACTCAGGAACCCAGCCCAGCTTTGGGACTCACCCCTGAGCACAAAGGCAGTGTTGGGCACGCTGGTAAAGGACCACTAGAATCCAGCAGCCCCGACACCTTTCTTTGTGGCCAAGAAAGGCGGGAAAACAGGTGCAGGACTGCTACACTGGTGACGTAACTAATCTGATAAGCAGAGGTCCATGGGTGGTTACGTACTCTGGAAAAGAATAAGCATTAGACCCTGAGAGGATGCTCTAGGACTAATGATGCTCATTGGAAAACGACCAGGGGTGCTGGCATCCCTATGTTCTTTTTTCAGATGGGAAATGTTCCCCCCGCCCCAAGGCAAAAACACCCCTAAGATGTACTCTGGAGAATTGGGACCAATTTGACCCTCAGATGCTAAGAAAGAAACGACTTGTATTCTTCTGCAGTACCGCCTGGCCACGATATCCTCTTCAAGGGGGAGAAACCTGGCCTCCTGAGGGAAGTATAAATTATAACACCAATTACAGCTAGACCTCTTTTGTAGAAAAGAAGGCAAATGGAGTGAAGTGCTGTATGTACAAACTTTCTTTTCATTAAGAGACAACTCGCAATTATGTAAAATGTGTTATTTCTGCCCTACAGGAAGCCCTGAGTCTACCTCCCTACCCCCTCGATCCCCTGACTCCTTCCCCAACTAATAAGGACCCCCTTCAGCCCAAAAGATCCAAAAGGAGATAGACAAAGGGGTAAACAATGAACCAGAGAGTGCCAATATTCCCCAGGTTTGCCCCTCCAAGCAGTGGGAGGAGGAGAATTCGGCCCAGCCAGAGTGCATGTACCATTTTCTCTCTGACTTAAAGCAAAGTAAAATAGACCTGGGTAAATTCTCAGATAACCCTGACGGCTATATTGATGTTTTACAAGGGTTAGGACAATCCTTTGATCTGACATGGAGAGATATAACGTTACTGCTGGATCAGACACTAACCCCAAATGAGAGAAGTGCCGCCATTACTGCAGCCCGAGAGTTTGGCGATCTCTGGCATCTCAGTCAGGTCAATGATAGGATGACAACAGAGGAAAGAGAACGATTCCCCACAGGCCAGCAGGCAGTTCCCAGTGTAGACCCTCACTGGGACACAGAATCAGAACATGGAGATTGGTGCCGCAGACATTTGCTAACTTGCGTGCTAGAAGGACTAAGGAAAACTAGGAAGAAGTCTATGAATTATTCAGTGATGTCCACTATAACACAGGGAAGGAAGAAAATCCTACTGCCTTTCTGGAGAGACTGAGGGAGGCATTGAGGAAGCATACCTCCCTGTCACCTGACTCTAAGCATATCTCCCTGTCACCAACTAATCTTAAAGGATAAGTTTATTACTCAGTCAGCTGCAGACATTAGGAAAAAACTTCCAAAGTCCACCTTAGGCCTGGAGCAAAACTTAGAAACCCGATTGAACTTGGCAACCTCGGTTTTTTATAATAGAGATCAGGAGCAGCAGATGGAACGGGACAAATGGGATTAAAAAAAGGCCACCGCTTTAGTCATGGCCCTCAGGCAAGTGGACTTTGGAGACTCTGGAAAAGGGAAAAACTGGGCAAATCGAATGCCTAATAGGGCTTGCTTCCAGTGTGGTCTACAAAGACACTTTAAAAAAGATTGTCCGAGTAGAAATAAGCTGCCCCCTCGTCCATGCCCCTTATGTCAAGGAATCACTGGAAGGGCCGTTGCCCCAGAGGATGAAGGTCCCTGAGTCAGAAGCCTCGAACCAGATGATCCAGTGGCAGGACTGAGGGTGCCCGGGGCAAGCGCCAGCCTATGCCATCACCCTCACAGAGCCCCAGGTATGCTTGGCCATTGAGGGCCAGGAGGTTAACAGTCTCCTGGGCACGGGTGCAGCCTTTTCAGTCTCACTCTCCTGTCCCGGATAACTGTCCTCCAGATCTGTCACTATCCGAGGGGTGCTAGGACAGCCAGTCACCAGATACTTCTCCCAGCCACTACGTTGTGACTTGGGAACTTTACTCTTTTCACATATTTTTCTAATTATGCCTGAAAGCCCCACTCCCTTGTTAAGGAGAGACATTCTAGCAAAAGCAGGCGCCATGACACACCTGAACACAGGAGAAGGAACACCCATTTGTTGTCCCCCGCTTGAGGAAGGAATTACTCCTGAAGTCTGGACAACAGAAGGACAATATGGACGAGCTAAGAATGCCCATCCTGTTCAATTTAAACTAAAGGATTCCACCTCCTTTCCCTACCAAAGGCAGTACCCCCTTAGACCCAAGGCCCAACATGGACTCCAAAGGATTGTTAAGGACCTAAAATCCCAAGGCCTAGTAAAGCCATGCAATAGCTCCTGCAATACTCCAATTTTAGGAGTACAGAAACCCAGTGGACAGTGGAGGTTAGTGCAAGATCTCAGGATTATCAATGAGGCTGCTGTTCCTCTATACCCAGCTGTACCTAACCCTTATACTCTGCTTTCCCAAATACCAGAGGAAGCAGAGTGGTTTACAGTCCAGGACCTCAAGGATGCCTTTTTCTGCATCCCTGTACATCCTGACTCTCAATTCTTGTTTGCCTTTGAAGATCCTTCAAACCCAACGTCTCAACTCACCTGGACTGTTTCACCCCAAGGGTTCAGGGATAGCCCCCATCTATTTGGCCAGGCATTAGCCCAAAACTTGAGCCAATTCTCATACCTGGACACTCTTGTCCTTTGGTACGTGGATGATTTACTTTTAGCCACCTGTTCAGAAACCTTGTGCCATCAAGCCACCCAAGCACTCTTTAATTTCCTCGCCACCTGTGGCTACAGGTTTCCAAACCAAAGGCTCAGCTCTGCTCACAGCAGGTTAAATACTTAGGGCTAAAATTATCCAAAGGCACCAGGGCCCTCAATGAGGAATGAATCCAGCCTATACTTGTTTATCCTCATCCCAAAACCCTAAAGCAACTAAGAGGGTTCCTTGGCATAACAGGTTTCTGCCGAATATGGATTCCCAGGTACGGCGAAATAGCCAGACCATTATATACACTAATTAAGGAGACTCAGAAAGCCAATACCTGTTTAGTAAGATGGACACCTGGACAGAAGCAGCCACTATACTCAGGATTTTTTTTTTTTTTTTTTTTTTTTTTCAGACAGAGTTTCACTGTGTTAGCCTGGATGGTCTCGATCTCTTGACCTCATGATCTGCCTGCCTTGGCCTCCCAAAGTGCTGGGATTACAGGCATGAACCACTGCACCAGGCTGCATAAATTCCATGTTAAGGAACTGGAGGAAAAGAAGTTTTCTTATCAATTGAAATGACTTTTAAAAGATTGTATAATTTCTTTATACAATCTTTTTTTTTTTTTTGAGACGGAGTCTCGCTCTGTCGCCCAGGGTGGAGTGCAGTGGCCGGATCTCAGCTCACTGCAAGCTCCACCTCCCGGGTTTACGCCATTCTCCTGCCTCAGCCTCCCGAGTAGCTGGGACTACAGGCGCCCGCCACCTCGCCTGGCTAGTTTTTTGTATTTTTTTAGTAGAGACGGGGGTTTCACGGTGTTAGCCAGGACGGTCTCGATCTCCTGACCTCGTGATCCGCCCATCTCGGCCTCCCAAAGTGCTGGGATTACAGGCTTGAGCCACCGCGCCCGGCCAGATTGTATAATTTTTATGTGACTTCATCAATTTTATTTTCTCTCCCTCTTTTCTTCCCTCCTCTCCTCGCTTCCTTCCATCCTCTCTTTTTATATATTTATTTATTTTTCTGTGTACTGTGCTTAACACAGATTTTTTAATGTTTATTAAATTCCTACTTTGTGTCAGGTGCTGTACTGGACACTAATGGTATATTCTTTGCACCCAAAGACTTCACAGTCTTATCAAGAATTGTTAGAATACTCGCTGTTTGGTGTAGCTAGTGATCTACAGGGAAAAGAGGCAGAATAGAGAGCTTGGGACCATTAACTTCGTTCAAGGGCATGAGGTGGGGGGAGGAGGGAGCAGAGACGTTTTACAAAGGGAGAGTTATTGATCTGATTTTCTTCATTATATTATTTTGAGACTTGATAGATCTATCTTGTATGTGAATAATATTTCTGTGTCTGTTCCTTTTCTAAAAAGTTAAGAATATGGAACACTTCACTTCTTTTGGAAAGTTCATGTTTTCTAGAAAAGATTTTTCAATTGATGTTCTACTGATTTACATTAGCACATTTTACTCTGTGTAGCTTAGTTTCTACATTTTAAATTGTCCTTATTAATTTTTCTTCTGTTTTAAAGCAATATAAAATCTATATGACCATGCACAGATATTCACACATGAAAAGACTTTATTACTGAAAAATACAGTTTAGCAACTTCAGGAAATAACAAAGAAAATTATGCTAAATCTAATTTTAAAATCTAAATCTAAATTATGCTAAAATCTAATTTTAAAAGCAGAGTGAATAGCTTTTATTGTTTAACTCTTTCTGCTTATCTGTAAAACTTTTCTTTAGCATCATGTAAGAATTTTATCAATGCCTCTTTGTTCTTTGAAAAAAGGAAACACATGAGAGCTTATAAAACTCAAACTCTAAAGTGTCATTCACTACTTAGTGTAAAGAATGTATCTGGGGCATTTTTTCATTGTAAAGAAAAACTTTAAACTTCGAGTCTTCAATTTAATATTAAAATATTTTAAATATTTTGCATTACTATTTTCTCCTTTACATATGGTTTACTTATTCTCTTTAAAATGATTGTGTATGAGTAATAGGAAAAGGCTTTTTGACTTCTTGTATTTTTTGCCTACTTTTCTAATTATTTCTGTTAAGGATGGTACATAATAGTGAAACGATTGATGAGGAGAATCTTATCTTCCTAAGAAAAAGCTTGTTTTCACTTCCTTTTTCTTAGAGAAGAGGGAAATGCATATACTGAGAAGTAAAAATTGCAAATGAAAAATAATTTAGTTTTTGTCCTATACTTATTTTTTGTAGACTACATTATATATCTATATTTATATGTATACACACAAACATTCATACATTAGAGCAATCAATATATGCTTTTACTTATACTTTTACAAATTGTGATAGTCTTACAATCTTGAATGTATTATCTGAATTGGCACTTTGAATAATATATCATTTTTAATGTGAATCATTTGAGGAGTTGAAAAGTGCCGTTTGAATGCAATATGTTTTCAACTTGAAAGGTCTTTTTTCCTCATTCATTCTCTGGTAACATTAATGTAAATGTTAACATATAGGCTCAGTGGTTCTCCAAGAAACCTAAAAGAGTAAAGAAAATAATCACAATGAAAAATGAACTTTTCTGATTAATAAATGATTCAAAGACATAAATCATTCACAAAATATTGGACAATCCAAGACAAACATATATAAAATATTTTTAACAATACTTGAGTAAAATTGATTTAGCTATAACTCACAATAATGATGATGATAGTGGTGGTGGTATAATAACTCACATTTACTCACTACTGGGGTTTTCAGACACTACACTAAATACTTCCCATGTATTAGTTTATTTCCTCAAAAGAGCCCTATGAAATATTTTCTATTAATTGTTGGAAGCTTAGAATTGTTAATTGAACTACCTAAGGTCCCATGGCTAAGAAGCAGTTTATGTAGTCATTATCAACTGTCTACCAAATATTTCTGGTTCTCTTTCCAAGCACATGTTAGTATTGTACTTCCCCACCCATTTGAAATTAGGTGTGTCTGTGTGACTTGCTCTAGTAAACTGTGAGCCAAGTGACTTAAATTGGCCAATAAAATGAAAGCAGAATACGACTTCCAGTTGGAAACTCTGAAGCCACTGAGTGATTTGCCATGCTCTCTTTATTTTCCTCTGTAATGACAAAGCTTATGTCAAAATCACTGGCTGCTCTATAAGCCTGAGTCTTGGAAGAATGACAATGACAACAGAGCTCACAACCATAATGGACAAGCAGATTCGAGGTGCTGGCACGTTCAGTGTCTGGGGAAGATAGCTCTTCAGTTCACAGATAACTGTCTTCTAGCTGTGTCCTCACATGTTTGAAGGGGCTGGGCGTCTCTCTTGGGCCTCTTTTGTAAAAGCACCAGTCCCACTAATTAGGGCTCTTCCCTCAATGACCTAATCACTTTCCATAGGTGGCTCTTCCTAATGCCATCATCTCGGTGAGGCAGGAGACTAGAGTCTGCAGGCAGGAAACCTAAGACCAATTTATGCTGACTTCCTAGAACTAAACCAAAAAGAATCCCCAACTTTCCATGCCCAAATAACAAAAGGATCAAAGGCTACTCCTTGTACAGCCCTCCCCTTTTGTACTTATTAAAATGTTTACAGAGGATTATGTTTTATGTACCCTTTAAAACTATGTAAAAATGCATGAAAGATACATACATATGTGTATGTAAATGAATGCATGTATAATATATGTATTATGTGTATATATATATATATGTCAAACCAATTTTCTTGTTATACTGGTAAGATGGCATATTTCCATTAAAATGATAATTATATTTAATAGAAATCCATAGAAAATACTATAGAAAATGCTAAGTCAAAAGACAGAGATACAATAAAGAATAAAGAAACATATGCATGTTTCATGTAGTCCATCTTCCACAAATTTCAAAAATGACACTTTTGTTGTATGAGTTTGTTTGCCCCTTTGGTGCTTCAAACAAAGCTTCCTAGTCATTTAGAAGATAAAATCCAAACTCCTGTCTTTGTCCTGGGACGACCTTTCTAGTGTCAACTCATCAGAAGCCCTTCTTGCGCTGTGAATTCTCATGGTACCAAACTCTGTTGTTTTCTGCACACACAATGCTGCTTTATATCTCTGTACTTTTACCTAGTCTGTATTCCCTTCCTAGATCTTGAAACATCCTTTACACTCTCGTGAGCCTGAAAAATATTTATTATTTTTAATACTCTGCTCTTCTGGTGACGTCATGTTGAAGAAATCCCACATGGTGTCAGTTTTCTCCTGAGAAACAAACAGGCTGAAGTAGGAATATCTGCCTTTCTTCTATTTTTATTGCTATATATACTGATATTATATTACCTTTTATATGTATAAAATTGCTGTAATTGTTTGGTTACTGATACTGTTTTCCTACTGGGGTGTAAACTTCCCAAGGACAGTAGTTGTGTCTTATCACCACCTGTAACTCAGAAAAAAATTTTCAGGCACTCAACCAACAAATGTTTATGTCAAATTAATTGAAGTGAAAACTATTAAGATCAATATGGAAATGATGTTTGTCTATGATAGAATTCAGAGGCGAGCATACTTTCTTAAGTAAATGTTGTGGTGAAGGAATTATTAGGAGGCAGATTTCTTAACGTCCTTTGTGTTTCTTAGTTTAAGTAGCAATTGTTAAGCCATATAATTGTTTTAGGTAAGAACTGTTAATACACGACTTGGCTAACTGGAGGTTTTTATTTAAATTTACAATACAGAATTCAAAAATTAGTACACTTTTCTTTCCATTTCAGGCAGTATTTTGGACTAGATTGCCTTAAGATTCCTCCTATGGAAAAGAGCTAAAAGAGACAGAGAAAATATAACAATAAACTCTTTATGAGTGCATCTTGTAAATACACAAGAAAGTAAGGAATTTTTAGAGGGCAAAGAATCAACAGAGGAAAACAAAACTCAGATGTAAATTCTCCTTGAGGAAATTTTCTGTAGGGAGACAGTTTGTTTTCAGGGACTGTCCATAAGTGGGGAACACGGGATCAACTCCATGTCTATACAAGATGGATATTCACAGGGAATCACTTCTCTACATCCCATATATTTACCTCTCAGAAGAAGACAAGAAAAATAGTTCATCTTGGACTTTGATGCTGTATAGAGGAAAAAGAACATTTTTCTTTCAGGCTTTGTAACCATAAGCCATCTGATTTCAGTTTTATAGACAGAATTCATACTTCCTGGGTGGTCTCAGTTCTCAGCATACACTCAGTGTAATGTGGTCCTGGTTACTGGTGTCCCTGGGACCCGCCAGGTCCGGACAAAAGCCCTCTGCCATGAAAACTACCACAGCTTGGAGCTCAAATAATATCCACAGAAATATGAGCTCACAGTAAAAACAAAAGTGAAACAAAGCAAAATAAAGTAAGCAAGACTTGATGAATGAGAGCCAGCAGAAAAAAAAAAAAATCACAGAATCAAATCTGAAAAAAAAAAAAGTTAAATGTTGGAATTATCAGACACAACATATAAAACAATGACTTGAAAATAAGTTACAAGTGACAGTCTGTAAAAATGGCTGAATATAAAATCTGAATATGATGGGTTTATTAGCAGATTAGACAAAGATGAAGAGCAAATTAGTGAACTGGAAAGAGATATGGAGAAATTTTAAAGAATGTAAGAAAGTCCATGGGATGAAAGATAGAGAAGACATGTTAAGTAAAATGAAGATAGAGTCAGGTTAAAAACAAGAAATTAATATACAAACAGTAAATTTATCATAACAGTAAAAATTTAGGTAAGCAAACATAAATCGAAGATTTAACCCTTTTCCAGTTTAGAAAAAAAAGTGCAGCTCACTGCCAGCACAATTTTACATAAATATGCTCTTTGAGGCTGAATCAAATCTGATTGATTTTCAATGTGAAAATAAAATATATAAACTGTTCTCAGAGTTATTTCTAAACAGAACTAACATCAGAATTGTCTGAATCATGAGAGTCGTCTATTTTGGAAAAATCAGATTCATCAAATGAATCTTTGACCAGCAACTCTTCAAGAACAATGTTAACCTCATGTGTAGGAATGCTATGTTTTCTAGGATTTGATATTTTTAGCAAAGAGAATTACTATATTTTGTAAATGGAAATACCACTACTAAAAACAGAATGCTGTAAATAGAATGATGTTTTCTGTTTCTGAAGTTGATACACAAGAACAATGTGAAAACAATAATACAAGCAAGATATTTTGTGGCAAATTTATCTCGGGGTAAATGCTGCAGCTGCAAGCACTGCTGGCGAGTATTCTCAGAGCAAATGGGAAAAGTGTTACAGCCTCACCCAGAAGTATAGACAGCTATGTTCAGTTGGATTATAATTATTCTGAGAAATGATTTCTCCACAGCATCAGTGAAAGCTTGAAGAAAGTGGAATGATGTGTTTAATATCCTGAGAGAAAGTAACTGTCAGTGCAGAATTGTATACTAGAAAAATCACGAGAATTAGGGCAAAATAATGACAGTTTCAGATAAAACCTATCAGAGTTTGTCCACAATAAAGTAAGGAAAACCTAAAATACACATTTCAACGTAGGGTCCAGCCCTACTGGGCCTGTGGATTTTTCTCTTAATGTGTGGAGACAAGAGATCGTAGAAACAAAGACACAAGACAAAGAGATAGAAGAAAAGACAGCTGGGACTGGGGGACCACTACCACCAAGGCTTGGAGACCAGTAGTGGCTCCGAATGCCTGGCCGCACTGCTATTTATTGTATGCAAGGTAAGAGGGCAGGGTAAGGAGTGTGAGTCATCTCCAATGATAGGTAAGGTCATGCAAGTCATGTGTCCACTGGACAGGAGACCCTTCCCTATTTGGTAGCCAAGGTGGAGAGAGAGGGGACAGCTTACGTCATTATCTCTTTTGTGTATTTCTCAGAGAGATCAAATACTTCAATACTTTCACTAATTCTGCTACTGCTATCTAGAAGGCCGAGCCAGGTGTACAGGGTGGAGCATGAAAGTGGACCAGGAGTGTGATCCTTGAAGCACAGCATCACAGGGAGATGTTTAGGCCTCTGAATGGCTGCAGGTGGACACGACTGATGTCAGGCCTTCCTCAAGAGGTGGGCATGACTGATGTCAGGCCTTCCACAAGAGGTGGTGGAGCAGAGTCTTCTCTAACTCCCCTGGGGAAAGGGAGTCTCACTTTCCCGATCTGCTAAGAAACGGGTGCCTTCCCAGGCACTGGCGCTAACGCTAGACCAAGGAGTCCTCTAGTGGCCCTGTCTGGTCGAGACAGAGGGCTCACACACTTGTCTTCTGGTCACTTCTCACCGTGTCCCTTCAGCTCCTATCTCTGCATGGCCTGGTTTTTCCTAGGTTAGAGTTGTAGAACAAAGATTATTATAATATTGGAATAAAGAGTAATGTTACTAACTAATGACAGATGATATTCATATATAATCATATCTATAATCTATTTCTAGTATAACTATTCTTATTGCATATATTTTCTTTATTATACTGGAACAGCTTGTGCCTTCTGTCTCTTTCCTCGGCATCTGGGTGGCTTGCGCCCACATTTCAGGAAGAAAGAATATTATCTTAGATGGAAGTTTTTGTCAGGGGTTCGAGCAACAACTTGATTGTTTATATAATGATTCCAGAGTATATAAAAAGAAAGAAAAAATCAGCTCTCTATATGAAAATAGCATAAGTTTGTTAGCAAAAGCCCCCTCAAAAATGAATGAGGAAGGAGATATCAGGTCATCTCATTGTGACATTGATGCAAAAATGTTTAGCCAAATATTAGCAAGCATAACTGAGCAATGTACAATAAAGAATATAAATACTCTGTAATCCCAGCACTTTGGGAGGCTGAGGTGGGCGGATCACGAGGTCGGGAGACCAAGACCACCTTGGCTAACACGGTGAAACCCCGTCTCTACTAAAAATACAAAAATTAGCCGGGCGCGGTGATGGGCACCTGTAGTCCCAGCTACTCTGGAGGCTAAGGCAGGAGAATGGCGTGAACCCGGGAGGCGGAGCTTGCAGTGAGTGGAGATCGCGCCACTGCACTCCAGCCTGGGCGACAGAGCGAGACTCCATCTCAAAAAAACAAAAAAACAAACAAACAAACAAAAAAACAGAATATAAATACTTTTTGACCAAGTGGTTTAACTCAGAAGTGCAACAGAGGTTCAACATAAAATCAGGCCAGGTGCAGTGGCTCATGCCTTTGATCCCAGCATTTGGGGAGGCCAAGGTAGGAAAATCGCTTGAGGACAGAAGTATGAGACCAGCCTGGGGCAAGATAGCAAGACTGAGTCTTTGTTTAAAAAGAAAAAAGAAAAGAAAATCAATAAATGCAAATAAATGCATTAATAATTTCAAGAGAAAAACTTGGCAATTGTGTGAAAAGATATCTAAAATTAGTAAGTTAAGAAAAAGAAATAACAAGATGGCACAAACAGAAAACAAAGCTAATCACTGTGAGTAGGTACATCAAAGGCAACTGTACTAAATATTCCAAAGACAAAGATTAAAGATTTTTAGATCAAAATAATAATAATAAAGAACCACTTGTATAACTCCTACATGGGACATAACTTTTTAAGAAGGATAAAATATAGATAGGTTGAAAATAGACACTGGAAAGGATACACGTATTAGGCTATACTTGAATTGATATAAAGAAATACTCAAGACTGGGTAATTTATAAGAAAAGAGGTTTGATTGGGCTCACAGTTCTACAGGAAGCATACCACCGGCATTTGCTTCTGGGGAGGCCTCAGGAAGCTTGTACTCAGGGCAGAAGGTGAAGCTGGAGCTTGCATGTCCCATGGCAAAAGCAGGAGTGATAAAAAATTAGAGAGAGTGGGAGGAGGTGCTACACACTCTTAAATGACCAGATCTTGTGTGAACTCAGAGTGAGAGCTTGCTCATTACCAAGGGTATGGCCCAAGCCATTCATGAAGGATCTCTACCCCTATGACCCAAACACCTCCCTTCAGGCCCCACCTCCAACACTGGAGATTACAGTTCAGCTTGAGACTTGGGAGGGGACAAATATCTAAACTATATCAACCTACAATAAAACCTTAAGCAAATATACGTATTGTGAATGTCTTGTCCCAATCTATGCAAACTTTTTGAAATGCTACATGATATCTTCCAAAAATCAGAAGTTTTCAGTTCTATTGCAGTATAATTTATCAACTTTTCCTTTTAGGCTTAGTATTTTCTGAACTTTGTTTAAGGACTTTTGCCTAATTCCAAGTTATAAAGATTCTCTGTTTTATTTAGATGTTTATAATTTTACCTTTTACATTTAGAGCAATAATCCATTTCAAATTAATATTTGGGTATGGGAAGTGAAGTAGAGGTCAAATTGTATTTTATTTTTTATATGGATATATGATTGTTTCAGTACTGTTCTAGTGATCAATTTCTGCCAAAAACCAACCAAACGAAACTATCCCAAAACTTAGAAGTTTAAAATAAATAAAGTGAATAAATAAAATAAAATAAAATGGGTAGAACGCTCATTTTATTTTTTTCCATGATTATTTGGATCAGGAATTATGGAAAGGCTTGGCAAGGTGGTTCATCTCTGTTCTATATTGTCTGCTAGGACGCCTTGCTTTGAAGGATCTACTTCCACAATGGCTTCTTCCCTTCTATGTCTGGTGCCTGGGTTTCTTGGCCCCTCTCTATTTCTTAATCTCCATATGGTGTCTCATCCACTAGGGCTTCTAAATGTGGCTTGGGATTTTCACAGAACAGTGACCTCAGAGTAGTTGAACATTTTACATAGCAGCTCACAGTTTCAAGAGACCAAGGTGGAAGCTACCAGCCCACTTATGACAAGGTCCAGAAATAGCATTATAACCAATTCCACCATGCTATGTTGGTGAAATCACTCACAAAACAGCTCAGATTCAAGGGAAGAGAAACTGACCACATCTCAGTGGGAAAAAAAGTGAACAAATTTGTGACCATCTTTTTTTTTTATTATTATGCTTTACGTTCTGGGGTCCATGTGCAGAACGTGCAGGTTTGTTACATAGGTATATACGTGCCATGGTGGTTTGCTGCACCCATCAATCTGCCATCTGCATTAGGTATTTCTCGTAATGCTATTCCTCCCCTATCCCCCCTCCACCCGACAGGCCCCGGTGTGTGATATTCCCCTCCCCGTGTCCATGTGTTCTCATTGTTCAACTCCCACTTATGAGTGAGAACATGTGTTCTTTAATTGGCCACAGCATCATATAGAGAAGACCATTCTTTCCCCCATTAAACTGCATCATAGTTATCATAATTTAAAGAAATATTTACACATGAATCTATTTCTGAACTCTTTATTCTATTATAAAATTAAACATGTACTTACCATAGGACCTAGTAATCCTACTCCTCAGTATTTACACAATATAAATGAAAAGCTATATTAACATAAAAACCACCCCATGAATATTTACAGCAGTTTTATGCATAATTATCCAAAACTGGAAATGATTCTAACGTTCTTCCATCAGTGAATGGATAAAGAAACTGTAATGCAGTGATACAGTGAAACTTATTTAGCAAATAAAGGAAATAACTATTAATTTACACAACAACATAGATGAATCTTAAATACATTTTGCTAAGCAGAGGAAACCAAATTCAAAATGTCACATATTACTTGATTCCATTCATAAAGTATTATATGCAAAGCAAAATTATAGGATGTGTACTTGTCAGAGTTCTGCCAAGGAACAGAAGCAATAACATATGTATAGAGATATATAAGAGATTTATTATGGGAACTGGCTCATGCGAGTTTTGAGGCTGAAATCTACCCTGGTATTCTATCTGCAAGCTGGAGACTAGGCAGCCAGTGGTATAATTGAGCCAGAATCCTAAGGCCCGAGAACCAGGGGAGTTGAGAACAGGGAGGGTCGTTCCACTGGTGAGAACGGAATGTTTCACCTCCGAGAGAGAGAGACAGAGAATTCACTTTTCTTCTGCCTTTTTGTTCTATCTGAGCCCTCAGCTGATTGGATGGATGCCCGCCCACATGGGTGAGGGTGGATCTTCTTCACTGGGTCCACTGATTCGAATGATAATCTCTTCTAGAAACACCCTCAGTAACACACCCAGAAATAATGTTTCATCATGAAAACATCTGGGCATCCCTCACCCCAGTCACGTTCACGCATAAAATTAACCAGCGCAGGATGAAAAAGAAGTCTGTAGTTGCTAGGTGTTAGGGTGAGGGGAGATGTTGACAGCAAAAAGTCACCATAAAGGAATTTGGGAGCTGATGAAACTTTTCAAATCACACTATAGAGGTAGGCCCATGACTCCATTCATTTTTCAAAACCAATAGAACTGTATACCACAAAGAATGGGTAATTTAAAGCTAAATTTAAAAAGAGCATCACATACATACTGCATTGCAGTTAGTAGCTCTGTTTCTTACAGAGACATGGGTTAGTTATTCTGAAACTAATTTATGTGGACACTATGGGTGAAAACACAAATAGATAAATGTAGAAAATAAAAGTCGGGTTTCTTTCTTATTGTTTGAGAATAAAAGTTTCAAATAAGTAAAGGAGGAAGGTTAGAATGAACTCTGTGCTGCTAGACTGGAGTTGGAAATATCTGTATAAAGTTGTGTGTGTGTGTGTGTGTGCGCGTGCACACAGAAATAAATATACAGTGTGTGTGTATGTATGTATGAGGTAGTATACAAACACATTTCTTCACACTCTGTCTGCTGAAAGAGTTTAAAAGCAATGACAATCCACTAGCAATAAGAACACTTGAAGCTCAGATTTTGATTTTCAAGTACCATTCTCCAAAGAAAGAAACCACGCTCCTTGGTAAAGAGGTTGCTTGGACAAGGAAAATAGAAGATGTGCTTGAAATATCTTGTGGTACCAGAAAATAAAGTAGTTATAAAAATAAATTACTTGTATTAAACATAATTTTTGGCAAGCAAAAGTATATTGCAGAATATATGCAGTGTCATTCTATTTGTGTGACGTCTAGAAATATCCCAAAGTAGACATGTTGTTAAAGGATGCAAACATACATGGCGATAATCTAAAGAAAATCGAGGACATGCGATTCAGAATGCTAGTTTTCTTCTTTGCTAAAAACAAAAACACTGTGGAACTTTCAACAGCTTAATGCTTTCCATAGTCAGAAAGACTTTCACTTCCTTTATCTCACATATATCTTTGTATTGTTACAATTGCTTCCATCTGTTTGGGGTTCAATTGAAGATTGATTTTAGCTTTCTTTCTCTAGGGTAAATGATTTTTATATCTTAATGCTCGTGTTCTCTAATCATTTAACCATATTTGCATTATTTCTTTGGTCTGCTCTGAGTTTTCTTCATGCTTTGGCTTGCAAACCTTGTAATACTGTGGAATTGACTACTCCTAAACATAATGAGTGGATGGCCTCTTAATTCCTTCATGCTGTGAGCTCTATGGTATCAGTGAGCAAATCCAACATATATTGGCTCTAAATGCAACTTCCAAAAGGGCTTTAATAAGGTAGCTTTCTATTCCACAGTTCCCCAGAAAAATACCCAAGCCTTGAGTTGTTAAAATTATCTGTCCCCGCTCTCTCATGCTAATAGTCCATTTATCTAACCCAGATAGTTTTTAGGCATAGAAATACCTCTATAAACAGTACCAATAATACTGTAATGAATATATGAAAATATAAATTTTACTTTCTCAGATTGTGTGAATTTATTATTTCAATATTTTCATATAATTTAGTGCTTACACAATACACTAAATGTAAACAAATGCACCATGAGAGCAAGATGAAAGGGATAATTTTACTAGAAGTTATGAAACTCATTAGATGCACTTCAAAGTTTTCTCTAAGGTTCATACAACCTCTTGGCAAATAAATGTATTAGATTTATTCTTACCTCACATATTTTAATAATAATCAAGTAATATTTATTATATTAATTATACTTATTTTATTTATCCAAAATAAATGTAAACATGTTTTTAGAAAAAGTGATCTAACTAAACACAATATGGTATCCTGTATTAACTTCTGAAATAGAAAAAGAATTAGAGGAAAAACTGGTGAAATCAGAGTAAAGTCTGTAGTTTAATTTGTCAATGTATTGATATTAATTTTTTAGTTTTGACAATTAAGCCATGGTTATGTAAGAGGGTTATATTAGGGAAATCAGACTGAAGAGTATATGGAGCCTCTATGTTTTTGCAACTAAAACTATTCAAAATAAAAAGTTTATTTAAAATATTGTATATTATTTTTAAGTAAACATTTTATTTCACTTAATGTGTATCCTAAATCTTTTGACATTTTTTACTTAAAAGAATAACTTGCATAAGAATCTAGAGATGTAGTTTTTAGGCCAATTATTTAAAAATATAGATTAAAATTAATGGTGGTCTTTATTTAGAATTTTTCTATCACGTAAACTTATATAAGATAATAAACACACATTTTTGTTTTGAACTAATGCTTTGAAACTGTATTTCCCAGAAATTGGGTGACATTTATTGTCATTTTGTAATTAGAGGTTATATAGCTTAAATGTCTTTTATTTGTGCAATATAGAATTTATAATTGCCTGTAGAAAATATCATTCTGTCTTTTATGAACAATATTTCTTTTAGATGACTTCAGTTATATATTTGGTATAAAAGTCCTTAAGTACCAAATAGACCTTCTATTACATATATTTTCTGTTAGGAGTCACATGAGCAGTACAGATAACTATTGACATTCTTCAGGAGTTTAAAATATAAATATGTACAAGACAAAAGGAGTACACAATTTTAGTGTGAAGTCTAATGAGGAAATCAGACCAATGAACTTGGGGGAAAACCTCAACTCGTTTCTGATGCTGCATTTCCCAATTTGTGAAAGAAGAAAAACCAAATATATTGCACTTCTTAAATATGCTATGAAGACAAATCTGTGGAGGCATGTAGTGGTTCTGGAGGATTCTATTTAGGTATAAACAACAAATTAACTTATTTGCTGCATTTCGTGGACAACAAAGAAATAGTACTTTATTATGGATGATGCATTTTTTCTCCATTATTGAAAATGATGGTTTCTTGACATACTAACAAAATAGAGAAAGTAGTAACATTTGCACGGTTTAAATATGTGTTTATTTTTCTATTAATACTACCCTGAATTTAAATCTAATAATGACTCTGAGAAGTTGTGAAGTACAGTTTTTCCTGTTTGTGGACATTTATGTTGATTCCCAAACAGAGTTGGCTTCCACTCTATGGAGAGCAGTACACAATATTGATTGGCTTTAAATTATTGTCAGTGTATACACCATAAAATGGGCACAGTATGCTTTCAGAGGACATGACCTTTAAAACAAATTTGTGTTTCATCATACCATGTGGCAGACAGTAAAGAATCTTTTATTTATTTATTTATTTATTTATTTATTTATTTATTTATTTATTTAAGACAGAGTCTTGCTCTGTTGCCCAGGCCGGAGTGCAATGGTGCGATCTCGGCTCACTTTAACTTCCGCCTCCCGGGTTAAAGCGATTCTCCTGTCTCAGCCTCCCAAGTAGCTAGGATTACAGGCGTGCACCACCACGCCCAGCTAATTTTTTTTGTATCTTTAGTAGAGATGGGGTTTCACCACCTTGGCCAGGCTGGTCTCGAACTTCCGACCTCAGGTGATCTGCCCGCCTCGGCCTCTCAACGTGCTGGGATTACAAGTGTCAGCCACCACGCCCGGCCAGTAAATAATCTTAAAGGTTAAGTAAACTCAGTGAACATGTGGTATTGTGTGGAATGTACTTATTTATATAATTGATGAATTCTAGATTTGTACAGCTTATTTTCTCCAGTTACTCCTTTCTCACACTGAGGCAGAGTTTCTCAAAATGGGTGGGTTCAGGAGGAAAGCACTGAACTGCTGGTCAACCATGGGGTGAACTCAGTAGGTGGGTTCAGAAGGAAGCAGAGGTACCATTTCTCAAAAAGTATCCTTGCCTTTAGTGGATTACTATCTGTAATTCACTGTCATAAATTCTTAAGTACATGATCAGAGTGGTTTTGCTTCCAGTAAGACCACCTGACTTCTACATGGTAAACTCCTGCTAACCCAGCTCTTCAATCAGACCCAGTGGTCTTTATAAGCTTTCTCTTGAGAATCTTTAGCCATGGCTCTGTCTGATTACAAGTCTTCTTGCCGGCTATCTCAACATGTTTGATACATTCTTTTCTCAATTTATCTTGCATTCACTCTCATTGTCTTTTGCTTTGCCTCTCCATTGGCCTTAGCTATGACCCGTGAAATCTTGGAAGGCTCTTCTACCCTACTCTTGTCCGATGCTAGCTGCAGCAACCACCTCTTTCCTGGAATCCTTGAATTAACCCCTTTCATTTTGGCACTTGCGCCACATCCAACAAGATTTAAGATAATTTGGAAAAGCAAACATAACAAAAGGCAGAGCAATTTGGAATGAAAACAAAAACAGAACAGAGGTCACCAGCAAAGAGTAGAAAGAGTAAACATGAACAAATACCTGAGATTATTTAATTATCATAATTGGGCATGAAATTTGATTTGCCTGGAAGCAAAGACATTTTTTAGTTACAAAATTTAAATGATACCAATTCACTTAACAACTTTTTTTTTGCAGGAATTGAATGTAAAAGAGGTGCTTTTATAAGGTATATTAAAAATCAATGAAAAACAACTATGGTTTTACCAAAAAGAGATGTAAAATTGTGTTTAAAGAGATGATATCTTTACTGACCCAATAGCTGAATATTATATTATAAATTTTTCTTATGGTTGCTGCATTAATATTTTTTAGATTTATTGCTCAATTATCTACTTAATTATAGGAATGGGACTTTGAGAATCTAGGTGAATGGGTGGGTAATATACCAAATAGATTCTTTAATGAATGATCTGTCAATGGCAGATCTTGGGTGACAGTCAATAATATTTTCCATTTCTAACCTAAAGCACAAAGATCCTTGTTCTTGGTCAAATTCAAAACTATAGTTTAAAAAACCCCAGATGTTAGTGTAAGTAAGTAATTTTATTATTTTGCTGTAGAATTTTGAGAGCAGATTTTATACCACACCTGGATTTCAAGCCACTTTATCAAGATATGCGTAAGCAAAGCAGAGGACATTTGTTAGAGTTAATATACATATTTTTCAGAATGCATAAATGTAATTGATGGAGTTACATTGATGAGACCTAGGTTTGATTTCAGCTCCACTACTTGCAAATCATGAGGCATTAGAAAAGCAATTCAATCTTTTCTGGTTATGTCAATCAATGATACAGATCCTCTAAGCAACTGTAGGAGTCTGCTTATTTTAAGTTTTTTAAAAGGGAAAGAGTAGGTATAATTCAAAGTCAAACTTTGTATGAATGTAAGTTCCAGGGCTCATATTGAGGGAGCAGGATATAAAGGATGAGATTGGTGGGGGCTGAATCCCACGATTCAAAAAACTCTAATAAGGAAACTTCACAGCTTCTGTTTTATTACAGAAGACAAGTGAAAAATATCTCTATCTAAATAAACTGTGCAGTTTAATGTGGACAACTAAGAGAATAAACTTAATATGCTAAAGTTCAATTAAAACACACACACTGAATTTCCAGCATTTCAATTTTAATGTTATGTAATAACAAGACCACCCAAAAGGTGGCACTAAAAAACAGATATGTGACCTCCAAGTAAGTAGAATTTGGTGACATAAAAGAGAGATGGTAGAGAAGCTTTAGTCTTCTTTTATGTTTAAATACTTAAATTGCTTCTTAGCAACTTGTAAATATTAAGCTGTCAATATTTTGAAGAAAAACTTCTATTTGCAGTCCAACTTAAAGCATTTGAAATTCATTTGTCTTGTAGCTGTATATATTTAATTTAATATCTTTCAGCCTACAAAACTAGTGATCTTTTTTTGTGTGTAATCATCAGAGACATTGTCATATGCAGGCTAATCTGATTTTCTTTGGAGTTGTGCTTGTACCATAAGTTTTGAATGAACAGATGCTCTCATCTGAATCCAACTTCACACTATTGTGTGCCTCAGGGTTACAGAAAATAGACTCTTTAATGAATGACCTGTCAATGGCAGATCCTGGGTGACAGTCAATAATATTTTCCATTTCTAACCTAAAGCAGAGAGATCCTCGTTGTTGGTCAAATTCAAAACTGTAGTTTTAAAAATACGAGATGTTAGTGTAAGTGGATAATTTTGCTATTTTGTTGTGGAATTTTGAGAGCAGATTTTATACCTCACCTAGAATTCAAGCCACTTTATCAAGATGTAAGTAAGCAAAACAGAGGACATTAGTTAGAGCTATTTTTCTTTTTTCAGAATGGGTAAATGTAATGGATGGAATCAGCATTCCTTTTGAAAACTGGCACAAGACAAGGATGCCCTCTCTCACCACTCCTTATTCAACATAGTGTTGAAAGTTCTAGCCAGGGCAATCTGGCAGGAGAAAGAAATAAAGGCTATTCAATTAGGAAAAGAAGAAGTCAAATTGTCCCTGTTTGCAGATGACATGATTGTATATTTAGAAAACCCCATCGTCTCAGCCCAAAATCTCCTTAAGCTAATAAGCAACTTCAGCAAAGTCTCAGGATACAAAATTAATCTGCAAAAATCACAAGTAGTATTATACACCAGTAACAGACAAACAGAGAGCCAAATCATGAGTGAACTCCCACAATTGCTTCAAAGAGAATAAAATACCTAGGAATCCAACTTACAAGGGATGTGCAGGACGTCTTCACGGAGAACTACAAACCACTGCTCAATGAAATAAAAGAGGACACAAATAAATGGAAGAACATTCCATGCTCATGGATAGGAAGAATCAATATCATGAAAATGGCCATACTGCCCAAGGTCATTTATAGATTCAATGCCATCCCCATCAAGCTACCAATGACTTTCTTCACAGAAATAGAAAAAACTACTTTAAAGTTCATATGGAACCAAAAAAGAGCCTGCATTGCCAAGTCAATCCTAAGCCAAAATAACAAAGCTGGAGGCATCACACTACCTGACTTCAAACTATACTACAAGGCAACAGTAACCAAAACAGCATGGTACTGCTACCAAAACAGAGATATAGACCAATGGAACAGAACAGAGTCCTCAGAAATAATACCACACATCTACAACCATCTGATCTTTGACAAACCTGAAAAAAACAAGAAATGGGGAAAGGATTCCCTATTTCATAAATGGTGCTGGGAAAACTGGCTAGTCATATGTAGAAAGCTGAAACTGGATCCCTTCCTCACACCTTATACAAAAATTAATTCAAGATGGATCAAAGACTTAAATGTTAGACCTAAAACTATAAAAACCCCAGAAGAAAACCTAGGCAATACCATTCAGGACATAGGCATGGGCAAGGACTTCATGTCTAAAACACCAAAAGTAAAGGCAACAAAAGCCAAAATTGACAAATGGGATCTAATTAAACTAAAGAGCTTCTGCACAGCAAAAGAAACTACCATTACAGTGAACAGGCAACCTACAGAATGGGAGAAAATTTTTGCAACCTACTCATCTGACAAAGGGCTAATATCCAGAATCTACAAATAACTCAAACAAATTTACAAGAAAAAAACAAACAACCCCATCAAAAAGTGGGAGAAGGATATGAATAGACACTTCTCAAAAGAAGACATTTATGCAGCCAACAGATACATGAAAAAATGCTCATCATCACTGGCCATCAGAGATATACAAATCAAAACCACAATGAGATAACATCTCATACCAGTTAGAATGACGATCATTAAAAAGTCAGGTGCTGGAGAGGATGTGGAGAAATAGGAACACTTTTACACTGTTGGTGGACTGTAAACTAGTTCAGCCATTGTGGAACACAGTGTGGCAATTCCTCAAGGATCTAGAACTAGAAATACCATTTGACCCAGCTGTCCCATTACTGGGTATATACCCAAAGGATTATAAATCATGCTGCTATAAAGACACAAGCACATGTATGTTTATTTTGGCACTGTTCACAATAGCAAAGACTTGGAACCAACCCAAATGTCCATCAATGATAGACTGGATTAAGAAAATGTGGCACATATACACCATGGAATACTATGCAGCCATAAAAAAAGGATGAGTTCATGTCCTTTGTAGGGACATGGATGCAGCTGGAAACCATCATTCTGAGGAAACTATCGCAAGGACAGAAAACCAAACACCGCATGTTCTCACTCATAGGTGGGAATTGAATAATGAGAACACTTGGACACAGGAAGGGGAACATCACACACCGGGGCCTGTCATGGGGTGGGGGAAGTGGGGAGGGATTGCATTAGGAGATACATCTAATGTAAATGACGAGTTAACGGGTGCAGCACACTAACATGGCACATGTATACATATGTAACAAACCTGCACATTGTGCACATGTACCCTAGAACTTAAAGTATAATAATAATAAAAAAGAAAATAAAAAAAGAAAAAAGAATTATGAGACCTAAGTTTGATTTGAATAGAAGCTGTGAAGTTTCCTTATTAGAGTTTTTTGAATCGTGGGATTCAACCCCTGCCAACCTCATCCATTATATCCTCCTCCCCTACTATAAACCCCAGCACTCACATTCATATAAAGTTTGACTTTGAATTATATCTACTCTTTCCGGTTTAAAAAACTTAAAAATCAGTAGGCTTATGGCTGCTTAGAGGACCTGTCATTGACTGACACAACCAGAAAAGATTGAACTACTTTTCTAATGCCTTAGCATTTTCTAATGCTAGTAGAGAATGTCATGTTCAAACCGATTTTTTTTTTTTTTTTGGCCTTTGTGAGCAAGTCACAATAGAGGTAGATTAAAAATATAATGCATGTCAGGTGCAGTGGCTACTGCCTGCAATCCCAGCACTTTTGGAGGCTGATGTGGGTGGATCACTTGAGCTCAGGAGTTGGAGATCAGCTTGGGCAACATTTCGAAACCCGTATCTACAAAAAAATACAAAAACTAGCTGTACGTGGTAGCACACGCCTGTAATCCCAGCTACTTGCTAGACTGAGGCAGGAGAATCGCTTGAACCTGGGAGGTGGAGGTTGCAGTGAGCCAAGATTGCTCCACTACACTCCAGGCTGGGCAACAGAGCAAGACTCCATCTCAAAACAAAAACAAAAACTATTTGGGTCCGGTAGCTTGTGCCTATGTTCATAGCTACTCCAGCAGCTGAGGCCAGAGGATGGCTTGAGCTCTTGGGAGGCAGAGGCTGCAGTGAGCTGGGATCATACCACTCCAGCTGGGTGATAGAGTGAAAATCTGTCTCAGAAAAAAAAAGAGTATAATGCATTCATATTGACATATTTTACTTCAAACTGATAAAATTTTCCATGAAAAGTTTTGCAGTGGCTGCACATTCTAATAATGTATTAATATCACTGAATATCAGGTCTAAAGTAGTAGTTGTTTTATAGTAACAGTAAAAAAAAGAATCGTACTGTAAAGGTTAACAATGAATATATTTAAATAAATAAAACAATATGCAACCTTTTTGAAGTTATTTGGGATATGCAACAAATTGTGCTCCATTTACCTATTCAGCTTCAATTAAGAAATATAATAAATTAGTTCACATACCGAGAATAAAATATAATCACCCTTATTCAGTCAAAATTGAAATTGGAGAATGTGTTCTGTATCTGGGAGCATGTGGACTTCTGCACTGAAGGCCTGATTTATATAGCCTTATTCACCTTGTCACAGGAGTGCTTGACTGGGCAGGCTCCACCTATGAAAACAGAAGTCACCCACAGAGAAGTAAAGTAGAACACGGGGGCAACTGTTCTCAAGAGAAACAGTGAAGGAAGACGTGGGTTCCACTTGCCCAGGTCTTCCTTCCAACATCACCTGTGAGATAAGCCCCTCCCAGGTATATAAACTATTTGGAAATGAGTGAGAAAGCAAGGGAGGCTGGGGGTATGATGGAATATTTTCCACAAAGAGGAAAACACAAGGAATAAAGAAGTACTTCCTACCCATGCACACATGGTCTTTCTAATGAAGAGGCTCTTGCCCATTATGAAACAGCCTTGAGTATTCTCAGTGCTGGAGCACAAGGGAAGTTTATCTTGCACAACGCCTGTTATTTTAGAATTCCCTCTAGGAGAATGAATAGACACTTGAAGCAGTGAAACAGCAAAACAAGTGCTATGGTCTGAATGTTTTTTTTTTTTCCTACTGCCCTAAATCCATAGATTGAAATATAATTTCCAACATGAAAGCATTAGACAGTGAAGCCTTTGGGATGTGATTTAGGTCATGTGGGCTCCACCTTCACGAATGGGATTAGCACCCTTATAAAAGAGACCCCAGAGAGCTAGCTAGCCCCTATCACCATGTGAGGTTACAATGAAAAGATGTCTGTCTATGCAGAACAGAGTCCTCACCAGATACTGAATCTGCCAGTGCCTTGATCTTGGACTTCCCAGTCTCTAGAACTGTGAGAAATAAATTTATGTTGTTTATATGCTCCTCAGACTTAGGTATTTTTGTTATAGCAGCCTAAATGGATGAAGAGAATAAGACAGCTGCTAGCCTCCACCTTTCAAAGCTCTTCTGGACATTTGAGACAATTTGACCTTATTACATCAGGTGCATTCTAGACCATCTTTATTGGTCAGCTTAGCTCACAACCATGAGTGGCAGACTTTTATCTGTGCTATGGAGGGAATCTCCTAATATACCTGGGCTCTTGGCCTTCAGATTCTAAGATCATGCTCCTATTCATGCTGCTTTCCATCTGGTCTGACAGCAGGCAACATAAGTGGGTCTGCTAGTACAGGCAGGTACCGTCCCCAATTTTTCTCTATAGGTAATAACGTTCCGATGTGAAAAACTGCAGTTCTAGACTTAAGAATTCCACTTTCTGCATAAGCTTAGCTGAAACTATTAATACAAATTTACAGTGATGGCAATTGTAGTATTAAGTATTCTGTTCACTCCTCTACATTTTATGGCCCACTTGCAAGGTGAGACTATGTGAGCTGAAATGAATTTTGTCTTCTGATTAGAGACAATAAAAATTCCTTGCACATTTCTCTAGTTTTTCTCTTCCCTTGCCATTGCAACTGAGCAAAATGTAGCACCAAATATGAGAACCTTTGTTTACTGAATATCTGAGTGACAGCACAGTAAAGCTACATGATGGCTCATGTGGGACATTTAGTGTAAGAAAAAAACTTCTGTGAAGTCATTGAAATTCATGGATTTTTTGTTAGTATGGCACAAATTAGCCTATCTTGACTAGTGTAGTTACACAGCGCTTTTGTATGCAACATGTGTGTGTTTCATTGGAGGCACTATTAGGAGAAATTGTGCAAATCCTCAAAAACATGAGACTGGAACAAGCTTTTAGAAGACAGTAAGATTATAGGATAGGTTGAGAAAGCCAAGGCATATTGAGCAGGGAAATCTAGCAAAAGAGTGGGAAGAGAAATGTGTATGGTACAGTAAAGCTGGCTTGAAGAGGGCAAGGTGTTTAAGTCATAGAGTTATATAAGATGATCTTTCACGGATGTGGAGAATCCAGAGTGAGAAAATAGCTTGGGAGTTCACATGCTGTTTTTAAGGAAGATGAGGAGCAAAATGGGCCAGATGGAAGCAGTAGGCAATAGGTTAGGAAGATGATGTTGGCGATGTTGCTCACAATACCCAGAAAAGATGGTATTTCACCTGATTAGTTAGTATCAGAGAAAGGTTGGCATGTGCTGGATAATTTGTAACCATAATAATTGATTTATTGGAGCATTCAGTTATAAAGAATGAGAGGAAGAGATAGAGAGGAAACCAAAAAATTTTTTAAAAAAAGGAGTTAATGAAGAATGGCCATGCCTGTACAGAAATAGAAGGTGAAGGAGAACTAACTAGAGTGAAGATAACTCGCTTACGATTGGATACATTTTGTTTACAATAAGGGCAGGCTCTCCAGACAGTTGTATATAAGGAAATAAAACAATTAGAAGTAAGAACAGGAGTTACATATTTGGGATTAATGCTAGGTGATGATAATTTGCCTTTAGATTATAATCATAGAGAGAATTATCTATCTGTACAAAGATGTGCAAAGTGCTAATGAGTGAGACTTGTTCATGGCAGAAAAAGGAAAACAAGTTCTTGAAGAATTGCATCAAGTATCTTTTGTAAACAGCACGTTGAGCTCATTACCATATACATGGTGCCTTTTTTTGTTGTTGTTACAAGTGTGATATGGTTAAGCTTGCGTCCCCACCCAAATCTCATCTTGAATTATAATCCCCAGGTATTAAGGAGGGAACCTGGTGAGAGGCGATTGGATCATGGGGGCAGTTTTCCCCAGGTTGTTCTCATGATGCTGACTGAGTTCTTGTGAGATATGATGATTTTATAAGCTTCTGGCACTTCCCCTGCTTGCTCTTCTCTCTCCTGCTGCCATTTGAAGAAGGTCCTTGCTTCCCCTTCGCCTTCCACCATGATTGTAAGTTTCCTGAGACCTCCCGAGCCATGCAGAACTCTGAGTCAATTAAACCTCCTTTGTTTATAAATTACCCAGTCTGGGGTAGTATCTTTATAGCATGTGAAAACAGACTAATATAAAGTGCCCATGAAACCACGTTTATGTTTTTACAACTTTTATTCCATTTGACTCCATCCTAGGAGAATGTATGCAGCAATAATCCACTCATTCTCTGGTTTCTTGTACAACTTTCCATTATTTTTGTCTATATTTATTCGGAGAAGATTGTCAAAAAAAAGGTTGCATATTCTTCTTGGGCTGCAATGACAATCTTAGCTCATTCTTAAATGTTATAAAACCAATTATCTCAGGCTGGATCATGCATCAATATGCATCAGTGTTATCCCACAAAACGAAGAGCTTTACGAGCATCTATATTTTTTTGAAATGTCCATGAGAGTTTACAGCTCGCTTGAGTCAACAGAAGCTTTACATGAATCTGTAAAGTTTGTTTGCTCCACTGTAGTACATTTTTTTTTGTAATTTAGAGTTGGCATTTTGGAGAGACCTCAAACTCTCTAGGTATTAAAATGTTTGTTATGCTTTTAAGGAGTATGCCTTAAAATATATATTCACTGGTCTTTTCTATTATTTGGGTCTGTAGAAAAGATACTGTATACATTGCTTCTGAACATATTTTATATGTGTTCAATTAGTCAGTAAACATGTATTGGATGATTTCATGTGCTAGGTGTCCTACTAAGTGTGGAGAATACAAAGATGAAGCAGGCACAGTTTCCAAAATCAAAGAACAGCACCTGCCTTCTAGAAAGAAAGGCAAACAAAGGAAAATTAGAGTATAAAGTGATAAATACTGTGTTAGAGGTAGGCACAGAGGGACTAGCACAGCAATGCAAAGGAGAAGTAGATTTCTTAGGCCTGGATTTGGGAAAGTCAGAGCTTGTCAGGTGAAACGAGGGCAGTGAGCAGGAAGGGCATTCCAGCCAGAGAAGCAGCCAGTGCCCAGGCCAGAAGAGAGAGCTGTAAGTAGCTCAATATGCTTGTAGCACAGAGTGGTGAGAGATGAAGCCGGAGAGATAAGCAAGTGCCAAATCATGACAGACCTTGCTTCTTCAATTGTTTGTTTAGTTACAGCTCACTCTGTTCCAGAAGAGTTTTTAAGTGCCTTGAAGGGCCGTGAATACCATACTGAGACATTTGGAGCCCTTCCTAAAATGTTGGCAAGCCTCAGGAAGAAAGCAACATGATCAGATTTGCATTTTAGAAGGATAATTCTATCTTCTTAGAGGAGAAGAAATTATAAGGAACAAAGACAGAAGCAGACAGGCCATTTAGGAAATTGCTGCAGTCGGCCAGATGAGAAATGCACCATGAGGGGCTAAATTAAAGTAGTGGCTTTGGGGATGGAAAGAAAGAAGAGATACAGAATAAGAACAATGAACATGGCTTGCTAATAAATATTTTCTCAATGAATGAATTGTGACTAATTAGATATGGGGTGAGAACGAGAGGCAATTAAAAAATGAATTTCAGGTTTAGGCTTGGGAAATAAGGTGGGTGACAAGAAAACTCATTGCTTGGATACTGAATGCATTCCTTCTGGGTTCTTTGTATGCCTGGGAACTGTAATTGTTGTGTGTGGATTAATCTTAACTGTGTGGCAAATGCCCTAAGCGTAAGTACTGTCTTCCTTTTCTCATATTATTTTTCACTGAACTGACTATAATTCAATGAACCTGGCTCAGGTCATTATCTATTTAAGAATGAGTGACAGGTCTTAACTCTGAATTCATTAGTATTTTTTGGTTGTGTGCAAAAGAAACTGACCCTGACTAACATGAACCAAAGAAAACTGTGGTGAGTTATTGGGGATTCTCAGACTTGATATATAGTCTGGAGAAGTAGGCTTGGAAATAGGCAAGCAGAAAAGTACATGCAGCAAACTGATCAAGAACCACAGAAAGTCTCCTGTAACATGAAGAATCCAGTCAGGAAGCCACTGCGGAAAAGGAGAAACCACAACTTTCAGTCTCTTTGTCCCTCTGCTCAAGAATCAAATTCCAGAGAACTCTGAATTATTGCCTATCTTGAGGAACATTTTCACTGCCTAGCCTACAAGAGGTCTGGGCCCATAATTATAGTCCTGACAGAAGGGAAGGAGGTAATTCCTCAAATATTTAGAAATCATGGTACACTTAGGAAGAGAAAAAGGATGCTAGCCAGTCAAATAATTACAAATGTCTACTTACAGCTGATTCTAGCTTTTATTATTTTCTGTTTAGAAAGATTCTTAAAAACAAAATTGGAGCCTTATGAAGAATGGGTATGAGATTTATTTTCTGACTAAAAAGAACTTGGAACTTTTTCAACTAAGCTACTTTTTTGACAAAAAATTCTATTCTGTAGCTTCTAGAAAGTAAAATGAATATTTTTTTAAAGAGTAGGACATAGGCACTGAACTAATGAAATATAATAGAACATTTTATACTTGGAAATAAATATTATTTAGGTTCTGAAGGAAAAAAAATTGAATAGGTGGGGTACGAGGAAGAAAATATATGAGTAAAAGGAGGAACACACACAGAAGAAAAATCCAGCGTTATTTGGATATGCTTCTGAACAACATTGAAGCCAAATCCAACTCTTTAGTATCCGGAGGGAACACTCGCCACTAATTACAGGACTAAGATATACAAGAAGCCACTTCAGGACCATGGGGCCCAAATCAGCCATCCGATTGTAGTTTTTAAGATGTGGCTGTGGTTGTTTGTTTGGTGGTAGGAGAAAGTTTAGATTTGCTTTCACTGGCTTTGGTAGATGTTGATATTTCTTCCATCTCTAATCTCATTCCAGAGCTAAGGAGATACCTGTGCCAACTCTGGCTTTGTTTGCTCTGCCAGACAATCCTGATGCTGCAAAGTCAAATCATTGTGAATGATGTTTATGCAAATGTGGGAAACAGGACTATAATCTTGCTTGAAGTTTGCTTAGATTCCTGGGAAGGCTCCCTATTCCAACGCTTTTTGAGAAAGTAAGTAAAAGAACTGCTTTTATGATTGATTGTAAAAACTATGGAAGGGTTTAAGTTGATCTCTGTTTGAAACCACAATTTTGGTGATATTTCTATTTTCTTTCATTTCTAATTTTTTTCCTAGATATCTCTCTCTCTCTCTCTCTGTCTCTGGGTGTGTGTATGTGTGTGTGTGTTTTCAATGAAGAGCTCAACCTTGAGAAAGTCCACATTTCTGCGTAGGACAAGATAGAGATGAGACATTAGACATAATGGGTGAAAAGTACTTTTTGAAAACTGAATGAGTATTTTCTGTGAACAATCTGTTTCTGTTATTACAAATATTAGACATGTTATAGGATGACTTTATAAACCTATACAGTCGATGTTTACAGCTTACCTTAGAATTTATCAGTTTTTCTTTTCCCAAGCTAGACAGATACCCTAGAAAATAAAATAATGATTATAGCGCTTTTACTTCATTTATTACGGGAAGGGGTAATTCCTCAAATTGGAACTAAAATTGGAAATCAGATAGCGGAGCTGCTTAAGGAGTAACTAAAATATTTGAATTTGTCACGCAGAATACAGATCTGACACATTCCTTTTGCTTCAGAAATGTTTTTCTGCCCTTACTGCTAGAAGAATTGATACACTGTCGGGAATATTGAATATATTAAATATTGGCTTTTGAGTTAGGCAAGACAATTTCTTAAATTCTTTCCAAAAATGAGTTTCTATGTTGTCATTGTGGCCAGGGATATAGCCAAGGATGTGAGCCAAACTGCCTGAGCTTGCATCCTAGCTCTCACCTATGGAATCAACTGCCATTCATAAATTGCAAAAAATGCAAAGAAAAGTGGTCTTTGCAGAGCTACATCTATATATACTAGGTGATAAAGAAAAACCTGGAAATTTAATTTTATTAATTACTCTTTCATTTGATGGTTCTAAAGCGAGTTATAAGAGTGTGAGTGCATATGTGTGTGCTTACATATCTATGTATACATATAAGTGCATGTATATATGTGTAAGTGGAAATATTTATTTACTGTATTTTATGTATGTATCGTGTGTGTGTGTGTGTGTGTGTGTGTGTGTGTGTGTGTGGTCTTTTCTATTATTTGGGTCTGTAGACCCAGTGACAGAGTCTCACTCTGCTGCCCAAGCTGGAGTGCAGTGGTGCAATCATGAGTCACAGCAGCCCTGACATCCCCAGGCTCAGGTCATCCTCCCAAGTAGCCTCAGCCTCCCAAGTAGCTGAGACTGCAGATGTGTGCCACCAGACCTGGCTAATTTTTGTATTTTTAAAAAATAAAGATGACACTTGTGATGAATTGAGTGAATAGTCATAATATTATCTAGCTATCCTGAGAGGAAAATCTCAGTTGAGTATCATAATGTTGCTACTCCAACCCATTTCACATGGAATACAGTTATAGCAGGTTTAGACCACTTTGTTTTAACTCCTTTGCCTAGCGTTGTCACTTTTTGTAGTAGAGTTGAGGTGATTAGGTAGGTAGAACCCAACAGAACCCAACACTGACCCTTATTTACGAAGGAGGTGAGTGTTGAGATGCTGCCCCGTAACTGCCATCAAGACTAACTGCTGAGATGGAATATGGAATGGCATGCTGGTGATGAGTGCTTAGTAATTCCATTTTTAGAAAGATTTGTTTTAGCATTTCCTTAGTCATCTCTACCTTCCTTCTAGCCTGTCATTTGTCCAAGATGGTGGAGGGTATGTGATAACTTGGAGAAATTGTTTGAAATGAATTATTGGCAATAATATTGTGTGGCTCTTTGTGTGTTTTTTAGATTATTTCAGGAGATGTGTGAAATGAAACTTACTGGCCCTGAAGCCATTTTGAATTACCTACCAAATTAAGAAACAGTATTCCCTGAGAAATGGACATAAAATCACACTAGATTCCTGATTATATTTTCTGATAAATTTTCATGGAAAGTAGGTGTCCTTAGATTTTATAACAGATGAATAAATTCCCAACTACAAAATGTCATTTCCAGCTTTATTCCAGTTTCCAATACGATGACTGTGGTGGTTAATACTGACTGTCAACTTGATTGGATTGAAGTGCAAAGTATTATTCCTGGGTGTGTCTGTGAGGATGTTGCCAAAGGAGATTAACATTTGAGTCAGTGGACTTGGTGAGGCAGACCCACCCTCAATCTGGGTGGGCACCATCTAATCAGCTGCCAATGTGGCTGAATAAAGCAGGCAAGAGAAGACGGAAGAGAAGACTTGCTGAGTCTTCAGCCTTCATCTTTCTCTCAAGCTGATGCTTCCTGCCTTCAAACATGGCACTCCAACTTCTTCAGCTTTTGGACTCTCGGAGTTATACCAGTGGTTTCTTAGGGGCTCTCGAGCCTTTTGCCATAGACTGAAGGCTGCACTGTCGGCTTTCCTACTTTGAGTTTTTGGGACTCAGACAGATTCACCACTGGCTTCCTTGGTCCCCAACTTGCAGACAACCTATTGTGGGACTTTACCTTGTGATCGTGTGAGTCATTTCTCTTTAATAAATGCCCTTTCATGTATACATATATTCTATTAGTTCTGTCCCTCTAGAGAACCCTAATAAAATGACCTTGTATGATTTTTATTATTTCAGGGAAAGAATAGGGAGCAGAAAAAGGAATTGTAGTAAGTAACCACGAGAAAGTTTTAAAATCGTACCTTCTTTTTAGCATTTACAGTTCCTGTGTTGCTGTGTCCTGATTTAGGGAGGAAAATACCAGTGATACTACTTGGGGTCTGAGAGGTTTACAGTGGATTTTTCACATATATACATGTATATATATATGTGTGTGTGTGTGTGTGTGTGTGCTGAGTGACATATATCTGAGATATAGATAGATAGATAGATAGATAGATAGATAGATAGATAGATAGAATCTAGAAGAATTTAGAAGAATCTCTAAATTCTTCTCATGGGTTCATCATCTATTCATGCCACAGTGAGAACATCATCCATATATGGCAGCACATCTGGAAACTGGGTGGCAAGGTCAGATTGAAGTCATGGAACATTCCAGGGAAGCCAAACATTCTAAATAGAAGCAGCTTAACTCAGAACGTTCTTCAGTAAGTGATGATTATTTTGGCTTCTGCAGTAGCCTCATTGATGGTCTGCCATTAAGAAGCTTTCAAAAGCAAATTTTTCAAAAACTTGACCTTCTGAAAGGAGGGTAAGAATTTCATTAACTGCAAGCATTAGACCATGAGAACATTACGCATTAAATTCAGTATTTCTCAGAAAGTCTCACATCATCATTATTCTTTGGTTCTAGCATGACTTTGTCCTATAAAGTAGCCACTAGCCACATGTGACTATCGAACACTTGAAATGTATGTAAATAGTGAGACTGAGGAACTGAATTTTTAATTTTTAAAAAATTTTATTCCATTCGATTAAAAAATTGAATATAATATATATCATTAATATTTTTATATCGATCATATATTAAAATGGTAGTATTTTGAATACATTGGGTTAAATAATATGTATTACTATTAATAATTGTACCTGTTACTTTACACTTTTTTGTTAATGTGACCACCACAAAATTTAAAATTACATATGTGGCTTGTATTATATTTCTATTAGGCTGGTTCTGCCTTGTACTTGTTGGAGACTCAAAGATGTCTAATTTACTTAGACACATAATCTGTCTTCCTTTTTCCACCTCTAGAGTGATGGTATAGAACTGTTTTCAGTAATTGATTTAATAGCTGGTTGCAGGAGAAATGACTCTGATTCTTCCATCTAATCATCCTATTCTGAGAATATCTCACTTTTTCTGAGAACAAATTCACTATTATCAAATAGTCAAGGTCACCTAATGCTCTGTTATTTCTTATTCCCTTAGCCCCCTTTAATTCTCAAGGCTAACCCATGCAACAGTCATAGGCATGGCATTAAAAAATATTTTTGTTCATAGTTTTAATTCAATAATACGTCCAGGATGTCTTAATTGTATCTGCGCTAGTCCGGTTAGTATATTGCTTCCTCCGGATTTCTGATATTCTTGACCTTAAACTTCTTGTCTCATCTCACATACACTTGTTGATCTTGATCTAAATTACTTCCCATGTCTTTTCTCAGAATTCTGCTTTCTAAGTAATATCCTCTCAATTCCACATCTTGATTGTTGGAACCCAGAGTGGTGCAAAGCTGGATGCAAAGGTGTTGTTGACATTCTACACTATCGTTGGTGCTCAATACAGCTCCATAGGAAGACATGGCATCTGGCCTTATGTGACCCACAGCCTAGTCGGGGAAACACAAAGTAAACATGTGTATTTCTTTTCCAGGATGCTAGAACCTGCCTTTCCTGTAAGCTCGGAGAGGAGAAGTAGCTGGGCGTTTTTTTCTCCCTGGGAATAGCTCTTGGCTAATAACTGAAACATGAAGGAATAGAAATATTCCATCCCCTAATCAGGACACTCGTAAGCTGAGAACAACATGGAATGCAAACTGCCCCTGGATTATTGAGCCTAAGATACATTCTGCTGGGCTATGCTTGCTATCACAGCCTTCCTTGGTCTCCTTCCTCTTCAGGTCCAAACTCCTTCCTCCTTTACTTCTGTCCTAGGAATACTTCAAGCAAGTCACTTTCCCCCAAAATCCTCATCTCAGTATGGTGCTTCTGGGGAATCCAACCCTATGTCAATAATTTTAGGTGCTGAAATTGGTTCTAGGAAGCCAACTCTTAGGATGAGACTCAGAATTAAATCACTCAATGCCCGGATGGCAACAGAGAAGCTGTTGTTTGTGGTGAGTGAAGGGGTGATATCCTCTGGCCTGCTGTAGCATTAAGTTGTTGGTATTTTTACCTGTGGCGAGTTGGGATGGAATACAAGTGAAAAGGGATGCACTGGACTGCACAGCAGCTATGAAATTTAATACTTTTGTAATTTGATAGTAATTATAGGAAGGATGGGGTTGTTTAGTGGCTGCTAATTGATGTACTGCAGAAAGAAAACACTATGCTTTGGTTAGTCAATTGCCAGTTCATGGGGAAGAAGGAGATCAAGAACTCTGTTTCACAGATATTTAGTTTGTATCTGAGGGTGATTTTAAGGAGAGTTCATCTATCTGCAGATGGGGTCAAAGGCAGAAAAATAAATTTTCAAATCATCCCTCTTTACATGGTATTTAAGACAATTTTTATTAATCAGAGTTATTATTAGCAAAAAACACTAAAAGGGATCATTTCAATAAGAAAAGAATATTGAATGGATGTTGGGTCATTCAAAGAATTGCCAGGATAGCTCAGGGAATTGTCAGGAACAAAGAAGGCTGGTAAAAGCCAGAATTGCACAGACCATGATAATGGCACAGATCTCTCCAAAGAGGACACTGCTACTGCCAGCATGACACAACAGAGTATCTCAGCTTATACAATCTCTACTTCTAGCTCTGATTCCTGGATGCCACCATAGATAGGCATCTCAGCTACTGGTGCCCTGGATGATGAGTGTAGCTGAAGCTGACATTAGAAAGAATTCCCTGTGGCCTCTGTTTGTTCTATCTCACAAGTTCCAAATTTGAAGACTGGTGGATTTTTGTGATTAGACAAGCCAAGGCTATGCCACCTTTGTCCCACACAAGACACCAGTGCAGTGTGTCCTCTTTGAAACTTAGGATAATGTTTTTGAGCTCCAGCCAAATTGTTGCACATATCTTGCAAATTCATTATTTTCTATTGCTGAGTAATATTCCATTGTGTAGGGACAGAACAGTTTGTTTATATTCTAATATATCCTTGCCTTCATTGAGTTCTCAAAGTTTTTATTTTTCATAGTTCTCTTTTGGAAGCTTAATAGCGTTAGCTTTAACATTTAGGTTTATGATCCAGTCTGACAAAATTTTCTGTATATTTAATAGTATGAAATATTGAAGATTTTTTTCCACATAGATATCCAGTTGCTTCACTACTATTTGTTGAAAAAACTATCCTTTTCCCATTGTATTTCTGTAGCACATTTATTGAAACCTCACACTATGCCCCACAAATACGTACAATTATTATGTGTCAGTTAAGAATAAAATTAAAATAAAAAATAAAATAAAACGACCATATATGTGCATATGTACTTCTAAAGTTTCTATTCTGTTCCATTGAGTTATACATTGATACAATTGAAGTTATCACCTTATTGATTACTGCAGCTTTGTGGTGAGTCTTAAATTACATGAGTACACTACCTTCAACTTTGTCCTTTCAAAAAATTATCTTGTCTGTTCTGATCATTTGAATTTCAAAATAAATATTTGAATCAGCTTGTTAGTTAGAAAGAGAAAACCCTGCTGAAATTATGATCAGAATGATCAATACATCAACTTGGGAAAATTGACTTTTTAATACTGTGTTCTAATGAATATAATACATCTCTTCATTTAATTTTTCATAATTCATCTCAGCAATGTTTTATAATTTTTACAATAGAAGTCATGCATTATTTATATTCTGTAACTGAATATTTTATGCTGTTGAAATGGTATTTTTAAACATTTCAATATGCCATTGTTAGTTGCTAATATATAATTAAAATTAATTTTTAAAATATTGATCTTCTATCCTATGTCCTTACATTATTTTAAATTTATAGGATATTCTGAGTAGATATTTTGTAGCTTAATTTTTAATGCATACTATCATACTGTCTTCCAGTAAAGAAAGTTTTATTTTATTACCAATTTGCTAGGAGCATTTATGATGAATAGCTATTGAATGTTGTCAAATAGTTTTTTTCTCCATTTAGTGAGATAGCATATTATTTCTTTCTTTCCTCTGTCAGTATCACAGATTACCTTGATTTGCTATTCAACTATTAAACAAACCTGAAATCTTGTGATAAACCCAAATTGGTCATGTGGCATTAAATTTTTGTTTTGCTGAATTTTACTTGCTAATCTTTGGTAAAGATTTTTGGGTTTATGTCTATAAGGTATTTGGTAGTTTTCTTGTAATCTTTCTTTCTGTTTTTGGTATTTCAACAAAGCCAGTCTCATAAAATTAGTTGGAAATTATTCCCCCCTCTAATTCTAATTAATGAGTTCATGTAAAACTATTGTTTTCTTTCTTCAATGTTTAATAGAATTAAGCAGTGAAAGACATTCTTCCTGCCCAATGCTTCTCTTTTTTCACTAATATTCAATAATATGATTAAAATATGGCTTCTGTGGTTTTCTTTGTCTTTGTTCTCTTTGTTGAGTTTCTTAGAACTGCAGATTTATAGTTGTATTAGTCCATTTTCACATTGCTATAAGGAAATACACAAGACTGGGTAATTTACAAAGGAAAGAGGTTTAGCTGACTCACAGTGGGGCACGGCTGAAAAGGCCTGAGGAAACTTACAATCATGGTGGAAGGCGAAGGGGAGGCAGGCACCTTCTGGAGAAAGAAGCACCGAACTGAAGAAGGGAAGAATCATTTATGAGACAATCAGATCTCATAAGAACTCACTGTCACAAGAACAGCATGGGGGAAACTACCCCCATGATTCAATTATCTCCATGTGATCTCTCTCTTGATACACGGGGATTATGGGGATTACAATTCAAGATGAAATTTTGGTGGGGACACAAAGACTAACCGTATCAATAGTTTTCATCAAAGTTGGAGAACGTTTCACTATTATTGCTTTAATCTGACCTTTCCTTCTCTTTTTCTGGAAGTCCAGTTGTCCCACGGGAAACTGAGACTGTATTGATTTTTCAAGATTTTTCCTTTCAGTATTTTCGTTTGCATCCTTTCATTGCTATGTCTTCAAGTTCATTGGTCTTTTATTATACAGTCTCTTATCCACTACTAAGTCCGTCCATTTATTTTTTTCGCTCAGATATTATGCTTGTTAACTCTAAAAAGTACATTCGTTTTCTCAAGTCTTCCACTGCTCTAGTACCTTGTTTTCTCTTAAATCCTTAAGACTATTTATGATGTTTTAATGTATTTGTTTGCTACTTCCACCATCTCTGTAATTTCTGTTTGTTTCTATCATGGTTCCCATGATTATGAGACATAAATTCCTGCTTCATGTTCAGTAGTTTTTATATGATATTGGACATTGTGAATATTATGGTGATAAGTGTGTGGATCTTGCTGTCTTCAGGTAACGAGTATTGAAGTATATTTTGGCAGAACATTTAATCACTCGTGGATTATTTTGAACTTTATCTTTCATCTTTTTAAGGGTGGCATAGAGTAGCCCTACTATGAAGTACCCTCTGAGTTTTCTTTTAATTGCCTCAGACATTCAACAAGGTATCCCCCTTTTGGCTTGATCGTTGTAAAGTTGTCTCCCCTTCCCGTGTGATCTTTGGGAATCATTCAGGTTAGAGCTCGCCAGTAGTTTTCGTTTTTGTCCAGGCTCATGGAGCTTTACCCTATTCATTACTTAGTTTTACTCCATGAATATATTGCTTAGTGTTCAACCAAGCTATCAAGGTGCTCCGTACAGATTTCTAGGCTATTTACTCTTTCTTGCAAATGCAGCTGCTTCAGCCTCTCTGAAATCTAATTGCTGCTCCATCAACTAGGTGGGACTGTCATGCTTAGCCTGGGTTCCCCTTATCTATAAGCTCTGAAATTAAGAAAGGTGATTCAAGGAAGAAAGTGCAGTGATTATATAGTTCACCTCTTTTGTTTCCCTTTTTTAAATCAATGCAGTCCTGTACTTCCAGTTGTCCAATGCCTGAAAATAGCAGTTTTACATATTTTGTCAGTTTTCTAGTTGTTTTTAGTGGGAAGGCAAGTTCAGTTTCTGTGACTGTGTCATAAGCTGAAATAGCTGTCCTTTCTGAACTTTTAAATCTCTGTCTTGAAATTTAAAACTGTGTCAAAATAATAATTGGTAATATTATACTTTCAAAATCCACACAGTCATCAAATATGCTGGTCTTAAGGGAAGTTAGTAATCTAGCATTTTATTTTGGGAATGCCTAGATATCTCTGACGGTCAAAATAATAATATGGCTTCAATTTTTGATAGTGACATCAAAAAATAAAACCTTGTACCAAATAAATCTCCCAAATCAGAATAATAAGGTCTTCCGTATTCCTCAAATCAGTCAAAGTTGTTTTGTTTTAGTTTTTCATTTATAGTTTCAGAGTAAAATTTATGTTCTTTAGAATATATTTGTAGTAGTTGGTGTTTTCATTTCTTTTTCTTATTTTACATACTAGAATCATACTCTTGCATCAAACTCAAAAGCAAATATACAAAAAGACAGAATAAAAATAGAACATCAGCCAAAACAAACAAACAAACAAAAAAAAGCTCCAGGATTTAATCTAACCTCCTTTGCTCGTTTTTCTTGAATTATTTTGCCATACAAGTAAATGAACACAGAAGAGACAACCAAGTATTCCCTGGCATATAGTGTATACAGATGAATTTCAATACTTCTCTTTAGAAGCTTTAAATAATGTTCAGTCCTGAAAAAGGACTTTAAAGAGATCCCTTTTCATTCACAGTCACATAGAATCAATGATTTTAACTTTGGCTGTAATCTCATTTTGATCCCTTTGTCTGGTCTCTTACTCCTAAAGTTATGTCTGCTCCCATTCTAAATCAGACCACATATCACAAAGGCAGTACAGGGATTTGTGGGTGGAACAATCTCAAGTTTCCAAATAAGGACTAGCAGTCCTGTGTGCTCGCTGAGTCCCTGAAGCTCAGAGAGGGATTAGTTTTAGTCAGTGTTTGCAGTGGGAAGGGCGGTGACAGGTTGGGCATGGTACCATGCTCACCACGGTAAGGCATGGAGAAGTGTCACATGGAAATGTGAAGCGTTGTGAGGACATCAGTGTGAACTTGGTCTTTTTGAACCAATAGATGAAAGGGTGCTGTTGACAGCGTTGGCAAGTAATTTGACTTCTGGTCATAAATTACTGATCTCGTCCCATAAAAATGCAATGGGGCAGGTGATCACACATTTTTAAATTAGTTTTGGCATCATCAACTTCTGGTCATCTCTTTATGTAAGTGTTTTCATTTTTAAATTAGATTTGGCATCATCAGCTTCTGGCCATCTCTTTGTGTAAGCGTTTTCTTCCACAGGTAAATAAACTGACTCCAGCTGTCTGGCGTGTCAACTCTTCCAACAAGCCTGACACTTAGCTCTGATTTAGCTGCGTACAAACCAAGCACTGTCTCCAACCAACACTTATTTTGGCTTCCCATTTCCTAGGTCCATGGTATACATGAAACTTTCTCATGTGATTTTAATATAGTTTTATCCAATAGAGCAAGAATTGAATCAGCACCTACATTGAGTCAGACAAAGTATGATGCAGTATTTGAATGCATTTATAAAAATACACACTACTATCTTATGTATAACAAAGGATTATCATTTTTCTGGGGATTTGAGGTTTTAGAAGTGTGTATCTTGAGTGACTGATAACATTTTGTTAGAATTATCTAAGGTCGGGGCGTACACTGTGATCATCTTCTCAAGTCTCCTAAGATTCTTGAGACTAAATTTAGTGAACAATACATGGTAATAGATTAAGCCGTGATGTGAAACTGATTTAGAGGATGAAGATGTGACCATTTTTCAAGGTATTTATGCTTTGAACACATTTTTTCTGTTTGGTTTATGTTTTCCCCCTCATTTTCCTGTTGCTAGTCAGTTATTCATCTTAGTTCAAAGCTAATACTTTGGCACTTTTGGGAAAGGACATAGAGAATAAAGGAATGGTTATCAGAAACTGGGAAGGATGTGGGGGGTTGAGGGGCAGGTGGGTATGGTTAATGGGTACAAAAATAGGGAGAAAAGATGAATAAGACCTACTATTTGATAGCGTAAAAGGTGACTATAACCAATAATAATTGTATATTTTTAAAGAACTTAAAGAATGTAATTGGATTGTTTGTAACTCAAAGGATAAATGCTTGAGGGGATCAATACCCGGTTCTCCATGACGTGCTTATTTCACATTGCATGCTTGTATCAAGACATCTCATGTACCCCATAAATATATACACCTATTGTGTGCCCACAAGAATTTTTTAAAAATAATGAAAAAATAATAAAAAATATAGAGAAATTAAGAAAATCAAAATGAAAGTATATAGTATGGAACCAAAAACTAAAGGAGTGACTATAATTGAGGCCAAAGGGCTTCTCAGAAGCAAGAAAGTCTAGATCCCATTTGGTTTGATGTTTTGGGTAAGGCTTTGTCATTGTTTGCTTCTTGACTCACCTAGACAGGCTTAGTTAGTATTTAAATTCCAAATTCCAAATCACAAAGTGATCTCACATTCACTTTGTGACTTTTAACGCTTACATAGTAATAGGTTTATCAACATTTTGATGTCAGTAGAAGGGACCAATGGTTATTGAGTAGATCTAATGGAAATAAAATAAGGGTTTAACTTATTTAGTTGATTCTCTCAGATGTTCAGACATTCATATTTAGCCTAGGGAAAATACATTTGCTAAGTTTTTGTTATAGGAGGCACAGGAATAAACATTTATTCTTTCTCCCAAAGTTTTCTTCTCACATTCTTTCTGTTTTACTCAGTGACTCTCTGTCTCTCTCTATTTTTATTCATGTCTTGATTTTGTTGGTATATTCAGTTTGTCATTCATTCATTAAATGTGAGTGGAAGTGAAGTTCCATTAGAAGTTTAGCACAAACATGACTGGTTTATTTCAGGGTAAGCCCATCAACCAAAGGTGGAAAAAATTCCAAAAAATTCTATTTGCTGGAAAATTTGCTAAGAAGCTTGGATACTCAAAAGACTTGCTCACAATGTGGGGTTTGAGGGTGTGGGCCTGGGTGGAGAAAATGCAAAATATAATAAACACAACAGACACTCACTGGCATAAAACTGATTGGAGTACTTTAGGAAAACAAGTCATGAGAGAACTATGAAAACAGCTTTGTACTTTGTGAAGTGGAACATTTTAGAGATGCAGATTATAAAGACTGGAACTAATAGCAAAGCTCCAAAGTGAGGTTTTTGTTTCAGGTCTGCACATGCACAATTTATTCTTCATTCAGAAAGAAATTTTAGTTTGCAAACAGGATGTATACCAGACCCCTTAACAATCTAAGTATTTCATCTACACAGAGGATTAGTATAAACACTCGCCCTTTTATAGTGAAAAAAGGTTAAGCTAAAATGAAACAAATTGCATTTAGCTTATCTTTTCAAAATTAGAAGAAAAAATATAAATGAAGCATTAGTTTTTTTATTAAAAACATATTTTAGAATGTTCCTTTTTTCGGGTATATTTATTTTCTTCTTTCATTTGTTGACTTCACCATGAACTTAAATAAGTTCTTGGCATGTTCTTGGTTTATTTGACTTTTGACTTAAAAAGGCAAGGGATCAATTTGAGTCTCTAAATTTGGAAGAAGTTCTTTGAAGTGAGGTCCTCGTAGCTTCCTGGAGGAAGCAACAATTAAATTGGCCCTTCGGAAAGGACACAATGTCAGTAACAAAAGGATGGGGTAGAGTACCCATACAGAGGGGATGGGCTCCTAGAATGCAAGGATGTGGGTGACAGCCAAGTCATGTCAGGTGGTTGAGAGTAACCTCAGGGTGCAGGACATAGGCAAAGTGGAAGGTAAAGCAGGAAAGTTAGGCTTGCACACACCCTATCACGTCAGGATCCAGAGTTTTATTTTAATAATTGACACCTGGTAGCCTTTAACAACTTTAAGTAGAGTTCCATGAAAAAGAGTGAATAAGAAAGAAAGAATCTCTGAAAAAAAGAGACCAAATATTTATGCAGCTATTCTTCTGTGCTATATAGTATACAGTTATGCTATATCCCCTATCATGTAGATGGGGAAACTAAAGCTCAGAAGTGTTTAAAAACTTGCTAAGATTTATAGATTGAGAATTTTGATCCACATTTATTGATTGAACAAAACCTAAGCTTCAAGAGGATTCAGGATTCAAGAGAGGATTCAAGAGAGGCTTCAAGATGGGACATCTGGCCTTAAGCATAAGAGACTGGGAGTGGGGATACTAGATAGTTGTGAGCCACTAGCCTGCATCCAGATGAAACTCATAAACTATATCTAATGTTCGAGAACATAGGAGAAACGCCAGAATTTTTAGTTTTATTATTATTTTTTTCTGGTTATAAAAGTATATAGGAGGCTGGGCATAGTGGCTCATGCCTGTAATCCCAGCACTTTGGGAGGCTGAGGCAGGTGGATCACCTGAGGTCAGGAGTTCGAGACCAGCCTGGCCAACATGGTTAAACCCCATCTCTACTAAAAATACAACAATTAGCTGGGCATGGTGGCAGAGACCTATAATCCCAGCTACTTGGGAGGCTGAGGCAGGAGAATCATTTGAACCTGGAAGGTGGAGATTGCAGTGAGCCGAGATCGCACCACTGCACTCCAGCCTGGGTGACAGAATGAGACTCTGTCTCAAAAAAAAAAAAGGATATATAGGATTTCTGAGTTGGAATACTAGGCATGCTTAATAGTATGTCTCCTCTTCACTTCCTATTAAAATTCCCATAATAATGCACAGACAGTGGCAGCAGCACTATAAATTAAATATAAGAGGTGAACAAGGGCAGAATTTTCTCTAATTTCATCTCTGGTGTGACAGATATGAAAAGCATATTCTTGGGTTCCACATTCTAGGTTCCAATCTCTGAGCTTGGACAAGAAAGAAGCCACCAAGCCAGGGCCTGAGTGTGCAGCGAGGTGGCTCACGCCTGTAATCCGAGCTCTTTGGGAGGCCGAGGTTGATGGATGGCCTGAGCTCAGCTGTTTGAGATCAGGCTGGACAACCTGGTGAAACCCTGTCTCCACCAAAAACACAAAAAATTAGCCAGGCGAGGTGACGCACCTCTTTTCGGCTTTTAGATTATGACTGGAAAATTCCCCTAAATGAAGTGAAACTTGATGGAGGCTAGCTCCTCTCTTTATTGCAAAAATCATCGTCTCGATTGACAATTTTTTCCACTCAAAAATGAGCAACTAAACACCAAACCAAAGCATATAGTCTATAAAAATAATTCTAGAACAAGGAATGAGAACATTGTCATAAAGATGTACAGAGATAATTTGTTTCACCAATTCATTTTGGAAATCTCCTGAGGAGAAACAACAACAACAACAACAACAACAACACCTGTGCCTCAACCCAGAGCTTCTGATTTAATTGGTCTGGAGTGAGACCTGGATGTTGTTTTTGTTTGTTTGTTTGTTTTTAATAGCTTTGTTTTCTAGAGCATTTACAGGTTCATAGCAAAATTGAAAGGAAGGTAGAGAGACTTCCCATATACACCCTTCTCCCACATATGCACAGCCTCCCTGTTCCCAGCATCCCCCACCAGAGTGGTACATTTGTTGCAACTGATGAACCTGCATTGACACATTATTATCACCCTGAGTCCATGCTTTAGGGTTCGCTCTTGGTGTTGTACATTCTATGAGTTTGGACAAATATATAATGACATGTATCCACCATTACAGTATCACACAGAGCAGTTTCACTGCCTAATATGGTTTGGTTCTGTGTCCCCACCCAAATTTCACATTGTAAGTCCCATAATTCCCATGTGTTGTGTGAGGGACCTGGTAGGAGATAGTCGAATTATGGGGGTGGGTCTTACCATTGCTGTTCTTGTGATGGTGAATGGGTCTCACAAGATTTGATGGTTTTAAAAACGAGAGTTGCCCTGCACACCCTCTCTTTGCCTCCTGCCATCCATGTATGATGTGACTTGCTCCTCCTTGCCTTCCACCATGATTGTGAGGTCTCTCCAGCCATGTGGAATAGTAAGTCCAATTAAACCTCTTTTTTTTTTTTGTAAATTGCCCAGTTTCAGGTATGTTTTTATGAGAAAGTGAAAACAGACTAGTACAATGCCCTAAAAAATCTCCTTTGCTCTGCATATTTATTCCTCCCTATCCCCAAACCCTGGCAACTAGTAATCTTTTTACTGTCTCCATAGTTTTGCTCTTTCCGGAATGTCAAACATTTGGAATCACAAAGTATGCAGTCTTTCCATATTGGCTTCTTTCACTTAGTATCATGAATTTCAGTTTTTGCCATGCCTTTTTATGGTTTTATAGCTCATTTATTTTAGCACTTGATAATATCCCAATGTCTGGATGTACCACAACGTATTTGTTCATTCATCTACCGAAGGACATTTTCGTTGTTTCCAGGTTTTAGCAATTATGAATAAGGCTGCTATAAACATCTTTGTGTGGACAGAAGTTTCAATCTTTCTGGGTAAATACCAAGAAATACAGTTGCTGGATTATATGGTAATAGCATATTTAGTTTTGTAGGAATCTGCCAAAATGTCTTCCAAAGTGCCTGTATTATTTTTCATTCTCACCAGCAATGAATGAGAGTTCCTGTTGCTCCGCAGGTATTTTTAAAAAGTGCCACAGGTGACTGTAATGCAGCCGAGATTCAGAAACCACTGACTTAGGGCAAGAACATCTGTCAGCAAACATTTCCTCTCACTTAGTATTAGTTTCCTTATCTGGTAGAAGAGAAACCTTCAATAAGACAATAGATCATTGCTTCTCTCTGACTTTCTTGAAAATGCTGTTACTTTAGTGTTTTTATTATAAAATCCTTCAAGGAAATACACGTTCATGCCAAAATATGAGAGCCAATTGGCAAATGGAATAAGCCAGAATTACCAAGGATCTAAGATTACTTCTTTGTACTTTTTAAAATTTAAAATATATTGTCATCTAAGATACATTGACTACAGAATGATAGAGAATCGTACCAACAAAGCCGAGATCTTGAACTGGTGCCAATGCATAGGAAAGTTTACATGGCCACAGACCTCTAACCTGATGAAGTCCTCACAGTACAGACAAAAAAAGAAGAAAAAGGGTGTTCCTCGACTAGTTTCTCCTAAACTCCTGGCCCTTAGGTGCTTGCTTTATCTTTAAAATGAGGGGAGTGGATGATATGATTTTTAAGCTTCCTTAATTCTCTAATCTATGCATTACATTATTTTTCTTCAGTAACAGAATTTCATTAGCATTGACAACAAGTTAAAAAGCATGTTCTACCAACTTTTCATCAGCTACATTAGATGTAATAAACATTCTGGTACTGGGTCTATGATAAGATAAGTGAAGGACTTGCTTCCAGCACCAAATTTGAGCAGGGAGGAGATTTGGTAGACTTTGTTATCAAGAAAAATAATACTTTAGTGTTACAGTTTTAAAAATGTGAACTACTACACAGCAATCCATGATGGATAAAGCATCAACATTTCTAAATAAAGACAGATTGCATTTTAAAATTAAATGTTTTGTATTGTAAATTATACCTACAGTGTTTGTTCTAGCTAATATTACAATACATATTCATGTAATCATTCATACAACAAACTTGTAGTGATTGCAAATATAAGGATGTTTAAAACATGACCTTTGCCCTCTCAAGACTTGTAATGTGGGGTAGTGAAGTTGTCAGAGTAAGGAAGAAACAGACTTCTGCAATTCATTTAAAGTCAAGGCAAAAATAGAAAAGTATAATAATATAGATACCCATAAAATGGACATTTAGAAGACATAGCAATTGCTTTCTACTGGAAATGAGTGTGTGTGTGTGTGTGCGTGTGTGTAGTAGAATTAATAGTAGCAGCAGAATTGGGCCATCTGCATGACAAATGAGATCTTATAACTGCATAGAGCTTTGTTAGGAAAGATGATTGAAAGGCAACCTGGTTGAAGAATTATATGGCAAAGACCCAGAGACACGAGCATTTAGAGGAAATCTGGCCTTTGTGTCAGAATCATCAGTGTGTTTGATAGGTATAACAGTTGCACATGTGGCTGGAAAGGTTGGCTGGAATTTAGATAAGTACCTGTCATCTGCTAGATTCCAGAGGAAGGCAGGTACTATGGGGTCAAACACTGAGCTGCAAATATTCTTTAAAGTGTGTGAGTGAGAATCCACTGCATTTCTAAATGCAATAGTGTTTTGGAAGTTTGTTGCTCTGACTTAGTAAAGTTAGCCAAGAAGATTTAGTTAAACATCCAGGAAAACATGTTGCTTCCAAAGTTTAGCTTTGAACTGAGAAAAGGAATTATTCACTCTTCCATCTATATCACATGCACAGTGATTCAAAACCAATATAATTTGTTTTTAGTGACTACCCTTCATTTTGGTGGCTTGCGTACTTTTTTTTTTTTTTTTAATAGTGGTTCAGTTTCTTTTTTATTTTATTTTATTTTATTTTTATTTTTTATTATACTTTAAGTTCTAGGGTACATGTGCATAACGTGCAGGTTTGTTACATATGTATATATGTGCCATGTTGGTGTGCTGCACCCATCAACTCGTCAGCACCCATCAATTCATCATTTATATCAGGTATAACTCCCCAATGCAATCCCTCCCCCCTCCCCCCTCCCCATGATAGGCCCCATTGTGTGATGTTCCCCTTCCCAAGTCCAAGTGAGCTCATTGTTCAGTTCCCACCTATGAGTGAGAACATGCGGTGTTTGGTTTTCTCTTCTTGTGATAGTTTGCTAAGAATGATGGTTTCCAGCTGCATCCATGTCCCTACAAAGGATGCAAACTCATCGTTTTTTATGGCTGCATAGTATTCCATGGTGTATATGTGCCACATTTTCTTAATCCAGTCTGTCACTGATGGACATTTGGGTTGATTCCAAGTCTTTGCTATTGTGAATAGTGCCGCAATAAACATACGTGTGCATGTGTCTTTGTAGTAGCATAATTTATAATCCTTTGGGTATATACCCAGTAATGGGATGGCTGGGTCATATGGTACATCTAGTTCTAGATCCTTGAGGAATTGCCATACTGTTTTCCATAATGGTTGAACTAGTTTACAATCCCACCAACAGTGTAAAAGTGTTCCTATTTCTCCACATCCTCTCCAACACCTGTTGTTTCCTGATTTTTTAATGATTGCCATTCTAACTGGTGTGAGATGGTATCTCATTGTGGTTTTGATTTGCATTTCTCTGATGGCGAGTGATGATGAGCATTTTTTCATGTGTCTGTTGGCTGTATGAATGTCTTCTTTTGAGAAATGTCTGTTCATATCCTTTGCCCACTTTTGGATGGGGTTGTTTGTTTTTTTCTTGTATATTTGTTTGAGTTCTTTGTAGATTCTGGAAATTAGCCCTTTGTCAGATGAGTAGATTGCAAAAATTTTCTCCCATTCTGTAGGTTGCCTGTTCACTCTGATGGTAGTTTCTTTTGCTGTGCAGAAGCTCTTTAGTTTAATGAGATCCCATTTGTCAATTTTGGCTTTTGCTGCCGTTGCTTTTGGTGTTTTAGACATGAAGTCCTTGCCCGTGCCTATGTCCTGAATGGTACTACCTAGATTTTCTTCTAGGGTTTTTATGGTATTAGGTCTAACATTTAAGTCTCTAATCCATCTTGAATTAATCTTCGTATAAGGAGTAAGGAAAGGATCCAGTTTCAGCTTTCTACTTATGGCTAGCCAATTTTCCCAGCACCATTTATTAAATAGGGAATCCTTTCCCCATTTCTTGTTTTTGTCAGGTTTGTCAAAGATCAGATGGTTGTAGATGTGTGGCATTATTTCTGAGGACTCTGTTCTGTTCCATTGGTCTATATCTCTGTTTTGGTAGCAGTACCATGCTGTTTTGGTTACTGTAGCCTTGTAGTATAGTTTGAAGTCAGGTAGCGTGACGCCTCCGGCTTTGTCCTTTTGACTTAGGATTGTCTTGGCAATGCGGGCTCTTTTTTGGTTCCATATGAACTTTAAAGCAGTTTTTTTCCAATTCGGTGAAGAAACTCATTGGTAGCTTGATGGGGATGCTTGCGTACTTTAACATACTAGTCTCTGTGTATATCAGGCTTTGAATTGAGTCAAGATTGACTCTTATGATTGAGAATCATTTCCATGAGAGAAAAGCAAGCACATCAAAGTGCAATCATTTTTCAAATTGTACACTTGCTTCTGGAGAGGTAGCATCTTTGGCCTTGACTTGAAAGCTGTGGTGTTGAGTCCCTTAGGAGGTGGAAGGTAATGGCTTTAGATAGCAGAAATAGACAAGAACCTCAGGAATCCTGGTTTGACATGATGGAATCCAGTGGCAAGTATACTGTATATATCTAAAAATGAATAACAACCTCATGAAAATGTAAGTAGAACTTCATAGTGTTTTCTCCGCTGATCTTACCTGATCTTAGCCATCATACTGCTTTAGCCTTCTCTTTCTTTCTCTCCTTTCCCCTCCTCTTCCAGTCTTCCTCTTCCTCCCTCCCTTCTCCTCTTCCTCTTCTTTTCTTCCTCCTTCTCCTTCTTTCTTTTCATTTGTCTCTCCTCTTCTTGACCTCTAAGATATTGTTTATTGTGGTTCATTTTTGGTATTGACCAAATTTCTGGCTATTGTGTTACTGGTGACTTTTCTAAATTAGGAAATTGTGTTTGGAAAAAACAGAAAGGAAAAAATTTGCCTTGCTCCCCAAATTTTTGTTTCTTTCATCAATTAGAATAACATTAGGGCCAAGTTTAATGGCCCTAATGTTAAATGGCCAAGCTTAAGAATGTATATTTTGGCGTAAATCTTCACGTACAAGCTTTTAAATAACTCTTACTGTCAAGCAAAAGTTTAAGAATTTTTAAACAAAAATATTATTAAACAAAAAACCAATATCTATACTAAGAAATGCACATTGGAAAATGAATTAGGATGGTCTGTTGTAGTATCATGTTTTCGTACTTCCTAGAATTCCCTAAAAACTAGAACATGGTCATTTACAGAGTTTACTATTTAAAAATACATGCTATTTGCACCTAAAATAAGATATTATTTAGAAATGCCATTGAGGAAACAAAACTTTCATTCTTCTCAATTCTTTTCACTTGGCTATATGGAAAACATTCCATTTAGCTCATTCAGAAAATGTGCAAAACTGGCTTTAGGTACAACACTAATTTTCTAAAATGGATGGGCCAGGGCTGTTTTCCATAGATTTCTTGCAATCAGTTGCATATGGCTGGAAGTAGAACTAATGGTGATTTACAGTAATTGCCTGTCATCAGTCTATGCCATGCTCACCTGCATAATCCATCAATTTTCCCAACAGTGCCCACAGCTCATAACCTACCTGAGGCTATTTGGGTCTCAGGAAACATACAGCAAGTGCCAGTGTTCCAAGAATGAAGCTCTGGTTCCCAGATTCTGCTGCTCCAACTTCTATAGCAGCAAGTAGAAAAGAGTAACAGGCATGTTGATCACATCTAATTAGAAGGTAAGAAGTATTCCCTTGAGCATGTTTATGACGCAGGCACAATAGGACAGGAATAGTCTATTGAAGCAGGGTTCCTCAATCTCAGGACTACTGACATTCTGGAGAGGATCATTCTTTGTGTTGGGGGATGGGGGGCTGTTCTGTGAATTTCAGCTTCCCTGGGTTCTTTCCATTAGATGTCAATAGCATCCCTCCCACTGTTGTGGCAACCCACAACATCTCCAAACATCATAAATAGCCCATGGGGAGAAATTTTCCTGATTTAGAACCACTGTACTAAGGGAAAATTAAAACTAAAAATTTGTAATTGGTCAGCATTATATACTGAATGCATGAAGTATAAGTAGTCTACATAGTAAAAAAATAGTAGGACAAATATTCATAAAACTAACTTAAAGTGATGTGTATAAACACAAAACATACATTGACCTTTTGGAAAACTTTTCATGGGTGAAAGGGAGTGGTAAAAATAAACCTCTACAGTTGTGACACTTCTGAAGCAACTATGTTTGGAAGAAAAAATGAAATGTGAGAATGGTAGAAACTTTTTTCTACACTGGTTCTTACTTTGACCATCTCATTGGTTTTCATTGTACCCTTCGGCTTATGTAAAATAATTATAACTTTTCTTTTCCATGATAGCCCTTCAACTATTTGAAAGGACATGCTGTTTTGTTCTGAAGTCCATTTTCCAAACTTTATTTTGTTATACAAAATAGGACATAGTTTTAGATCTTCCACCTTTCTAACCTTTCTCTAAACGGAGCTTCAATCTGTTTATATTATTATTAAGATTCCCAAGGTTGAGAATCCTAATTCCCATGAGAAACTGAATCAGTTAGAAATACTTTTGTCTACAAAATTCAGAATATCCTGCAGTGATTTAATCCTTTAACAAAAAACGTTCTTACATAACAGAAATTCCAGGGATGGTTAATTGTTGATATTGGTTCAACTGCTCAAAGACCTAGTCTCAAGCTGAGCAGATGTTGGTATGGAGCAAAAAAAGCAGGTAGAATGGAAATTAGCATTGTCAGAATCTGCATACCTTATCAATGCAGACTAGGAAGAGCATCACCATCTATAACTGTATTAATGCACTTTAAGAGCCTCGTTGTTTCTCTGGCTATTGTATTACATGATTGATACTGTATTTACCTGTATCATAGAAGCTATTCCACTGCAATGTAATTTCCTATATATGCACCCCCTTGGCTTTTGCTTGTTAAATACTGAAACCAAGTCTTATTTGTGATCACATCCCTATATTATTCTGGATCATATTACTTGTGTGCTCAAGAATTGTTTAAACCATCAATGAATACCAAATATGTTCTAATTTTAGGAGCAAAATTTTTACTTGCAAGAAGTTACTTCCTAGAAAATTTCCACTTACAGCACATTTCTTTTTATTTATGTTACATTGGATTTTCTTATTTAGCTTCTGGAGGTATATTAATTCTCTCAAAGTTGTACATAATATTTTGTGCGCACGCTCATTTATTAAGTCAACTACAGTTTTAATAAGCTTCTTAAAGAAGCATTTTTTCCCCTGCATCAGATGTTAAGTTCCTATACAACACAGATTTTTGTTGGGAAAGGATAAATGAAAGATCAAAGTTAAAGGACTTCGAGAGAACACTTATTTTCAAGAAGATGTGACAGCCAACTGGGGCCTATTTTAGAGAGATTTTTGTTTCCTCCTATGACCCCAAAGTGAAAAAAAAATCTACAATGACAATTCTGGATTTTATGTCTAATTCTGTCACTGAGCTTACATAATGGGGACCAGTCAATGCAAAAATTTTGGAAATGGCTTAGGAGTCTGATTCTAATGGATTGTAAATATAACAATAATGGGCTCCAGAAACACTCAATCAATATTAAAATAGTTTCATTCTTTCAGTATGAGGAGGGTGCAACATACAAGCTGTCCTTTCTGTAGTTTCCTGACCCATTTTTAGCAGTAGGTGCCTTTTAAAGTCTGTGTTGAGGGATTTATATAACTCATCCATAATCTCTGATCAGCCCCTGTAAGAGCAATGGCAGAGGAACACGTAAGACTTAGGAGTGAGCTGTATCACTTGAATGGAGCTAGAACTTAATTGTAGCTTCATTAAATAGATCCAAACTAAGGCTATCTACATTTTCTAAATATCACATTTCCCAAGTCTTCATTTTCCTCACTAGAAGGGTTTCAGTTGCTCATGAAATGACCCAGCAGATGATGCCTGAACAATTGATTATACTCTTGTACACATCCGGCTTAATCTGTTTCATAAAATGAAGATGTCTTGTCCAACTTTCCATGTGTAACAGATAAAAACTTTCTTTCTAGTCTTATATTGGAGGCCTGCTTACATCCTGATCCACAGAATGGTTCTCTTACTTCTCGTCTACCTTATATCCGAATACCTCCGGTTCACAGAGAAACAACGCCTCTCAGAAATGTTGAAATATCTTTTTCAGGGGAAGACATTTAGATTAGGAGACAAACAAACAAACAGACAGACAAACAAACAAAAGAATCAATTCATCCTCTCCACCCTCAACAAGGAAGCTTCCCCAGTCAGAGCTGGTGCTCTAAGTTAATTATAAGACTGTGACTTCTCATCTGCAGTTTGCTTATTTTATACCTGATCGCTTCTCAGCCTTCTGGCTAAGAGCAAGTGTTGTATTTTATACTTGAATGGATATAAAAGGTAATAATTCCCTCCTCATTGATAACTATTATGACTTTGTAATTCTAAATCATGTTGTTTCTGAAATAAAATCCTCATTTTTTTGCCTGTAGGAAAGACATGTTAACAATGAAAAATTTACTTTAAAAAGTTGGTAACCAAAGTATAAAGTGGCATATTTTATAATTTTTCAATTTCTAGAAGAATCAAGGAAGTATCTTTGAGTGTTCTTGATTCACGCGTTGTGAAATTTTTAACTAGTTGTGTTACAAAGGAATACTCTGGCACTTCCAAGGCTTGAGCATAAAAAACCTTATAGATTCTACTTGGTTTTCTGGAAACACCTATTCTTAGAACCCTGAGCCACTTTGTAAGAAGAGTGAATACTCTGCTGAAGAGACCACACAGAAAGGCCTTGAGAATGCCTGGAGAGGGAGAGGAACTCAGCTGAGACTGATTATCTAGTTGTTCCATCCAAGACACGAGGCATGTGATTAAACCTGTCTTGGACCCTCCAGTCAAGTCCATTTGGTGTGTGGAGCAGAAGTATCATCTAGCTGAGAGCCCTGACTCACAAAATCATAATATTCAATAAAGTGTTCCTTTAAACCACTCTATTTAGAAAGTTGTATTAACATCAATATATAACCAAAACACCTTTGTTAAATTTTTGACTCATTTGATTAAAACTGTTACACATTTATTGACTGCCAACAAAGTATTTTTAGCTGTATTTTGGAAAACTTTTTTCCAGGCAATAAATTTCCGTATCCATTAACTTCCATTTTTCTTGCCCCTGTTTTCTGCCTTGTGTTTGCTTGTTTTTATCACTGTGGCTACAGATTGCTACTCCACATCACATTTTTAACTAATCCTGTCCTGGAGTCAGGGTGTATATATGCAGCCCTTGTTAACAGCTCAAGTGACTTGATATCAAAATTAGATTAGCCGATGGTCTTATTCCAAGATTTTGTGCCTGATCTGGTAACCCTGAGTTTGAGTTTTCTTGTTTCCACCTTGTTCTGTAACCCTGATAGTGACAGGAGGCCACCAAATGCCTAGGCTGATGGGGCAGGTCCCTGTTGAAACCCCACCTTCAAGCCAAAGACAGTTTAAAGCCTGAAAGCCAAGCTACAAGTTAAATCCTCAGACCAGATTAAGACTTGTCTTCCTGCTTGGCATGCTTTCCTCTGACTGATCACCACCCTAAGCCTATTTTACACATACCTACCCTATTCTAATTGTTTTCCTACACTGTCGTGCCCAACTTTGAGTGGTGTTTTTGCTTCAAACTTTTTTGCATACTCACAAACCAATCAGCATGCACTCCCCATTCTGAGTCCATGAAAGCCCCAGGCTCAGCCATATTGGGGGACTTTCCTGCTTTTGGGTAGGGGAAGCACCCCGCATGTTTTCTCTTTACTGAGAGCTTTCCTTTCATTTAATACATTCTACACCACTCACTCTCTGGTGTCTGTGTGCCTAAATCTTCCTGGTCATGAGACAAGAACCCATACCTAGCTGAGCTAAGGAGCAGAAAAAAATCCTGCATCAACCCCAATAACTGGATTGTAATTTTGTTCATTCTGCTTATGGGCCTAACATGATAGCCTTTCTAATAATCCACTCTAGATTGAGATTATTCCTTGTTTTCACGTGTACATTCATTTTCTATTAATATCATAACAAATGCCAATCATTCCGCATCTTTATCAAACCCATTTATAATATCACAGTTTGTAGATATCTAAGCTCAACAGAGCTCAGCTGGGCCTCTGCTCTGGGTTTACAAGGCTGGAATCAAGGTATCAGCAGGCTGTATTCCTTTCTAGAAGCTCTAAGGATGAATCTGATTCCAACAAACTCCTTCATGTTTTAGCTAGAATTCATTTGTTTTGAAGTTGTAGAACTGAGGTTCTCATTTCCCTGCTGGCTGTTCCATCGGCCAGGTGTCATTCTCAGCTTTCTAGATGCTACCTGAATCCTTTAGCCTGTTGATCCCTTTCTTCATCTTCCTAGCCAGCAGTGGTGCTTCTTATACTTGAAATTCCTCTAAATTCCCCTTCTGCCTTTCTCTTCTGCTTTTAAGAGTTCATGTGATTAAACTGGGCTCTCAAGTTAATCCAGACTAATCTTCCTATTTTAAGGTTGTTGGTTATTAACATTAATTCCATATATACAATATTTTCACAGCAGTACTTCAATTTGTGTTTGATTGAATGACCAAGGGACAAGAACTATGGGGGCACATCTTTAGAATTCTGTCTTCCATGTTGGTGTCATACCAGGCACTGAAGATCTGTCTTTGAATCAAGTAGCCAGGTTCTTGCTATCACCCATCTACCATGGTTCCTCTACTTCTTGGGCCTAAACTTGGCTTGATTTTTTTCTAAAATGTCTTTTTTTTTTTTAAGAGTATTACTTGTTAAAAATATTTACATACCCACATTTTGCCCATTTTGCAGAGACATCATCAACCATTTCCTGAACCCTTTAATAATTATTATTTGACTGGTTTGCCATCAACTTATTGATTCAGTCATTTATTCAACAAGTACTTATTGAACTCTTAATATATGCCAGGTACCTTCTTAGGAGCTGGTAATACAGCAATGATACAAAATAAAGAGTATGCTCTCAAAGTATGTACATTTCTACATCTGGTTATATGATGGGGATATCAGATGTATACAAATGAGGATATAGTGAAATTTCAGAAACTTATAAGTGACATGAACAAAAATGAAGGAGAAATGTGTCTATTTAATTTAGGGTGGTCAGAGATGGTCTCTCTGAGGGATAACATTTAAGTAGAGACTTGAAGGAAGCCAGGAAGCCAGTGTATATCTGGAGAAGAGTGTTTTAGGCAAAGGATTCTGGACAAGGTTTAAACTTGATGCTGTAAAGAGTAACAGAGAGGCAAAGTAGCTGGAGAGTGAACCAAGGGGTGAGAAAAGGAGGGAAAATCAGACAGGTCTGTGGCATCAGATCCTGTGGGGAGTTGAAGCCTGTGGAAAGAAGATCGTTTTCTACTTTCAGTAAGTTAGTAAGGGGTTGGAGAATATTTGGCAGAGGAGTTAAATGATCTCTCTTAAGGTTTTTCATGATTAGTCTAACTGCTGAAGGCAGCAGGAAGTCCCATAAAGAGGTATTTGCTGTTATTCAGGATAGAAAAGATTGAAGGATTCTACTCAAGTGGTAGCAGTGTAGAGCTATGAACTGGCTTGTTTTAACATAATCTTAAAAAAGAGACATCTATTGCTTGTTCTAATATACTAATATTCTGTCTGACACTTCTGTAGCTGGTCATAGTCAGGCACTTCCTATGAGTGTTCAAAGCAACATCTTTGAACAGTTAGAGGGATGGTAAAGGAGCTTGACAGTAAAGAAACAATCTAGGTAGACTCTTTACAATGTCTAGTAGGTACCAGACATATTTGGAAGATGAAGAGGTTAATGCTTCTCAACATTTTTGTAGATAAAATACTCTTTTTTAAAATCTAAAACTGGCTCAGCCGCTATTTTTGGAAGCAGTCTACTTACAAGTGATTAAGAAATATTTTTTCATGCTTTCCAAGATTTAGATGCTTCTTATAGTAAATAACAACAATAAAAAGTCCATAATTCCAATTCAGGGCAAATCCCAAGGGAGGCTTAAGTAGGGAGACAAAGCATTGCAGGTAGCTGGAAGTAGAAGGAGAAAGCTATATTGCAGAAAATCTTATGAATGTACGTTGGAGAGAAGTCTTGGGCTAGGCACTGCCCCAGATGGTTAATCATTCTGACATCATGTCTCCTTATGTGACAGACATGGAAGGGAACTAGAAAAAGCAGGGCTATTCTACTATACTCCCTCACCCATGTCTACATAATGACATATAATCATTTATTTTGTGGGAAAATATGAATTTAATTGAACAGATAAAACACTCAATAATATATCAAAAAACACCCAATAGAATGTGAGAAATAGAGATGATTTGGACTTCACAAATTTCTAAGCATCTCCTTTGTTCATTCTACTCCTAATCCAAAAGCTACCGCCATTACCACTTTTATGCCTTTGACCTTGTCTGGCCCAAGTCATTACCAGCTGTGAAGAAGTTTGTAAGGAAAAACACTGAATTTATTTTTGAAAAACTCTTACCGGCAATTTCTTAGTTTTCTAAATCAAATTATCTCTCCTCTTTCCTTAAACAACAGTCTTCTGTGCTACCCTCAGCTCCTGACGTTATCCTTACTGCTGGTCTAATTCTCCAGTTTCCTTACCATTTTCATTGGAATTTTAGGAATGTTCTTGCTTTTACTCAGGGGGCCGACACATTAGACCTAAACACTTCCCTCCATTTCTCTAATCTTGCACAGTCAGTCCTCCAGTCACCCTGCAATCTCTCGCTCAGATTCACAGTCCAAAAGGATTTAAGACTCAGTGATTACAGAAACCAACAATTGATAATAACCATCTAAGGTGCTTACAACAGTGATTGGCACTTGGTGAAAGTTATTCTGTTGGTGTAAAAGTAATCTCAGTTTTTGCCATAAAAGAAATAGCAAAACCGCAATGACTTTTGCACCAACCGAATAGCTAATAATTAATGGCTATCATATTGTGACTGCTATCTGTAATATGGAATCTTAATATCAGTATCACAAGAGCCAAAGGGCATTGAGAGAAATTTGTGGTAGAAAGGTTGTGGGGTGATTACCACAGGGCCTAACTCAATGAGATGTTGAACAAATCTTAGCTATATTTTGTCGGCTAGTGTATATGTGTGTGTGTATTATATCATCTTTTAAGAAATATAGATGTTTTAAATCATTTGTTTAAAAGCATACATCCTCCTAAGGAGAAAATTTAAAGTACCACAATTCTACAATATTATTTGATATGAGAGGAAAAATCAGTGTTTGAAATGTACGCTGAAAAGAAATGATTCCAGGTTTAAAAAGAATTAATGCTCTTAGGAAGCTTAATGTTATAAATGTTATAAAATAGACTTTTGCTAGTCAATTTTAGGTGTTTTAAAAAAACATTTCTATGCTTGCATTGTTATCTCAACTCTTTACCTTTATATCTGGACTAAGTTTAGATAGAAAAAATGAAAATGAAGTGGTAGATTATGTTGCTTGCCGTTTCTAATTTAACACCAAAATTTTAATCATATGCTATCTTCAGGGGTTGATAGTCCGGTAAAAAGAACTTGAAGCAATAGTTTTCATAGAACTTTAACTAAGATAAAGTATTAATTGTCTATGCCAAAGAGGGTGAGCGATGATAGAAATTACAAAGAGCCTAGGACTTCCCTGAGACCCAGCTTGGTGCTACCACTGTTAGGAGAAAATTAAAAATAAATGAACAATAGTTTCCAACTCTAAAACATATTATATGCAGTACATACTTTAACCTAGTTTACAATTTATATTTATTGTGCCCATTGAACCCACAAAAGCAGTGTTTAATTTTACAGTTTAAAGTCACACATAGGGAAATGCTTTACAAAATAGGATATTGTTCCTCAATGAAAAATATTACAGTATAGGTCCCAAACGGCTCAGTTCAAGTCTTTTACCTGAATAACAGAGCTGTTGTGGAATGCAGGCTACAAGACACAGTAATGTTTTAAATACTTGATTAAGATTTGAAGGTTGCCAAAGCTGAGAGACATTTTAAACAAGACCCGTCTTAGTTTTCCAAGATTTTTGGTTTTTCAACTGCATTATATACCATTGCTTCTGGAAAATCGAGGGTAATAAGCAGCTTACATTTTACATCTTATATACAGTATGTAAATCTTCAATGATTTTCTCTACCATCAAAGCAAGTTTCAAGGTTTAAAAATCTCAGTTATATCTACTTAGGTTTATTACTTTACTCACAGACTCTAATATATAAACCAAATATTTATGCCATTGCTTCTATCAAATGCAACATGTTTCTTCAGTCTATTTAGTTATCCACAAAGTCTATTTACAAAGCATATGTATGATTTCCTCTGACTAACAGGTCATACAAATACGTAAGTAGTGTTTTTCAGCTCCTAACTGTAGCAAGATGAACCATCAATATTTATATTGTGCCTGAGTGCGTAATGCAAAAATACCATCCAGAGACTATATATTTTTTAATCAAAAGTCTAGCTTTACAAAGTCACACACAGTATGGTCTTCTATTGTAAATATACTCTCAGTATAGGTAGACATGTTTCTAATATATTATGAGTTGTTAAAGAAAAGGCTGAGATATAGTCACCAAGTGTTTACTAATAACATAAACTGTTGCAAAGTTTGAAAACAATATCAGGCCAAATATACATGAAAGTTTGAATGGAATGCTGAGGACTTAGTGAATGCTGAAATATGACTCATCTAAAAGTCTACTACTCCGGCCTGATGCTCCTCAAGTTTTAATGACCCCTTAAATGTCCTCAGATGCACATGCAGTTTATGTCACTGACCACTGTTGGTCAAAACAATCATTGGATGTGCTTATTTTTCGAATTTGGAACATCAAGTTGTGCCCTACCCTGACACAAACCTTAGAGGTCTTTCCTGCAAACTGTAAAATCATGTAGAAAAATAGTATCTCAGAAATACCACATTTGACAGTTGGTCACGAAAGATGTTAGCACCTCAATAAAAATTAGAATTGTTCACTGGATATGCCAAAGGAAAGTGGAAAAAAATTAAAAGGCATGCCCTGTTTTTCATTTGTTTTTTCCTACAAATCACAGTTCTCCTCACAGTGTTAGACTTTTAGGTCACTCTGCTGTGGCAGTACCTTATAGGATGAGGGGCCACTACTCGTTTTTTTCATTTGACCTTTATAGTCCACATGGTCCAGTTAGTTGAAGCCACAGAATAAAGACCAGAGAGAACAAAATTATTGCTAAAGTGCAACTATATTAGTAGAATGCCATTAACTGGGCTAACGAATGTGTATGCCAATGTCTTATTTTTTTTCAAAACCAACATCATCTAACAACACATTCTTTCAGTTTTCCCATAAAACCTGCATTGAGAATGATATCATGGTCCCAGGCAGGCATTTACCAGATTGAATGTTTTGCTGATCTGAACACCACGTGTATTCCAATTTTTTGGCTAATGCATGGTTTTGTATTTCAATATGTTCTCATACATTAAAAAAGTGAAACACAATTATACATTATAGAGTTTATATGCATCATAATAATATAATTTGAGCATTATCTCTATAGATTATGCCAACAAAGCATTCTTAGGAAGATTTTTTTTCAATGTCCTAGCCAGTTAAGTTGATCTATCTGTTTGATAATCTAAAACTATAGATTGTTGGGAAACAAGAAAAATAATAGGGAAAACATACAAGTTCCTTTTCTGTGTGTCTAAATGATACATTGTCTTGAATTTGGTTCTATTAAAGCTTTAGATGACCATTTCTGTACACATGGCTATTTCATTTATTTAGTAGTTTTGAAATGCTAGCAAATATATTGTATTTGTAGAGCATCATTTCATTATAAAGAGATTATTAATATTCACCAGTCATGTCAATGAGACTATACACTCTGCCACAGACTACTAGAAAAATTTGATCATTATTAAATTCAATGTTATTTTACAGTGTGAACAATAAGTAACAGCACAGGTTCTGGACTTTGAATCTGGCTGCTGTCCTCACCTGAACCGTTACAACGACCTTGTTAACAAGGAAGGAATCAATGGGGAAGTATCACAACCAGAGATTGGCTGTGTGTCCAAGGGTGCTTTGTCTTATTGCCAGGATCAGACTGTGAAATCACACAGGCAAGCTGACGTCATCAGAGGCAACTCTGCCTATTTCAAGTCCTATAATCACCCCAGAGGATTCAATAGTAGTAGAAAAACATCACATTCTCTTAATGGACACCCCTTATTTGTAGAAACAGTTATGACTATTAACATTTGTTATACAAACCCAATTTATTTGTGCTCATCAGTAGAATCCTACAGACACTAAAGACTAAATGATATTAATTTTAGGAGGTGTTTCTAAACAGACAAAGACAACGTTTGGTTTTATTATCATTTGTATCCCTCAGAAGTTGTGTGTACACAACTTTCATCTAATACATCAACGTCAATTTGTCCACGTTTCTCCATGAAGTGAAAGAATCTGATTCTTGGCTGTGTCTTATTGCCCGTAGGAAGCTTCTAGGCTATTTGTGTACCCAAATTTAAAACTTGCACCTTGTTTCATTGAATAAGTGTTTTTCTTATTTGTGACTTGAACAAATTAGTGTTAATGTGATGTAAAAGACCTATTATCATAGGTACAAGTAATGAACACTATTAGTTGTGAAAGATTAAAATTTCCTTGGAAAGAAAAATGATAGTATCAGAATAAGAATACATGAGGAATATATACATATACACCTGTTTCACACAGAAAGCTTTCTGTAAAAAAATACAAAAGCAACCAGTGCTGTATATTATGTAAACTCACAAAGTGTAAAAGTGTACTTTATACACAAACATGAAGCATAAATTAAAAAGTAGGACAACAGCAAAACATTTTAAATATAGAAAAATTTGCACATATTTTTGTTAAATAAGAATAAATAATTTTATCAACAGATTCACATACCAGTTGCAAAAACAATAAATTACTTTTTTTCAGTGCTGCAACTTTTTTGTTTGTGATTTATCCCTTAATTCCTAGTTTAGTGGGATAAAACTGTTTCCACAGGAAGGCAAAGGAAGATAAATTTATTGAATAAATTATAACAATGCCCTTATATTTCTAAACAGAAAGGCAGGGCTTAATTTAAATTTTTCTGATCTAGAAGAAATAAAGGTCATTTTCTTCTGGCTCCCTTTGTACTTAATAAAACTTATTATGGAGTGCTTAGTTATGTAAGGGAGATTAGATTCTTATAAACCTGAGCATTTTCAGACAAATTCTTTTTTTTTTTAAAAAAGAAATAGCCCCTAGCATCCTGAATTCTAGATATTTTTAAAAATTCAAGATGCAACAATGGAAAGGTGAAAGACAGTACGAAGTCAAAACTGGACTGATTTAGATTGAGTTGTATAGAATTTTCCCTTTGTTCATAATTCTTGGTATCTATAGAACACTCCATTTCTCTGAATTTCAGTTTCAAGTCCATATCACCTTCTCCAGGAATTTAGACATACATTCTTCAGTCAATCTAGTGAGACTCATAAGAAAAAGGTGGAGAAAACTACTTAAAAGCATGGAATAGTGGTTTATTTGCTCTAAGCGCTCTAGGATTGTTTCCATGACAAGTGTAAACCATCACTATTTGAGGGAATCATGAATCATTGACAAATCATATTAAAAATTTATGAGTATAGTAAGAGAAGCAGAGTAGGAGACAACTACATTTATGCCTCAATTATTTTTTAAGGTTGTTGGGAATATAACCACACACAAAAAAATAAATTTTGTCACATTTGAGTTACTTGATTAAAATTATTTCCAAAATGGAAAAAAGTAACATTAGCCTCTCTCCTAATTCCCTTTGCACAGACAAATGGCACTGGGATTATTATTTTTTTCTCACCTATTTGACTAGGTTTGCTTTCTGCCCTTGGCATTGGGTGATCTCCATCAAATATAGGTTATCAGCCTTCTACAGGCCTCATTTCTCAAACTGATAATTTATTAAGAAAAAAAATTGCTACATCTAAAGCAAAGTCAGTCTGTGAAAATTCAAAGGATGATTATTGGTTTTGTAAAACAATTATTTGTTTTAAAAGCAATTTCTTAAGAAAATACTAAAAACAGCGAGACATCTATTTTCCTGGCCCACTAAAATGATGTGACATAGTGATCAGTTACATAATTCTTTTATATTAAAAATATCTTATAATAAAAATAAACTCTCATGAGCTTGTATAACTCAAACAATGGTTCCCTAAGATTTTTACATGCAAATCTTTAACAACAGGCACATTTGGCATGATTACTATGAATTTTTATGAAGAAAAATTGGCTTTGCAGTGTTTCACAACAAAAGAAATCCCAATGAAATGAAACAACTTAGATTTTCTAAGCTGTGAGGTTGGTAATGGGGGAGGGGTGTACATTTTATCATCTAAAAAGATATCTTTAGGTGTGTGCTTATAAAATAATTTCCATGTCTAACTATTCAGACTTACAACCTACCTAAACAGGCTATGGAAACAAAAACAACAACTTTCTGAAAATCATCGCATTTCCTCACTCAGACACTTACAGGTACAACCAAGTGCTTTCCAGCTGAGAAAAATCTTTAGTACAATAGGAATATACTTAGATTTTTAAAATTAAGAAATCATTGCCTATGATGTGGAAACAGTCTTATTAATATTAACCACTTTTTGGCATTTACCACATTAACAATGATAACCACTTCTCAATGTGGCTAACTACCAAGTGATCTTTAATGTTTCTAATAAACTAAGTCAAGAAATACAAAACATTGTAGGTCTTACTGAACCCTGGAACAAAACAAATAAGCGAACACAAATGCATTTTAAAGGCTTGCTGGTAAGAGGTATACCAGTGTTGAAGGTGTTGGACATGATAGAAAACTTGCTGTGTGTTTTGTACGTATGTTATACATTGTGAGATATCAGATGAAAGCTCTGGAGAGAGAAAGTAGTTGTGAAAATACAAATTGAAAACACAGTGAAAAACATTTTTTTTTCCTTTTAAATTTCCAACACAAGGAAACTGGTTTTTAGACTCTTGAGTACTAATCACACACACACAGGCAAACCCTACTTCTACATCTGAAGTTATGCATTAATTTGGCTAGCTACCTGAAAAAAACACAGGCAGTCAAAGGTTGAAGTAAATGAACCCGTGTATGTATTTAAGTGACTAGATACACTGAGATCTATTTACTTTTCAAAATTTCTCAGAAGATACTTGCTGTCAAAATAGTTTTTTGACTGAAATTTTATCTCCTGTAGTCAAAATATACTAAATCTTATTAAAACAGCAGCAAGTTCTTAATTTCCAGTAAAACATCCACAGCTGTTTCTGGAAACTGAAGGAAGTTGAAATAGCTGCAGACCTACTTTGGTCAAACACTTTTTTTATAGAAATATATATGGATATTTTAATAGAACCAAGGGATATAAAGTGACATATCAAGGGAGAATGTACTTACAAACAGTAAAAAGAAGCTACTGTGTATTTTGGGTGAAAATGATTATGATGCCATTAAAGACATTCTATAAGAGGTAGGTGACAAGGGGGAGACAGTTCTGCCATCTTCAAATGTCCCCTGATTTTACATTCATCAGTGTTTCTTTCTTGTAAGCCCAGGGGATGTTCAATAACTCCCAAGTTTTTCTATATTGCAAGGTCACCACTGTCACGTGAAGCAGTGCACATCCTCTTTTGGTCACAGAGAGCAGATTCTGCCCGTTATTGGACTCCTGTTGACAATGCCACTGAAGCATGACTTTCTGTGAGTTAGGTAGACCTCCTGTTCACCACAACAGCATCAGTGCTGAATCCTCCAGTTATATTTGTGCATAAGATCATAACCACAGGCTAACATTTCTTCAGCAAGCATTGCTTAAATGCAGAAGGCCTTTGGGAGAGAGGACATCCTTTCGCTAACTTCCGGTTGCCATCCTGGCACTGCACCGTCCTGGTGTGCCATCCTGTGTCACAGGTCCTAGAGCAGGCTAGCCATGGGCCCGTGACCCACTGCAGCTGCGAAGTGTGTGACCCCACTTTATTGCTGCCATGACTAGTGACAGAGTTTACTTTTGGAGTGGACTTCTTGGGAACAAAAAAGCTATAACGGACATCTAATGGTTTAGTGGGATCTGTTGCAAGGATCTGCACTATTAGAATTTCCTTCGTGGCAGAGTAGCCCATGCCATGCAAGAAGTCGTCCCTGTGGCTCCAACCACTATAGTTCATGACTGTTCCATTGATGTCAATGATAGTCTCTGAAGTGGAGATCATGTACTTTCCATTGATAAGGTACTCACCATTTTTCTTTTTCAGGGCTAAATAGGCAGTGAATCTAGTCTGGTCTTTGGCTTTGAACTGTCGAACTTTTATGTGGGTTGCCCCTTCAGGAATCCTCACCACGTCAGTGTAGCCCTTACTGGAAGTAGGAATATTCACAGGAAGTGGGGGGAGGTAGTTAAAAAAAAAGGAGAAAAAATAAGTAAACAGTAAATAATAAACAAGTTCTCTAAAAAGTCTTCTCTTAACACAGTTTTAATGTCTTTAAGAGATTAGTTTAAAATTGAGTTTAAAAATTATTTTTTATGACAAAATTGCAATTAGCCTACAGTATTGTATACACTTTAACGGAGGTGTTCAAAATTAGGATGATGCTAGCAACCTGCCTTCATTTAAAAAATTTATACTAACTTTCAAGATTTATGAAACCATTTTCATCCTTATCAAATCCCATCACCTTTACAAATCCATTTTACATTCTTTCTGGCACAAAATGGGATATATTTAAATACAAACTGAAAAAAGTATGCCTTCACTTAATCTCATATAATTCTTTAATGTTTCTCAAATTTGCCTCCACATTAGAATCACGTGGAGATCTTTTAAATCTTTCAGAGCCTACCTACACCTCAGACCAGTTAAATTCCATCTTCCATGCTCGGGCACAGGCAAAGAGCACTTTTGAAACTTCTCACATTGTTCCAATGTGCAGACTAATTGGGAACACAGAATTAATTAGTTTTTGGACTAGAGGCGAGTAGAGTCTCTGCATCCCTATCTACTAGAACTCTGGATTTTGTGGGACAGACCACTAAATGAAGCACGCAATTTCGAAATTGGGTAATGATATTACTAACACCATCATAAAAGGGGAATTTTTTTAAAATGACTTAGCAAATTTTTCTGAATTCTTAGTGCCCATAAGATATAATAGATTGAGAAAGGCTTTATGGTGAGTGACATATAAGTCTTCAAAGAGCCATCATCTGTTCAAAAAGATGGGGAAAGACATAAATATTTTTAATACCCATGAGCCTGTGAGGAATGCTAGGATGGAAATGCTAATTAAGCACCAAGTGTGAGGTGAGGAGTCTACTATTGTCCACATTTTTGCCTTTCTAAGTAATTTCATAATAGGGTCCCTTTGCTTTCCTAGTTATTTAAACAGGAATACTACTGGCTTGCACAGTTTGACTGATGTGTGGAGTTGAACTGTCTCATTTCCAGTTCTCATTCACATGCTAAAAATCCAAGTGTGTTTCCCTTACTCCAGAGTTTCCTCTGAATTGGAAAGGAAGTTTATCGCCAAGGAAGCCGATCAGAAGGAAGCCCCCTGTCTACAGGCAAAGCGTTCTATAGTGACAGCCACACAGGCGATACAGCTTCCCACAGTGCTGAAGAGAGATGATGCAATGCTCAGGGCGTTCTTTATGCTGTCTAACTCGATTCATTATTTTTATTTTTGTAGTACATTACAGAGCAGACTTTGTTACAGATGTGTTTTGTAGTACCTAATATTAATAAATGATCCATGAAACTATAGTGGCTTCAAACAAAGTCAAAAGGGATGTTGGAGAATTCCTTGAAGCCAGGAGTTCAAGAGCAGCCTGGGCAATATAGGGGAGACCTTGTCTCTACAAAAAGTGAAAAAGTTAGCCAGGGATGGTGGTGCATGCCTACGGTCCTAGCTACTGGCAAGACTGAAGTGGGAGGATCACTTAGCCCGGGTCTTTGAGTGAGCTATGATTGCACCACTGCACTCCAGCCTGAGTAACAGAATGAGATCTCTCTAAACAGAAGGTAGTTGGAGATAAATATGTCATCTTACACAAAAAGAGTATGAAATGGGGATATATGAAAGTATTTGAACAAGTTCACTTTAGAGCTGATTAGTGGCAGTGTTAGGCTTAAAAGCCAGGCTTGACTGGATGCCGTGCTCACGCCTGTAATCCCAGCACTTTGGGAGGCCGAGGCGGGGGGATCACCTGAGGACAGGAGTTCCTGACCAGCCTGGCAGACATGGTGAAACCCCGTCTCTACTAAAAATACAAAAAGTAGCTTGGCTTGGTGGCCCATGCCTCTAATCCCAGCTATTCTGGAGGCCGAGGCAGGAGAATCGCTTGAACCTGGGAGGCAGAGGTTGCAGTGAGCCAAGATTGCGCCATTGCACTCCAGCCTGGGCAACAAGTTAGACTCTGTCTTAAAAAAAAAAAAAAAAAAAAAAAGTCAGGCTCTTGACTCCCAATTAGTGATCTTTTTCACTATGTCCCCAGGCAGAAAATCCTGACCCCTGCCAGCCATATGTTATAGCGGTTAAATGAAATTAAATTCTGGTTATGTCCAGAGTTTAAATGATGCCCAGTAGGGAGTAAGTAAAATAAAGAATAAAGGGTAAGGAAAGCTTTTTTGGGTGTTTACCCTTGTTCCTTAGAGCTTGTCTCATCTTGATAAGAAATAGTATGATGGTCAGTATTGCTGTAGGTCTTCAAACTGAGTTTCACAAGCATTGGTAAACCTGAATATTAGTGCCCTGAGTTTTTAGTGCCTTAGTAAAAGATGATTCTCTTAATATTCCTGATTCCCTTTCTTTACATCCTGCTTGGTATCATTTAAACTCCAGACACTAACCAGCTTTCCTGACTACCATAAGTGAATGCAATTTTCATATAACTCTTACAAAGTATGGCTAGCAGGGTAAAGGAATCTTGTTTTGTTCAGGGCTATCTGCACAGTGCCAAGGGCAATGTCTGTCATGAAGACATGTATTCACTGATATCCAAACATGCCGTCAGGGAAGGGATGTTTTAGTCTGCTCCCAGCAAACAAAGTATGTGGTGATATCAATTGATAAGAGCTGTGAAGAAACAGAGTAAAAGTAAGAAGTTACACAGTAGTGGTGGGAATGCAGGAGATGCCCTCTTGTTCACGTACAGTAGCCACCATCTGGGCAGGTGACATTTGACAGAAACCTAAGAGATTCTGGAAGGTGTACTGCTCATTAATAGCAGAAAGTGTTCCAGGCAGAGGAAACAGCATCCTCATACCTGGTGTCATGTTTTTGAAGTGCCAGAAAGTCCATTCTGGTTAGAGCAGAGCAAGAGAAAGGGACAGTGTAGAAAAGACACAGAGGAGGGAAGGGGCCAGATCTTTTAGCACCTTGGAGATTACAAAACAGTCTTGGCATTGACTCTAAGAAAGATGGAAGCCATTGGATGATCTGATTTAGGTAATAGCTGTGGCTTTCCTTGCTTGGTAAGATGAGATTGAGGGGCAAAGGATCCAGAGGTCACGAGAAGACTGCAGTGTTAGTCCAGGCAAGATCTGATGAACACTTGGATTGAGGTGGGAGCGGTCACTGTGGTGAGGAGCACCCAGATTCTGGAGATGTGGTGGAAATAGAACTGACAGGATCTGGTAATGGGTGGATGTGGGGTGTGAGAGAAAATGAGACAAGAACCATGACTCCAAAGTTTTGGCTTCAATAGTAGAAAGACTGAGTTGCCATTTACTGAGATGAGGAAAACTGAGGGAGGAGCAAGTTAAGATTAGGGTCATATTGTGAATAGGCTTAAACTTGATAAAATATTTTAGTATGTATTATCTCATTTCACATTTACAACAGTTTTATTAACCATATGATAATAATTACTAGTATTTCCACTTTACTTTTGAGAAATCTCACGGTAAAGAAATTAGGTGACAATTCAAAGATCACATATCTAAGCAATCATTGAGCCAAAGCTTGATTACAAATATTCCAGTATGAGATCAATGTTCCTTTTTATAAATCATATAAATTACTATGGCCTCCCTCGGTAATAACTTTGAACTACTCAAACAAGTAATTTGTACCATAATATAATCTTGGTCAAACCAATTTTCAAGTGGTTATGTTGCATACCACTTGTTGCTATAATGAATTTCTTCATCTTTTCATGTGAAAAAATGTGCAGATATTGGTTGTCAACACAAAAATACTTAAAATGCTAAATTTGGCAATTTGAAAAGTGGTTTATAACTTTATCTAGAAGAGAATATGTACCATAAAGTGTATAAGGTATTACTTTCTAAAAGTAATTTTGTTTCTAATCTGATTCCTGAATTCTCTCTCTCTCCATCTCCCTTCCTTTTCTTTTCTTTCTTTTCTCTCTCCCTCCTTTTTCTTTCTTTCTTTCTTTCTTTCTTTCTTTCTTTCTTTCTTTCTTT
>NC_045452.1:52362383-52415566 GCF_002776525.5 Piliocolobus tephrosceles | reverse complement strand
TTTCTTTCTTTCTTTCTTTCTTTCTTTCTTTCTTTCTTTCTTTCTTTCTTTCTTTCTTTCTTCTCTCTCTCTCTTTCTTTCTCTCTTTCACTATTTCTTCTTTTTTTTTTTTCAAAGTGACCTGTGCATTCTAGGATTTCAGTTATGGTGTCTGCTCTTCTCTGGCATTCATCAGCCATGGAGAATTGGCTAACTCCTATATTTTCAGAGTCCATCTCATTTTTAAAACAGAATGTTGGACTGATCATCTCCAAGGTGTTTAATACCTTTGAAACATATAAAAATGCAGGCTATAATTGGGCATGCAGGGTTTTTGACATAGATGGTCTAACACAATTGGGTGAATAATTATGTCATTAGCAAATAGAATAAGTAATGCCTATTTTAACTCAGAATAAATTTTTCAGCCATATATTTTCAAATCGCATCAGAGGAAATTTATAGTTTTTATATTAATATTTTAAATTATTTTAATAAATCCTATTGTTAATTTGGTTTGCATATTACTCTCAAATTACAGACAACAGAGCACGTACATCAAGAATATGGATACATTTGACTAATAACACTCAGCCTAAGAGTGGTTTGGGAAGAAAAGCAAGTCTGTATTTTACCAGACTCTAGTCAACTCAGTTATCCTACCTGATAGCATGTTTTATGCCAGAAATTGGTACTTTATAAACTTGAATATTTAAAGCAGAAGTGTAATCTAGGACCACAAGAGGAAGCAGGAGACAGACACTGCTGTGTATATTTCTTTAGAGAGTAGATATAAACCAGGATACTTCACTAGGATTGTTACCCACACCACTGCCATGAACTTACATTTTGCAAGGAGAAATGTTTTCTTAAGGAAAACACAGTGTAAGAAGAATTTGTTTTTGAAACTACAGTTAAGATCGAAACCAGCCAACCTTATCTAAATTATGTTTTAGGAATAACAATAGATCTGCAAGGTATCACTAAAGTGGAATGTCACCCACTTTTTCTTTTCAGTTTTCCGACTCTGCCAGCTATTGATTCCCATGGCTACTGCAGTTTATCTGCTACCAGAGGCATCATGAGTTATCCCTGAGCAACCAGAGTTTTATTCATCTCCTGTCTCTTCCTTCTCATATTTAAAATGTGTTTCTAGAGCCACGTTAGACCTCCTTGTACACATAGATTATGATGTAATATGAACCCCCTTTATCAGTTTTGCAAGCGTCTAAAGCTTTGTTCAATTCATACAAAGGCACAGGTTCTATCATTACCTCTTCTTATTAAAGGTTCCAACAATCTTTGTACAGCTGGAGTTGTCTCCTCCACATACCCCGCACTTGTCATACTGCAGCTTTGAGCCGATGATGCTGTCACAGCCAGTTCTCACACACTTCCCCCGGACGCAGACAGAATTGCTGTACGGCCTACATTCAGTGCCGTCGGTCACCTGAATCATCGCAAACACATTAGCAGTGAGAAATGTGTGCGTCAGTATTTGCTCCTTTGGTCAACTAGTAAGGTCTGATTTGTGATTTTTTGAGTTTGATGGGCATAGACAGTTCATTGAAAAAAAAAAAAAAGCCAAAAAACATAGTTTCTGGAAGTATCTAACTGAAAAATCCTTGGCATATTGCCAGACAGCAGATTTCCGATAAGCCTAGGTTACAGTTTCTCTCAAGCTTACCTCTGAATGTGTTAAGAGACACAAGGTACTTATCTTCGTTTTTGTATGCATAATACATTCTTATGATACCATCTTGGCTTTTTATGATAGAAAAAAGTGTTTTGGACTTAGGGTTTTGGACTATCATTTGTGTGTAGAACTGAATATGAGCAGGCTTGAGAATGCAAAGATCCTTCTTTGTTGCATAGTTGTTATGATAATGACAAACTCGAAAATCTAAACTTGCCATTCAAAACTATGTCATGGTTGGAGAGCATTCCCTATTGTGTGTTGAACTGTCAGACACTGAAATAGAGGCAACCAAATTAGTAGAGAAAAAGGAGTCTGGAGAAGTTAGATGAACGGACTTACTGGAAGAGACTGAATATATTTTGAATAAAGGGATTAGTGTATAGTTTAAAAGCTAATTATAAAACAGTGTGTATATAGATTGTGGCTTGTGCATGTGAGTATATATAATATATATATATACTCATATATATAAATAAGCCTGTAAATTTCATATGTATGTATATAGAAAACTCTTTTTATGCATGTCTGTATGTTGTGAATGTGTGTGTGTGTGAATCGAAGTAGATAGAATATGCTTCATCAGGTTAATAGCTCTGTAGATGGTGGTATTTTCAGGTGATTTTTATGTTTTTACTTCTGTGTAATATTTTTAAATGAAAATGCATTATTTTCTAATAAAAACATGATATTTAAAAAATTACATAAATTGGACATTAGCTTGTTTTTCAATAATATGTCATAAATATCTGAAGGCCAAGTTTCAGGGGTAATTTTTTTTCTGAGACAGAGTCTAGCTCTCTTACCAGGCTGGAGTGCAGTGGCGTGATCTCGGTTCACTGCAATCTCTGCCTCACAGGTTCAAACGATTCTCCTGTCTCAGCCTCCTGAGTAGCTGGGATTACAGGCGTGCACCACCACACCCAGCTAATTTTTGTATTTTTAGTAGAGACGGGGTTTCATCGTGTGAAAGCCTGCCTCGGCTTCCCAAAGTGCTGGGGTTACAGGTGTGAGCCATTGCACCCAGCCATAGGTGATTTTAAATGTAGCAACTGTTTATAAATGTGTAAATTGCTGTATAACACTAACCACAAGAATAAAACTCTGCTATAGATTTAGAAAATGCTCACTTGTGAAAAATAAGTCATGTTCCATACACAAATATTGTAACATACGTAACTAGAGGGATATTGATTCATATTAAGGGTTCTTGACTTATTCAAAAGCCTCAGGCAAAAGTATATGATCTTGAAACCCATCTCCGTGGCTCATCAAAGGAATTCTTAAGTAAATCATAGAAAAATAGAAAAAGTTTTCTTGCCTTAGAGTCTCCTTTACAATGGTGCTTAGGAAATACTAGTTGTTTTCATGGTTACTTTAAAGTTAAGGTCACACTTTGCCTTCCTTGACAGTGAGTTACACCTTTTAAATATAGCTTTTAAAACATTTACTTGTTCTGTTTATAAAATAATTTTTATTCATTGTGTAAAGTCTGAAAATATAGAAGTTATAGAGATGAAAATAAAAACCTTCCAAAATCTAACTGACCCCAAACTAATAGCTGTTTACATCTGGCATCCGCAGGCTTCATTCTACCAAATAATTTCCACCAGTACGCCTACTGCTTCTGCACAGTTGGTGTGTAGTTACCTTTGGAGAAAATACCACATAGTAGCCAGTGCCCTTGGCTCTGCAGGTCAGCTTGCACACATCCGCTGGCAGGACGCCTGCATATTTGGGAACCCATTCCACAAAAGTTTTGACTCCTTTTGCATCAGACTGATAGCCGTTTTTGGCCTCACACTGTTCATGACGAAATGATTTACCTAGAAAACAAACATGTTACAGTATTACTTGTCAGTTCTGAAACTTAGATATATTCTTGTGGGTTTAAATAGTTAATTTTAAGGGTAAGATGCAATTTTTTTTTTTTTTTTTGCACAGTCTCTTTACTCAACAGTACTGATGGATTTTACCCATACATAGAGTTCAAAATGGTGATTATTTATTCCAGTTCTCTGAATACTCTGTTGCTTATAATAATAACTTAAAAATCACATATATGGACAGGCATGGTGGTTCATGCCTGTAATCCCAGCACTTTGGGAGGTTGAGGAGGGCAGATCACGACAGGAGTTCGAGACCAGTCTGACCAACACAGTAAAACTCCATCTCTACTAAAAATACAACAAATAAATAAATAAATAAATAGACAAGTGTGGTGGTGTGCACCTGTAATCCCAGCTACTCAGGAGGCTGAGGCAGGAGAATTGTGTGAACCCAGGAGGCGGAGGCTGCAGTGAGCCAAGATCGTGCCATTGCACTCCAACCTGGGCAACAGTGCGAGACTCCGTCTCAAAAAAAAAAAAAATTCACATATGTGTTTGTTATTGATCTGCATATTGGTGGAACTGTGCAGTCTAAGATTAATATTATTTCCCCAGCTTCCTGTATTCATTATTGCTAGAATACAAATGACATGTAGCATGTGATGGTTGCTGACACTTGAGAGCAGCGTACCATTGGGAGGGCAGGGCATGAGACCACAGGAGCGGTAGATGGCCCTCTTCCCTGTGCAGTAGCGTCCGTTGTTTCTGGGAGCAGGGTTATTACAGTGACGATAGGCAAACTGCACTCCTCCTCCACATGAGCGAGAACACTGGCCCCAGGATCCCCAAGACCCCCAGTTGCCATGGCTTGATGTCTGAAATAGAAAATAGAAGATATTTTAACTCAGATGAGAGAAAAACAATCAAAATGTGCATTTGGAAATCACTTGCATTTAACGACACAGTAGAAACTTTGTCACAGACATAGTTATATTTTCACTGAATTTAACATGATCATGCTTTGGAAATACAATACATTTCCAGTGTTAAGCAATCCATCTTTTCCACGACCCCCACTCCAGCACTAGAAGATCTGAAAGTGTCATCCTAAGTACTGAGCACACCACAAAGGTTACCTCCTGGTTTCTATGGACCATTGTAAATTATGTCTTCTGATTTGGTCCATCTCTGTTAGTATCACTGAACCATGGTAACTTTTTGTCCACTCTGATCTTGGATCTTTATTGAAACGTATAATGCTGAAGGATCTGCATGGCACTGGGCATTATTTAATTGTGTTTGCATCTGTTTAGCAGTAAAACTCTGCGGTCCCTTTGTTGACATCCCACATCCTGTCTGTGACCGACTCCATGACGTACATAAATGTACCGGACCCAACTTGGTTTAATTCCTAATTAGATGTGACAGACACTGAAGTGCACTCACGCCATACATGCAGACACACCCCTTAGGGAAGGAAGAGCCCTTTTACGGCAATCTAAGTCTATTTCTCTGGAGACATTCCGGGAGGGAGCTTAGAGATTCTGAAAGGAAGAATCTGATCAACTGCTTTGCTGAGGGAATCTGTGAATTGCTTCTGGCTGACTGTGTCACGTTATCTGATGGTGCATGGCTGGGTGATGCCCTGGAAAGATACAGGCAATGGGCACACGATAATTCTCTTCTAGGGACTTTGCAAATCTTGTGGGTTGAGAGCGAGCACATGTTTTACTCAGGTCTTGAAAATTAACAGGGCAGTTGCTGATCTGAAGTGGACTGTGTATATGGTGGCAGATGTGTTTCCCTGGAGCAGCCATAAGTTACTTTAGCTCCTAAATTTAGATGAACTTATTGTCAAGGGGAAAAAAGTGACCATTTGGAGCTCACCAAATATGTACATGGACCACATGTATCAGCTTTGCTATTACCTCCTTACTGAATTTAAATACTTATATTCTGATAACTTTAGCAAGAGAAGTTTGAAAGTAAACTTTCCAAAGGCAATGAATAGGCTTCTGCCTGGAGTCTCAATTAGACAGAATCTAAGTTACATGAGTATTTGTTAAAAGATGTAAACTGCAAAGAAATCCCTGGTATCTGCATTTTCCCCAGTAAACCTCAGATCACCGAGAATGGCTACTGTGAGTAAAAGAAGCTGTCAATGAATCTCAAAATGAAAAGTTTTTAAATCAGAAAACAAAGCCTTCTGAGCACAGTGACCATACCCATCACAAGAAGGCACTTCACTTCTTGGGCCTCCAGGCGCTGACTGATGAGAAAATCACTTACTGAATAATATTTTTTCTTGGTTTTGTCCACACATTTGCCCTGCAGGCAGATTCTCCCCTTTCCACAAGGCGTCCCTTCCACAGCAGGCAGTTTCTTGGTGAGACAGACCATCTGGCCCTGGCGTACCACGGCACACCACAGGCGAGCGCACACATCCATGCCGGGACACACGGAGTACTCGGGCCCGAATGTCAGGTTGCACTGCTGAGTGGCATCATAGGTCTGTCCTGGGAGTTCTTCGGGGCCCAGGATCTGCTTTCGTGGTTGGTCCAGCAAACAGTTACCTACAAGAATATCTGAGATTGACCACGGCTCTGTGTTTAGGTTTCAGACCGCTAAAATCATGGATCTAAAAAATAAAATGCCCCGGCTGGTGTTGGAGCACGAGGCACCTACGAATCTGCAGTGTAATGCTCTGGAGAGGGACTCCATGGGGACAAGGCTGGGCGCCTCTTCGGACGCACGATACCCTCCAGGGTTCTCAGGAGTGATACGCTCCGGAGTGTCTGTGACAATAGAGGTGAGGTTGGCAGGGGTGTGATGAAATAAAATGATTTTGTAATGATTACTTGTGAAAATAGCCATTGTGCTAAGGCACTAAACAAAATTGGGTGGACCTAGAGGAAATCAGATGGTGAATTTTAATAGTAATAATAATGATAATGAAACATTTACTACTTTGAGAAAGAGAGTTTGCCTTTGGCACTCTATTTGTATAACCCATTACCCACTTCTAACTCACCCCTTCCCCATGTGCCTATCAGGTCTCCTTTCCACTAATTCCATGAATAGTAGCCAAGCTGGATCCTCATTCATTCTTACAGTCACTCGACAAGCATTTGTTCAGCACCTACAATGTTCTAGAAAATACACTAGGTATCTGAAATACAGAAAAATGACCCAGATCTACCTTTGAAGGCCTTCCAATAAAGTCAAGGAGATAAAGTATTTCTCCCAGACTGATAAAAATTTTAATAAAAAGCTTTCAAGATTCACAGAACAAAGAAGCAGTGAAAAAAGAAAAAACAGTCTTTGATAATTTAGGATTAGGCTAGTCTTTATACTCTTCTCTTTGTACCTATTTAATGGAATTGGTGTTTGTTGAGTATTTGGAGCGTATTTGCTGAAACAAGGTAGGCATCTCATTGCATCATATATGAGGGTGGTCAGGCAGAGGGGTGAGATGGGGAATCCATAGAAGCTGGAACATGGACAATGAGAATCCAAAATCTTAAATGTGCTTCCTCGCCCTCTCCTTCCCCTCCCTGCAAAAGCTTCCTTAAGAATCCCCGTCCAGTGAGTTAACATCATTAATTTTCTTTTGTCACACACATGTGTATGCACATTTTCCATCTGTTTCTGTGTTTTTCTGTTTACTTGATTTTAGGATTTACACAATTATTCTAATAGCAATTAAAAATAACAAATATTTGTTACACACACTATTCTCTGTTCTTTACACATATGAGCTCATTTAATCCTCACCACAACCCCATCAGGCAGATTCTAGTGCATATTTTATTTATGCTACAGATAAGGAAACTGAGGCCCATAAGAGGCAGACCAGTTACCCAAGGTCACACAGCTGTTATGGTTTCATGCTCGGAGCCTGCCCCCCTCTTCTGATGCCAGATGGCTTCTGTTAGCATGTGAGTAGCTGCCTGATTGTATTGCTGAAAGGCAGCCATGTGTAAGGATCCTTTAAGTGGTGGATATTGAGCTTAATGGAAGAAACACCCAGTCTGAAGTCTTACTCTGGTGAAACACTAAATGGTTGAATGCTCCTGGCTAAGTTAGCTAACCTCTCCTTAATTTATTTTCAAGATCTGCATAATGCTTCTCTTCTCACTGTGATACTGTAAATGTGAAATTACCTAACAAAGATATTAAGGGTGACCAGAAAAATACAAAGCAATGGTAGTTCCATCCCAGCATATTTCACAGTCTTTTAGATGTATTACAGTTACTCTTTTTATTCAACAAAAAAGTCATATTCAAATCCTTATGCACCACTGAGAAATAGAATATTCAGCACATTTTAAGTACACCATAAATTTTTAAGGACTACATTCAAATTTCTTCAAAGTGAATACCTTAGAATTTGTCAATCTGTGTTGGGGGCATTATATGAAAATGAATAAAGAGCAAAGTTCCTGTTTAACTTCTGAGCCAGAACGTTTGAAGAGGTAAAGCTTCTTAAGGCAAGCCAGGAAAAGCATTAAAAATAAGTATCCAGCCAAAGAGAACTTTGGGAGAAAAACACCAAGTTAAAAGAAAAACATCAACATCAGGTCAATAGGAAAGAATGATAGTAAAAGCCCACTAAGCTTTGTTTACAAGACAGAGTGTGATGAGGGCTTCAGAACTCCATGAAAAACATTATCTTCATTGCAGAATCAAAAAAGAAGTACTGTGTAAACCAGGAGATGCTTGGCAGATTGCTGATGTTAGAAGACTGTCAACAAATCTCTGAGTCTGCAAGAATGTTTTCCAATTCTTCAAAAGTGCTGTTTTAAGAAACCTTTTTTTTTTTTTTTTTTTTTTTTTTTTTTTTAAGTTTTACTAAAAAGCACAGACCATAGGACTGGGTAACTAAATATTAGTTAGGAAGTCTTTACCATGAATGCATTCACATGGCATGGATCTACCTCATTTTTCTGGAGTCAAAATAACTCACCGCCTGACTATGCATACACAGTCACTGACACCTGTTCTACCTCATTAGTAGATGACAAGTGAAAAGAAATGTGTAATGCAAACAATTTGAAATTGGCTTCTAATAAGGAGACTTCAAGATGTGGCATCTCTTTAAAAAGCTTAACTTAGAAGTATAAGTTTTAAAAATAACTAACACATTAGCTTTCTATTAAAAATAAGATACATCAGCTCTATAATTTTCCCTTAGAGGTCATACATGTGGAGATGACCTTTTCTTGCTTAAAATAAAATAACTTATTTCAGAATTGCAATTAATGTGTTATGCCAACATTCTCAGTACTAGGATTTGTAGCTGCATCAATTTCTGTTTATGCCAAAGTATATATGATTTCATTTTTACATTGAATTACATCCTTTTGCAACAAAATAGGTACAAGCATCTCTACCAAATGACAGAATGATGCCAAGAAACAATAACAAAAATCAATACAGAGTCTAAGTCTGAATCTCACAGTATAAAATGTTTAAAATCTAAGTAATAACAGATTGGATATACATTTTTCTATGTTTAAAAAATGCATACAGTTTGGGGAAGGAGTAAAAAGGGAAACTGATCAACCTTTCAGTATCATTTCTAGTGACCTCTGGAAGCACCCAACCTACTGTTGATTTTTTTCTTAATCTGTTTTACTTTTATTCTCAACCACTTCTTCACATCTACTTCACATATTTTTTAATTCGTCGTAGTCTGAAATTTGATCTGGGCCTCGCTGTGAACATTTTGTGTTTGGTCTGTTCTACAAATTGGCAAGTTTCTTCTTCTCTCCTTCCCTTCCTCTCTCTTTTCCTTCCTTCTTCCTTTCTTTCTTTTGTTTTAACATTGTGTATATATAAATGGATAGACTATAAAATAAAGTCAGGCTGGCTGCGGTGGCTCATGCCTGTAATCCCAGCACTTTGGGAGGCCGAGGCGGGCGGATCACCTGAGGTCAGGAGTTCGCGACCAGCCTGGCCAACACGATAAAACCCTAGCTCTACTAAAAATGCAAAAATTAACTGGGCATGGTGGCAGGCACCTGTAGTCCCAGCTACTTGGGAGGCTGAGGTAGAAGAATCACTTGAACCCGGGAGGCTGAGGTTGCAGTGAGCCAAGATCACGCCATTGCACTCCAGCCTGGGCAACAAAGAGCGAAATTCCATCTCAAAAAAAAAAAAAAAAAAAAAAAAAAAAAGAAAAAGAAAAAAAGAAAAGAAAAGAAAGTCAACAGAAATGTGTGCATATTGCATATATGTTTTACCATTAATGTTAAACTAAATGCTTAAAATAAGGCAAAAAAATAAAAAGTAAAATGCTGTGATTTGAGATGAACCAGTAAGAAAACGTGTTGGCAGAATTCCACTAACGGTGATGGAAGGAATGCCATGCCTCCAGGAAATGTAACAGAAAAATCTCTAGTTTTATATATCTGATTTATAGTACTATTTGTCTCTCATATTAATGGTGAACCAAAATTATCAGAGTTGTTGTTTTTTTTGTTGTTACTGTTGTTGTTTTTGATGGAGTCTAGCTCTGTTGCCCAGACTGGAGTGCATTGGCACGATCTCGGCTCACTGCAATCTTCATCTCCCGGGTTCAAGCAATCCTCCTGCCTCAGCCTCCTGAGTAGCTGGGATTACAGGGGTGCGCCACCATGCCCAGCTGATTTTTGTATTTTTAGTAGAGACGGTGTTTCATCACGTTGGCCAGGCTGGTTTCAAACTCCTGACCTCAGGTGATCTGCCCACCTTGGCCTCCCAAAGTGCTGGGATTACAGGGCTTGAGCCACCATGCCTGGTCTCAAAAGTTGTTGTTCTTTATTGTTTTCAATTTTTTATTCCCTATTTCTAGCACTGAAATTATTTCCACCTTCTCTTTCTTTTCAATACTCAGGTATGAAATTGAGCATGACCCAAATATTCATGATCTAGGAGAAATCAATTAATGTTCCTAATGAAACTCATCCAAAGAAGCCTAACATCACTGCTTACAATCTCCCTTTGCTTCCTCTCTTCGTCTCACGACCCTTGGCCCTCTGCTTTTAGGTCTTTCCTTGAATGTCTAACATTAAAATATAAATGGGTGCATTTGCCTGCTCTTTGATCACTCATTTTGGACCCAGTGATATAAGAATGAACAAGAGCACTTCAAAAAACCAGACAATTGTTGTCAAAAAGCAGTTCACGGGGTCTGGGTGTGAAGCTGTTAGATGCATTAGGTATACTGTTTAGCAGATGTAATGGCAAGGAAATTAAATTAAAGATTCCCTGTGATAGAGGATAAAGGAATGTTTTTAAAAATATAAGTCACCGTGGCCTTAAACTATATGTCTTATTTGCACACTCTATTAAAGAGCATATTTAGTATGAAAATCAAGATACAACCATAGTGTTGGCTTTGAATTTTATTAACTCCACCTTAAAAACTGATGTTAAGCTCTCCTGGCTAGCTTTACAGTCTATACTTAACAGAAGATTCAGAGAACTGGTTTTCCAATATCATTTTATGTGCAAATTTCTGTGTTCAGTAAGTGGCTGTAAACTTAGCTCTTTACACTACATGACGAATTTTCAAAACCATCTATAGATTTTCCTTAGCAACCTATGTTGTGAGTGTTCTTGAGCTGTATCTACATAAGTGGTGGCCTTTCTCATCATCTGGCACCGTGGACTCAGGGATACAGCAGGCACAGCTATCTTTTCTGGGCTCAAGGTTAGTAAGCATTTGAGAAAGGAAATTCAATAACCTGCTTTCACTGCACAATTTCTTTGCCAGTGCTTACCTTTATTTTTGAGGATCATACTCCTAGCCAGCTTGCCTACAGCTAGCTTGTATAAACACTGCAGAATGTCTACAAGTATCTTGGCCAAGGTTGGGAGTAGGGGGGTCCCATGAGACATGGCTTCTCCTTTTCTGAATCACAAATCTGCAGACACAGTGACTTTAGAGTGAGCACACACTGGTTTTTCAACCATAACCTAATTGCTGCATATTTCTTGTTGGAGCTAAATCAGGAAACACTCAGTACTAATGAATTTACATTTGGCAGTGGACAAGTGCTACAAATGTCCAGCTACTTATGGCTAATAATTTTAAAAATAAATCAAATGCTTTGAATTTACTTTTACTCTCTGACCTCATTTCTCCAGTATTACTGAAGGTGAGAGGGGGAGGGATAAGATATTAGACATAAATGGAATTCCCATTTATAATGTACTGTTTAGGTACCATTAAAAAATTGTATATGTGTTGTGAGTTTACCTGCTTAAAAAATAGCAATTGCTTTTCTGCCTTTATAGGGGCCACAGTTTAACTTCCCTAAATAATTGAAAATCATTTTTTTCTGTGTGTCAGTTATTGTATCATACTGAAATATAGCACTAACTTGAGGGACCGTGTTGGTGAGATAGGGGTTTTGACCTTGGAAAATGGTACTAGACCACTGTGCGTTTCATGTTCTCAGGCTGCTGTTTACAGCTTTTCTCTTATTGTCAAATAATATCATTTCTTGCTCTCAGATTACCTGTCTAAAGTCTCCCCACCCTCACCCCTCATGACTATTTTATTGCTTAAAAAATTGAGTGGCCTAGAAAATTAGAACAGAAAAATGGTAGAACTGTAAAATATGAATAAATGGGCTCTGAGTGGAAATCTGCGTATCTTCCTATGGGTAAAGTTGAAAGGTTTTATAATAGAGTTTTGTGACATCGTTTAGTCTTCTAACAAAGATGCATCTGTTTGTTATTCTATCATCTTGGGCTTTGACTGTCTTCTTAGTTCTCTCCCACGCTCTTCAGTAGAAATGTTAGAACCTCAATCATCTCTAAAGTGGGTTTAGTAGTTTCTTTTTTTTTTTTTTTTCTTCTTTGAGATGGAGTCTCGCTCTGTCCTCCGGGCTGGAGTGCAGTGGTGTGACCTTGGCTCACTGCAAGCTCTGCCTCCCGGGTTCAGGCCATTCTCCTGCCTCAGCCTCCGAGTAGTGGCTCACTGCAAGCTCTGCCTCCCGGGTTCATGCCATTCTCGTGCCTCAGCCTCCGAGTAGCTGGGACTAAAGACGCCCGCAACCACGCCCGGCTAATTTTTTTGTATTTTTAGTGGAGACGGGGTTTCACTAAACCCAGGTTTAGCCAGGATGGTCTCGATCTCCTGACCTCGTGATCCGCCTGCCTCGGCCTCCCAAAGTGCTGGGATTACAGGGCGTGAGCCACCGCGCCTGGCCGGGTTTAGTAGTTTCTATGGTCACACTTTCACTTACATTGACTTAAGTCAGCTTTTTGGTTACAATTTAAAAGTTATTAAGTTATTTCAATTCATCTTTAAATAATAGCACTACAGGGAGTACCACTGTTTCAATTCTGAATCTGAGTATGCTCTTTTGAAATGAAATAAGATATAACTGAGCTTTGTCATTGTTCCACACTGCTTTTCTTTGGTTTTTGTTATTCTGAAATCACTTTACTCACGTTATAAGCTACTGATAAAATAGGATTATTTTTATCGAAACAAAAGGCTGCCTAACCAAACCAACATATTCAAAAGTGAGAAAGTCTAGATTGGAGGAAATAAATTAAATAAGTAAACTATAAGCATTTTCTGTTCAAGGAATTTTGGTAACTGAATTTATTTAATATATATGAGAAATTTAGATACTTTTTTATTAGTGCAAATGAATAAGATCTATTTCTATTAAAAGTATGTTCTTAATTGTTCTCTATCTTGAGTCCTTTGGAACAGAAACAGAGATATAAAAATATGTAGATTTGTCATAAAATCTTTAAAAAATCATAGCACGGACTCCTTTAAATATAGAATTAATGTTAAAAAAATGAAGACAATGCTGAAAGCATATTTACTGCATAGAAATTAAGATCACAAATTCCATAAACATGAAATAAATGAATCATTTCAAAATTAGGAACAAAATTCTCCCCAGCATTGTAATTAGCTGACCTAATACTTGCACAGGGAAAAAAATTTGGTCTCATTTTAGCCATAAGTATTTGCTGCCTTAGCAACTAAATCCATTCATTTAGTGATTCAAGGTTTAGCTCAACTTCTTGGAATGTGTAACGTGTGATTTTGAAATAAAATATTAATGTTATTTTATTTTCAGAAAACCTGAAAAGAAGTAAAACAGAAAAGCGATATTATGAGTGGAGACTTAAGATTCCACCCAGGAAGGTCTTTATGAGACATTGACCTGATCAACATAGGATGATAATAAGGTAACATTCACTTTAGGACTTTATGGGCATTTAATCCACAATGTAAACCGAGCTAAACATAAAATTACCATTGTATTATTGGTCTAAAGAAAAAGCTTCAGACACTAATTCTTATTGTTGTTTCCAAGTCTTTAAATTATTGAGATATTTTTTCAGCTAAAAAAGAACATTTTTTTTTTTTGTATTGAGATATATTTTAAACCAAGCTGGACCCAGATTGCTTTTTCAAAATGAGACATACAAATATATAGTAATAGGCAGCTAAATCTTTACCTGTTCACCACTAATGGAGCAAGAATGAGTTAATGAACATATTTTGGCTCCATGGTATCAGAGAACTGTGCAGCCTTTATGTCTGAAATAATTTGATATTCAGTTCTGATATTATGTAGCCACAATTCAAAACAATCAACATACTAAAAAGTTATGGGACATTAAGTCATAAACTTTGTGGAAGCGGGAAAAAGATAGTTTTCATAGGTTATTCAACTTTGAACCCTATATAATGAGATAATTTTATAGAAAATTATTATGATAAATAATTTCTGTCACATTCAATTTAACTACTGGTTTTAGAAACACAAATTTTAAGAGAACATAAATAAATGAGAATATGTCCATTTCTGTAAGACAGGAAATTTCAGCTGCATAATGTCTGAAGATTTTTCACAATGCCAATGCATCTATCCTCCTGTGTTTTTATTATTTTAAAGTACTAAAGAATGCTAGGAAATTTGCAACAGCTTGTTTCAAAGATTACTTAGGGGTCAGAATTTAATTATTTCTAAAAATTGTAACTTCCTCAGTATTTTAATATAATTTATAGCACTAATCCTAGTCTTATAGAATTTAATAAAGTATGCTGTGCTCCTGAACTGTATTGAAAGGATAAAGCCAAGAGTTTCTTTTGAAGTTCTTAAATTATTTTCCCATCATTGAGATTGCTTTTCTATTTCTGTTCTGCAGTTTTTACTCTGCTTTCAGGAGAATCTGCTATCAGGATAAAACCAAATTCTTCTAGTCAGTGCAAATCTAGAAAGCTTCCTCTTCTGGGTTTATGTTGCCATAAAGAGAATCCAGTAGAATTGTCACCTACACCTTAACTGCACCCCTATAATAGGCATGTAACAAATAATTCTGAGAGTCATATTAATAGCAGGGAAACCAAGATGTCTGCCAAAGTTCTCACAGGAAGCTAGTGGTAAAAGAAGGAATAAAAGCCAGACTTTCAGGGCACTAGCTAGGCATTCTGTGTGGTCTTCCACACTGCTTCTCCTTTGAACTTTTTCAATTCAAAAGCCAAAATACCATAGCTAAAATGCCACCAAGGATGTTGGCAGTACATACCCACATATGATCAATTTCCTTGGTCTTTCTTCTGACATTATCCAAACAACTATTGTCTTAGAGGGCAAGATGAATATTATGAGGATATAATGAAGTCAAACTCCTAAGAATCCCAAATTTTGTTTCTCAGCCTGTGTTCTAAATGATACATACCATGGCCATCATCCAGGAATTCTGTGATGGTGGCTGAAGTGCATTTGGACCAGGGCTTAGAGGCATCAATACTGGTAAGGATGGAAGACATTAAGCGCTTATCTTCTGTGGAACCAAAGGTCTCTTCACAGAATTTGGAATCGTCATGGGAGAGGCCAAGTAGATGTCCTAAGGGAGAGAACAGAGGAAGCGCAAATAATCCGTGATTGTGTGTTTCTTTTTTTCCATGACAATTATGCTAGGGCTTGATTTTTTTTCCTAACTGTAGATGAGTTCACTTTAACTGCTTTCTCACCCAGAGATGGGACCTCCGGGGAAATAACAGTTGCATGGAGTTAGTGTAGCAGTTGCTTTTGGTGAACATTTCGATGGCAACTGAAAAACTAAAGAGTAGACGTTCCCATAATTCATCTGGATCACATATGCTTAATCACATGTGGAAACAAAGCCTTATTTAGAATTAGAGTTTGCAAGACAATTGTGGGATTATGTCATAGCCCTCACCACATATCATTTTGATTGTCTAATTTTCTGCCTTCTCTGATCAAGCCCCATGAGATCAACGTGCATTTGCTCCCATATACTGTTGAAACCTCTGTATTGAACTTAGTGCTGTGCAAGTTGCAAACACTTAATAGATGATTTTTGAATGTCAGTGACTTATTTTCTTAGTCAAGTAAATAGGTGGCTAATAAAAGGGAGGACTAGGGGAGACAAAGAAAGATAAGTGAAATGAGGAACTTTCCTGTTTTATGCAAAACTAAGCTTGCTTTATCCGTTCATTTCTTTTGGTGATATAGAGAATTATGAGTTTACTATTGTCACAAACTTACAGCTAATTTTGTAAACATACCCATTTACATTTTAAAATGTCTACAATACCAATAACATGGAGTTTGAGAGCTTGAAGAAAGGTCACCTGGGTTTCCCCAGTGATTGCTGTGATTGTTCAAAACCACTCAGCCAGGTAATATTTGCGCTTAAGCCTCTCAGACATGTTCTCTGCAGTTCCAGTCAAGCTAGATATTATTTTACAGAGCCCATAATCACATTCTTATAATCCAAGTAAATTGCTTTTTATTACATAAGATCAATTTTCGTGCAGTCTAAGGATAAAATGATATTCCCCAACAAATTTACAATGCTATTTAAAACATCTAGGACAGTAGTTTGAGCAATTACATACTCTAAAAAGTAGACAGCAAATCATCCTAGAGTAGTGTTTTTAACAAAGGTTTCTAGAATCATACACAAACCACTAAAATAAATGCAGGAAACACTGTAGCAAATTGGCGACTACATTCTCCTTGGGTTCTTGAATACCAAAAGCAGAAAACTTTGGCCATTCTAGCAACAGAGTCCAGTGTGCACCAATAAAACCCAACAGAGATGAAATCTTTCACTTTAGATTCTGACTATTTTGGGCCAACTTGTGAAATCACCAACACCTCATAACAAAATTGTCCACTGAGCAACTGATTGCTGTTATGGATGAAAATAAGTGGCTAGGGCTTGGTGACCTTCCAAGTCTCCACATTTTTATGTTATTTATTCAGATATTTACTTCAACAGTATTTACTAGGCTAACAAGTTTTCTCTGGGAAGTTCTCCCACCATCACTTAACATTTTGTTTGTTCAGTAGCACAAATGTGCATTATAGTCTCTACATAAAGTATGTCCCAACGGACTTGCAAAGGAAATTAGCAGGGGCTCATCTAATTTTTGAGTGGTTTATTGAGCTTTTCAAGAAACTCACAGCTTACAGAAAAAAAAAAAGAAAAGAAAAAGGAAACCAGAATCTTTCATTCATGTATTATTAGAAATGACTTAAAGTTACTTAGTACATGAAATACTTGCTGATAATGCACTCTACACTTCCTGAACTTTTCCAAGATAGAAGATTTATCAGTTAACACTGAGGGATATGGTTGGAAATTTCACACTTGAGTTTTTTCCTCTGGCATAAGAGAGAAGAAAAGTGTCCCCAAGTGACCTCTGCAACATAATATTTATTTGAATCCAGGTTTTATACTTAAAAACTGTGACTTATGCATTCTACTTCATATGATATTTCTATTTATTTAATGGAGTAATTTTTTTTCCTCCAAATCTATATAAATACATAGCACTTTCCAGATGCCTTTTTATTATTGTATCAAGAGATTTTCACTTCATTTGGAGGGTAGATTTTAGAATTCTGATTTAAAATATAGGAAACATGGCAGACACGAAATTCACTTTGAGGGGCCTGGGAAAGTACCTGCATTTTTTCTTTCAAACTGAGAGGTGAAGCATATAATTTTAAAGGGTTCAATTATGTAAGCAAGTCAATTTAATATTTAAATATTTTGGCATCATTTATGAATCTTTTGGAATGCTCGTTAATATAATATTATGACTTTTATGCTCCCCAAATTCACTCATTTTACACTGAAACTTAATTGCCACTGAAGATGCATAAAAGAAATTATACTGGAAAAGACTGCCATTCAAGCATGAACGAACACATCTTCGTTTCACCTCAGCAAGGGGATGTGAATTTTGTAAGATCTCCAAAAGTCAGGCAGAAACAGACTGCTTAGAATCAACAGAAAGAGATGGACTCTTTTGAGGGAGAATGAACATTCTGTCCTCCATGAAGAAAGCCTGTCAGCTGTCTGGGAGAGGCATGCTCTCTCAAGGGCAGTGAGAGTGCTGCGCAACGTGAGGAACACTGAAGCACCCAAAGTAACCAGCAGCCAGTTCCAGTGTAGCTGGAACCAGGGCATGGCGAAAGAACCATGTGACTTCCCTTCAGGAGCTGGACAGGATATGAAAGGGAAGATCAATGTGAGGGATGTTTGGATGCTCTTCAGGAAAGACGTGACACACATTCTAAAGGCTGCAAACAGCCAAAGGAGTGGTATTTTCTAATTCGAGCCCTCCAATCAATTATGCTAAGACATTTACTGTTAGTTGAAATCAGCCTTGAAAAAGCAAAAGTATACAAAAGTATAAGCAATTTTAAAGGAGTACTCACAGTAAAGACGGCACGCTATGATACTAAAAGCTAACTTAACAGAGAAAATCCAGAATCCAAGGAATTTAAAATACAATGTCACAGCTGACAACTGTGTATTTCAAGTAGGGATTGTGAAGGGGAATTGGAAAAGCTAATAGCTTTGAAGACATCTGCCTTTTCAGGAAGAGGTTGTTCGTAAATCATTCACAGAGATGTTTAAAATGAATGGTGTGATTTGGAGATTAAGCATTTCTTGGACAAGCAGACCCCGGAGCATTAGCAGCAGATAGGATTAGATATCCCTGTTCCAGAGAGTAAAACAGCACATGAAGAATATAAAAGAGTGTGGAGAAAATGTGTACAATGCCAAAAGTAATTTGTTGTTTACATCAAATTGTATTACATGATGAGTTTTTAAAGCAATACAGAGCAACAGAGTTAGTTGCGGGTGAGGTTTTAGAGGAGGCAGGATATGAAATCAAGAAATCCACACAGAATGGCAATCCTTACCCTTGGAGAAGGGAAAGAGTTCTTTTTGGAGAGTCAGAGTGCTGCAAGAGAAGGTGGGGAGGACTCAAAGCCATTTTGACAAAAATTTGAGAAAGCTCCCTCAGTAAAATAGGACGTGAAACTCCTAGCGAGACAAAAGGCAGAGGTGGGTTCAGAGGTAACTATCTGCTGTCAGGATTTAAAGCAAGGGTAGTGAAGTCTTGCTTTAGAGAAGAGTTAGTATTTGTGTTTGGGACCATTTATAATCAGCAGACATGCAAAAGATCGAAAAGCAGTATGCCTGAGCAATTTTGTTTACAATACTATCTTTCTCAGCTATCCTTAATTTTTGATGATGTAATTGGAAGCTTTTCACCTAAAACTCTGAGGCAATTAAGGACCAAACACACTTGTGTAATAGATGCCCCTGTTAATAGCCTCTGTATTTATGTGCTAAATAAGGTTTTAACTGGGTAGGGGAGACAGAAGCCAGAGTGAAATTCAGAGAATAATGCAACCGTCTAATCCACGAGTATTTTCCAAGTGGTGCATGCCTCAGAACTGTATTTTGTTTTTGTTTTTGTTTTTGAGATGGAGTTTCTCTCTTGTTGTCCAGGCTGGAGTGCAATGGCAAGATCTCAGCTCACTGCAATCTCCACCTCCCGGGTTCAAGCAATTCTCCTGCCTCAGTCTTCTGAGTAACTGGCGTAACAGGTGCACACCACCATTCCCAGCTAACTTTTTGTATTTTCAGTAGAGATGGGGTTTCACCATGTTGGCCAGGCTGGTTTCGAACTCCTGATCTCAGCTGATCCACCCGTCTTGGCCTCCCAAAGTGCTGGGATTACAGGTGTGAGCCACCGCGCCTGGCCAGAACTATATTTTGCTGTTTGAAATAATTAGTAAAAGTTAAGGTGTAAATTGTATTAGATGATGTTGACCTATTCTTAATAGATGTTAAATCATGTCTTAAATACAACAGTCATGCTGAGTGTCTGTCAGAAAGTAACAACAGAAAAGAGTTTATTTGAATTAATCTAAGAAAATAAATATAATGATAAATTATGTCAGAATAAAGTCTATAGGGCTGAGAGTTTGAGTTACGTTGTTAGCTCAGATATAGCAAACAAATTGTCACCTGATAACTTTCCTGGTATGAAAATCCTCTTTTTGAATTGGCAAAGGGGTGACATTTTGTAAAATAAATGTTATCTTTGATATTCCCAATACAGATTTAAAGAACACCTTGCTTTCTTAAATTCACAAGGGAATCTGGTGTTAGAAAATCTGTGATAATATGTAGCCAGATGAAGACACATCATTTTAAAGGAAATTGTTGGTTCAGCTTCTTATTCAACCCAGGTATTACTGTACAACTAGGGCTGACTTATAACATTAACCTCAGGAAGGAAATTGTTTGTTTTTCTAAACTTTGGTCTGCAAATTAAACAGAATTTCAAGCTCTTGTCTCCTGATCCCAAACTGACCAATGGTCAAGGGGACACAGTACCACATCCTGAAAAAATGTCACAAGAAGTTCTGTAATGTGTTTATTTGGGAAAGCACTGCTCAGATGAAGCATCTGTTTCTTAATGAGGTCATGTTTTTACTTTACCTAATTTTCCAGCTGGGATTATGGAGGTGCAAGGTCTTGCCAGGGGTTGAAAAGTGAGTCAACTGCTCACATGGGATCAGAAGCTAGAATCCTTGAAGAAGGGAAGCATGAGCTCCAATCATTGGATCATGCATGCTTATTCAAACACGAATCTTTACATAGATGTGCTAAAACTCTTTGACTCCCATTTCAAAACATTAAACATGAATGGTAAATGTAGTATCAATTATGTACTTTGGAAGGAAGAAACTCTAACTTTTTCACCTTATAACTAGCTGTGACAATATCCTTTTGAATCCATTTCAGAATTATAGCCTTTAAAGTAAAAACTGTCTAAAAAAACATTCTAGAAGGGTATAAACATCTTGAGCTCTGAAGCCAGACGGATTGGGTTTGAATCTCACTTTAGCAGTATATTAGTTGTTGACCTTAGCCGGGTTTAGAAAGTACCCTGTGTGTTAGCTTCATTCTCTTTCTTGGGTGACCCACTAATGGTACTTACCTCATGGCATTTTGTAAGAATTAAATGATATAAAACATACAAAGTGATTAGAATACGTGCTTGACATATATCAAAGGACCAGTGGTTGTCAGCTAACTTTATTGTCCTCATTGATATTCTGGGATTGTTATATACTTTTACTTATGAGTATTCTAGTAATCAGTGGTGTGTATGTATGTGTGTGTGTGTGTGTATACACACACACACACACACACAGAGAGAGAGAGAGAGAAAGAGAGAGTTGTGCTCTATTACCCAGGCTGGAGTGCAGTGGTGCTATCAAAGCCCCCTGCAGCCTCCATCTCCTGGGTTCAAATGATCCTTATACCTTCTGACTAGCTAGGACTACAGGTGCACGCCACCACCCTTGGCTATTTATTTATTTTATTTTACTTTTTGTAGAGACAGGGTCTCACTATGATGCCAGGGCTTGTCTCAAACTGTTGGCATTACAAGCATGAGCCACCACACCAGCCAAAAAGCTTTGATATTACTAGACACTCTTTATGTGGGAGGCAAGAGGAAATTTCCTAAACATAAAACAAACAAACAAAAAAAATCACTCAGCAAGTGTGTGATAGATTTACTTTTTATGCCACCTTCAATTTGCTGGTTTCCACACATGTGGCAGATAATCTATAGGTTTCTCCCTAGAGAAACATGAATTGGGATTAAGTTTTTAAAAAACTGACAATAGACACAAAATATCCCAATATTGCTCAACATATAGCAAAAACTTATTCCCACATTTTATTTGGGGGCCAAGAAAGACATAGTGTTGCTTTGCTCCAAACTGCTTGTTGATTAAAGCAATGGGTTTGTGGGCAAATACCAAGTTTAATCCTAGTTTCCTTCTCACTTCACATCTTACAGCCAGCCTGGACATCTGATTCTGTGTATTTGGATTTGGTCTGTGGTGTTTCAAGAACCTCTGCAGCTTTTCAAAATATGGCCGTGTTTAATCTCATCATCTACAGAAGCAGAGTCACACACAGATCAGCACAACCACGGAACACCTTTGAACCGCACCAACACACAGGCAGCTTTGCTGTTGTGTCTCAACCACTTCCTAAGTCACAGCTGAATATTTGGTTTTAACTTTTTAAGTTGCCTGAGTTTAGCTTAGGAAGCACACTGGAGTCTTTCACAGTGGAGAGATTCACTTAGTGCGTTTTATAATTAACTACTATAAAGCAAAGCTTCAGCATGTTTGCAAATTATGGATTTCATTAGTCTAAATAAAATCAGATTATTCCTCCCAGCATACTAGAAGTTGGCCCAACATCAATAAAATTATTGTTTTTAAGAACCATGTGTGCGGCAGGTGAAATCTTTATTATTACAAGTCAATAATAAAAGTTTGACAAGTTAAAATATAAACTCAAAATGTAAACTTACATTAACTTGAAAACTTTCTGCAGTTCACATTTGGACTGTAAAGTGGCTGCAAACACATTCCTGCCTCCACTCAAGGAACATGGAGGGGGAGACTGTGTTTTTGATAGTTTGAAGCGACTTTCTGAAATGCCTTAGCAAGTTAGCCAACATTTACATGCATATAACACAAGAAGGAAAGCACTTTATGACTGCCTATCCAGAGTCAATGTCAATCAATATCCATGTTCCAGAAGTCTGTATTGGCATCAGTTGATTAGTTACCTTCAAAATCTAGCAGCTTTTCTGAAAGAATTAGTAGAAAAAAAGAAGTGTTCTAGTTATCAAATGGTATATGAAAAGAGTAACTTTTCATAATTGTTCATTTTTAACCTGTGTTCATTTTTAACCTGTAATCTAATGCCATGGATAGAAATGGTGTCAGATAGAAACTTTAGCTCCACCTCTAATTACCTTATGTGTTAATTACCAAGATAAGTTTTCTTTTAGGTGGGGGGGCTCACTCTGTCACCCAGGCTGGAGTGCAGTGGTGTAATCATAGCTCATTTTATCCTCTATCTCCTGGGCTCAAGCAATCCTCCCACCTCAGCCTTCTGAGTAGCTGGGACTACAGGCATGCACCACCACGCCCAGCATTTTTTTTTTTTTTTTTTTTTTATAGAGACAGGGTCTCCCTATGTTGCCCAGGCTATACATGAACTAAAAAGAAAATTTTGATTCTGTTTATTCATGCACAAAATAGATATGACTTTCTACTTTAAACCACTATGAAGAGAAAGAGGAAACAGTTGTGCACTTCCATGAAAACCTGTACATAGGTTAATGAAAGTGTAATTCTTGCTCAAATATATCCTTTTACTGCTTATAGAAGAAATGAAGTAGAAAAATTATGGGAACTGCCTGGGAATCTTCTCCTTGCTTGTGTTTTGAGCACAGTAACACATTCACACTGTTTGCATAAAGGAAATTACACATTTTGGAATGAGGCTAGAGCAAATTTAAAACCCTGGAAAACTGAGCATTCAAAATTTCATTTTCATCGCCATACTTTAACCATATACACAACTTCCGAATCTAGAAAGGCACAAATGTCTAGTAAAAAGGAAGGGGGATGGTGAAACCACATCTCTACTAAAAATACAAAAATTAGCCAGGTGCGGTGGCGGGTGCCTGTAATCCCAGCTGCTTGGGAGGCTGATGCAGGAAAATCTCTTGAACCTGGGAGGTGGAGATTGCAGTGAGCTGAGACTGCGCTGTTGCACTCCAGCCCGGGCAACAAGAGTGACACTCCGTCTCATAAACAAAAACAAAAAAACAGGAAGAGGGAAGATTGCAGGAATTGAGAAGGATTAAAATCGAGAGCATGGTTAGCTCAGACTGAGAGCTTCACACAGCAATCCAAAAAATACAGCATTGGGAAACAAACCAGCAAGCTGCATTCTCCAAGATCACACTGGCTGGAGGGGCAAGACTGTAATAATACACAGATGATCAGGAAATCTTTTGTCAGGCTATGTTTCCTCAATGTTGAAGGCTTATTTTTTATAACACATGTTCATAATATTTAGGCAAAAAGTGAAATTAAAGAATAATAAAGAGATTAGACAATAAACTGAATGAAAGTCAGACCCTTTTATGAAAGCAGAATTGAATCCATATTCCCCCACTTCCCGACCTTAAATAGCTCAGATTAGCCCATATGTAATACAAAAGGGAAGTTAAGTAGAGAGTGTTTGATTGGACAATGAATTACAGGGACTTCCAAAGAAATAAACAAAGATGATCCAACCAAAAATTTTAGCGGACGCAACGGCACAATCATATATCAGAGATTTAGGTTTGAGTTTTCATATAGAAGTCCACCTTTCTTCTATATTGTTTCCTTGTATAACTATGTCTAATATTCTTGTACTATTGAGAAAAATTCTTACTGTGTGTGTACACACACATGTATATATTTAGTTTTAATATAACGTTTGTTCTTATCAGCATCTGGCTTCCTGCCTCTCAGACTGCTGCATCAGCCCTGTAACCCAAGATTGGCTTAGGAATTCAGGAGAGCTGGGAAAGGTGACCCTGCACGGCTCTTCCTTCCACCCTAGTTAACTTGAGGTCAAAGCAGCCCTGAAGAAGCTGCATTTATTGCCACAGTGTTTGTCTTACAGGGAAATCTCCCAGATGCAGTCAATGTGTGAAAACCAATCACTAGAAAGGAAAGAAACTGCCTTTCCTTTAAAGAATGTGGAATCTTTCCTTTTGAAGATCAGGATTTGGAGCCCATAATCCTGTGGATGGATGATGCCAACATTCAACTCTGCTGCTTATTCCCCATAATTTCTCCACTTGACCTGTGACGAATCAGCTTCTGCCTTTCCAGGGATTTAGAACCTTTCTTATGGGACTCCTCTCACTCTGAATGATGGTGATTAATTACTAGTGTACTTTAAAAGTCTCCTCTATTTAATTACATCCTCCTGAGTATTTGGACTAATTCCTCTTAGTTTCCGCTGCAGATCGGAACGTTGCCTTGAGCAAGTTTCATGTTTCTTTCTCCCGCTTACTCACTCAAGCACATACATAGATATGTAATAAATATTGATTAAGGTTCCGTATTAGGCTGTGTTTTTATCAGTAAGAATTAATAGGCATAAGTGAGAGACATAATCTCTGCCCTGGAGCCTAAATGGGATGTGTTATAAAGACGCTTTCAGGCTGACCAGTTCTTCTAGTGCAGCTGAGAAGAGAGCCATGCCTCCTCATTAGCCCACCTTGTAGGGAAGAAATGGAGACTCAAAGTATCTAAATCACTTGTCTGAGATAAAACAGAGAACCCAGAGACAGAGCTGGGACTCCACTCAGATCTTTGACTACTGAAGCCAAAGATGCTTAATCAATAAAACACTGAATTATTCTCAGGGATGCTATTGGATAGTTACTTACATTTAGGTTTTATGTTTGTGTTTTTCTGCTTGGGAGGTAAGAAACGTGTCAGGAACATTAACGCCATACTTAAGAATTGACATTTAACTACTGAATTCTGTTTTACCGGGGCAATATTGTGAATCATGCAATAACAAAGTACCTTGGATTAGAAGTTATTTAACTCCCCGAAGAAAACATAGCACTTAGAAATGGATGCTTTGTGAAAATACTCTCTGCCTATTAGGAATGTAAGAAAGTAGTTTTAATTCCCATTTAAAAGTTATAATTTTAACCTTAAAAATCAAAATCTGTTTAAATCAAAATCTTTTTTGCTATAGATGGCAAAAGGTACAATAATTACCAAACCATGCTTTGTTCCCAAAAAGGTGATGCTGAGTTGATACACACATTTAAAAAGCAAATGAACTATTTAGCTAAAAAGCAAAATATAAGTATATGTGAATATAAACAACATTTACTATCTAAACTCTACCCAATTTACTCTCCAAAACAACTCCTTGAAATAGGCACTATTATCCCTATGTTTCAGATATGAAAACTGGAGCTTAGAGAGTTTAAATAATTAGACCAGTGTGACATAGGTAGAAAGTAATTTAGCAAAAATTGAGCTCATTTAGGACTAGATGTTGGAATTAGGCAGAAAAAAAAATTAGACACAAAAAATTGTGTCTAATTCCAACATCTAGTCCTAAATGTACTAAGCCAATTTCTCATGTACTTAGTAACCTAGGTCAATAATTAGGAAGCACACATTCTTTATTTTGGGAATATTTTTTAGCAATCAACTCAGTCCTATATTTATAGATGTAGGATTTAGATGTGTTTCTTATAACAAACAAATTAGGTAAGTGACATTTTAAAGCAAACCCTGTTGAGTGTCATGCTTGGTTTCCTTTCCTTGCTATTAAGAACCAGACAGAAATATTTACCATAAGCCGTTGATGAACTTTGACAGGAGCCTACAATTACCACTGACAATGAAATAAAACACGTTAAATTTCTGTGCAAACTGATTAGCCCTGGATGAATCAATACTGTCTCCAGTAACTTCTAAGAAGGACATCTTTGCATACCAAAGTTGCCTGTGACAAATTTCATCCAGGGGTCATTTAGGGATGCTTAAAAAGATAGTAAGAAGGCAGTAGCAGTAGTAAATTTCTCTTGAACTTTTAAATGACACTGTCAGAAGAAAACATCCACTGTGTTGCTGACTTTGCCTTCTCTCTTGCTCATATTAGCTAACCTTAAAAGTGCAAATATAAACAAATTTAATCCCCAATGGTACATCTGAACCAGGAGAAATCTGGAATTAATTGCCAAGTATTTTGGTTCCTGTTGCAGCTGTTACAAGTGTTTGATTTGGTGAGGGAAAAGAAAAGGCGCTGCATACCGATTTCGTGAGCCACAGTGAAAGCTGCGTGGAGGCCATCGTCTTCAATCACAGCACAGCTGCGCTCTGGAGAACATATGGTCCCAACGTCTGCCATTCCCAGGGTGTCACATGAATGATGTCCACATAAATCCTGCCCAGGAGAAAGAAAGAAAGAAATCATTAAAATCAATTTACATCCAGAAGGAGCCGCCACATAGAGCCACTTGCTTACCCCAAATGGCAACAGGGATATGTTTATGGTATCACCTGTTCCTCTCCGGAAAGGTTCCAAAGGCAAACTCAAGGCAGAGACTCTTCTAAACTGCTCGGGGACCCAGAAACACAGAAGGATAATGGAATTTAATTACATTTAAAAAGATGTCTTAGGATTGTAACTTGTCTGTTTCAATAGCGCCCGCAGCCTTAACAAAGCTGTAACGCATATACGTCTCTGATCACTTTCCCATATGGTCATGCTTAGGAAGGTCCTAAAATTCTGATGGAAATTCATGCTAAATTTATCAAAATCTGGTCTCATAATTTGTTTTCTATTACAGGGGCAAACTGCAGCCAGATGTCTGCAACAGAGTACAAATTTATTAGAAATTTGGATAGAAAACTAAATTTTAATTCATAATTTGATGAAAGGTCATCTTTTACTCCCAAAATGAGCTGTAATTTCATAGGTTGTGTCTTCTGAAATCTATGCATTCTTACTCATAACATTTAATGTAGCATTTCTCAACCTGACCAACCTGCAGAAAATATATGTCATATATAAATTGTGTGTACATGAGTATATGCATTTTCTGGTAAAAAGTCATAGCTTTTCATAGATGTCATAGAATCTTTTAAGAGATTCTCAAATAGGAACATGATTCCACCCCACTAATGGTGAAAAATGATCAATTTAGATGAAAAGGACATCAACAAGTGTCTTGAGATATGAAACATAAAGAGAAAATATAAGTCGCAACTTTTTGACGTGACAGATTCATAATGATAAACTTTCCCTTTAAATGCTATTTGAGTATTAATGTATTAATGGACATTAGCATTTCTTGTGCTTGACCACAATTTTCTATGAAAATTTACTAACAATGTGCCCATTTATATTTCCAAAGAGCAAGATCGTGTTTCTAGTAAGCCGTAAGTTAGTAATAGCAAAAGGAAAAGTTTTAAAAATATATTAATTATTTTAAAAGGCAACTGTTTATTAGTTAAAATAATAAATGTTTCTATTATACAGCAATCATCTTTGTATGCCCAACTTCCATACTATCCAGCTTATATAGTAGGAACTCAGCAAATATTTGCTTCATTGAGTTGAATTGTCACCTACAGTCAGATACCTTAGAGTGCTCCCACATCTTTAATATGCTGCATGCTAGCAGGATCTCAGCAGGCTCCAGACAGCCAGTACAAGGCAGTGTGACTACATAACCAATGCTACATACTCAATGGAAACATTCTAACCCTTTCCTATCTTGCTGCATAAACATCCAACCAAGCTGTATTCTCTTCTCTTACTACGTTCTCAGGTCCTTATTGTGTTCTGTTTAGTATGAGTTCCCAGCTAAGATAAGTTACAGTGTGGCCACCATGTTACTGTAGCTTTAGACAGTGGAAATCTCAGCCAAGTAGCCTTGGTTAATCATGTCAGAAAACCAACAGCCTTCCAAAGTTTCCTGTGTATCCTCACATGTCATCCCACGGGATGCCAAATTACAGTGGTTGAGAACAAATTAGTAGTTTTTCAAATTGAAATTGGAACACACTTTTGCATAATAATCAGTCTTTGAGATAATAATATAGCACAATACATTTTTAAGCCCCTCCCCCACAATCATTTCAGTATCTCTAGACCAAAAACCTAGGTCATGCCTTAAGGGAGTTGCTAGACACTGTAGATTATATCTGCACACATTTTTTTTAAAACAAGATTTATGTTTATATCACAATTTGGGGTCATTATCTTTAAGTAATAAAATCCAAGAATTACATTTTCCCTTCTTACTCTTTATATAAGCCAGGATGAAGAGCCACAGCAAAGGGAAATAACCCTCCTGTTCTAGAGAGAGATTAAACTAGATTCTTAATATCTCTGTGTTTACTGCTAATCAATTGCTCATTAGAAGCCATCAACCCTCCTTGTCATCCTTGAATTGGATTAAATGCATTTGGCCTTTTGCCACGGAAATGTGGCAAAATTATGAACAGAAGCACTTGTTATTTTTTTCACCACACTGATTAAACTCCTTGACTACTCAGCCACACTATATATTTCTGTAGCTATAATTATGTAAACTGGCAACCTTTCCATTTCACTCACACAATTTCAAATCTTGGCAAACAGTTAGTTTCAGCCTCAAGGCTTATAATGAACATCTGAATTTCTTTGTGAACGATGTTCGTTTCAATGAATTAAAACGAATGTGCATCAAATTGTTAAGAATACAGCATATCACATTCATGTCTACTTTCTGGTGATGATGTCTAACAAAATTATAAGTGTAAACCTTATTTGAAGTTTATAGAATACTTCCTTAAATTCTTAAATTCTGAGCAGGAGTAAAGATATTATTGGGGCAATAGTATGTGTGTGTGTGTGTGTGTGTGTGTGTGTGTGTGTATATATATATATATATATATGGCAGAGACTCTTCTAAACTGCTCTGGGCCCCAGAAACAAAAGGATAATGGAATTTAATTACATTTTATAAAGATGTCTTAGGATTGTAACTTGTCTATTACAATAGCACCCGTAGCCTTAACATACATATGCTATTACATATGTGTATGTATACATATATGTGTGTGTATAGATAGATAGATAGATAGATAGATAGATAGATAGATAGATGATAGAGAGATAGATGATAGATAGAATCTAGACCTGGAAGCAGGAGATACTGGAGAGATGTGAATCACATACATACCATGTAAGAGGTAAATGAATTAAAAGTGCTGACCAAAGCTTATCTGCTTGTTCAGTGGAGATCTGAAGATAAACGATATCTTTGTCATATCAAATAAGGCTTGTTTTATGCAGGGTCAGTATCTTATCACCACTGTGTGGAGAGTAATGCAATGGAAGAGTGAGTAAAATATAAAGATTGCAGAGATTTATCTAGTGGTTTTGTGGTATGGTGTTGGCCAGGCTACAAGACTGAGACATCGTATCTAAATCAGAAGTGTATTCATGGTGGTCTGCGTGACCAGCAGAGATTTGATAGGAAGATCATTGCCACTGTGACCATTCACCGGGTATGACCTTTTAGAAGACTGTAAATATGGCAAAGCCTGTGATTGATCACAGAATTCTGAAGCCGTAATAATACCCAAGACCTACTGGGCACTTCTTGGGGATGGGATGGGGGACAGGGAGCGGGTAAAGCACGCTGCGTTGAGAAGCAGATGCTCAGAAGATAGTGTGAACCTTGAAAATCCCAGTGGGCAGTACTGGGTAGTGAAAATGAACCAGTCAGACACAAATGTCCTAAGGTGGACAAATCACAGGAATCAGGATTTCTTGTCTTGACTGAGAGATTGTTTTTGCATGCAGTGCAAATACGCTGAGGGAGGGAGCCAGAGGCAACACAAATGCTGATACAGGTAGATACCATCACAGCTGCAGCAACAGCAGCTGAAATTAAGGAAGAACACCTTATATAGGAGTTAAATAATAGGAACTTCTGTTTCTGTAGATCTTACCCCATGGTAAGGGCAAGCATGGAGCTCAAGGGAAGAGCATAAAAGAGAGTTTAACTAGGTTTCAGGTATCTACCCATCTGTCCACACAATTCTTATTGAAGAGACACTAGTGATAGAAGAATTAGTCTGGTGTGGTACATGTTTTGGTCATAAGTATTACCTACACACACACACACACACACACGCACACCCACACCCACACATACACATACACACACACACACATACACACATGCATATTTGTTCTGTGGATCTGATTCTTGAGGAGTCCTTTGCCTTTCTGGCAACCTATCCAGTAATCCCCAATAACAGGGGTTTTAATTTTAGACTTCAGCAGAGACTACATTAATTGGAACTGTTAGGCCAGCCATTACAATGACCCATTTTATACAATCTCTATCCTTGTCTCTTGATATACCTAAGGGATACCAAACACACAGAGCCCAGATGGGTTAGGGGCCCAGAGATCAAGATGTGTTTATTCCTAAAACAATTATTGTTTGCCTCCAATCTGCCAGACACTGTGGAAGTGCTGACACTGTGGTAAATAGACGAAATAAGATTTGATCCTGAGCTTTAAGGAACATCACGCTCTAAGGAGCAAAACAGATATGTCAAGAGCAAAGCAAACTGTGACTTCCATTACGAACAGATTGTTGAGGGAGAACAGAAGAGGTATTGATGAACTCTCCTTGAGGGAATCAATAAAGGTGTCCCCACGGAAGTGAGTGGATCTGATAGCCTGGGAGGAAGGATACTCCGGCAAGGAAAGACTAGTGGAAACATAATGGAATGGGAAAAGGCAGAGTCTTTTTGGGAATGACAAGAAGTTTGTTTTGGCTGGAACACAGGATCTGTTGAGCAGAGGGCTAGCAGGGAAGTTGGAAAGAGAATCTGGGCCCAGAGTTCCAAGTCAGGAAGCTTTCTCTGACAACTGTGAGGTCAGAAGGGGAAGAAGAGATGGAACAAGTTGGAGACTGGGGGCGGAGGAGTAGATGCTTGACAGTCATTTTGGTAAACAGAAATGGAAGCTGGTTAGAGAGAGTGAATGGAAGGTAGATTGCTGTTTAATTTAACGCTGTTAATAAGAAGCACTGTGTAAATCATTTACATGCTTTGAGACAAAGTTCCTTCATCATTAACATCAGGAGTTTGGTCCAGGTGATCTCTAGGATTTGTTCCAGCTACACATGTCTTGATATTAACTAAAAGCATTTCAATTTATAAAGAAATTAAAGCTCAGGGGCATTAGATGCCTGAAATCTCAAGCTTGTCCATACTGAAGCTGAAATTCAAACCTATGTCTAAACACTTAGAATCCTGAACTTACTTCGCCATGGTTTTGTTAAATCATCACATGTTATTCTTGACATTATCTTATCTTTTGTATTCACAATCTGGACTTGGTTAAGCGAATTTCTTTTTTTCAGCAAATAAAAAATGTCCTGGTTTTATCTCTATGCTATGTTGGAAAAACTAGATAATTTAGAGTTATATTAATATGTAAAATACACTGTGAAAGATATTCCAGAAAACAAGAAAATGGAAGCACTGGATAAGAAACCTGGTGACATCATTAACTCACCTCCTTCTTTCAGCTGTCACATCTAATTAGCCACTGTAAGTCACTGTAGTTGTCCTCTATTTCTCATTTTTTCCATTATTACTTCCTGCCTGAATTATCACCTGAGATTTCTAACTGGTCCCTTTTCCTCCTGTAACTTCCCTATCTATGTGGTCCAGTCAGTCACCTTCTTAGCACACAGATCTTACTAGATTCCTCCAGTCCTTCACCTCAGTCTTAGCCTGGCATTCAAAACCTTGCACAGTACAGCCTCAGTCTTTCTGTCTGCCTCCATTGTACCTTCCTGCTCCATTCTGTCCACTATTTCATGCATGTCTCATGAACATTTTGGCCTCTGAAGCTCAGCCTAAGACATTCCTTCTGCTACAAAGAATTTTTACCTACATCTACCTCTTCCTAACATTTCTTGACCCAATCTATGCCTCTCAATTCCTAATGCCACTGCTTTAGTTTAGACCACCTTGAGCCTCCTCTTGAAGATTTCTGAAATAGCCTGCTCGCCCAGGATCCAGTCCACTACTTAGACCAGAAGGCTCATTTCAGAACACACCTCTGATCATTGCTGTCTTCCTGCTAATGTTCTTTTCAATGATTGCCATTGCACTTAATTTACAGTTAAAACTTGTCAGCATGGTGGAGTAGACTGAATTGTGTCCTCTCAAAACTCCTCTATTTGGAGGTAGGGCCTATAAGGAGGAAAATGAGGTTAAAGGAGGTCATGAGGACAGGACTCTGATCAGATAGGACTAGTGTCCTTAGAAGAAGTGATACCCAAGAGTGTTCACTCTCTGTTTCTCCTTGCAGGCAGTGGAAAGGCTTAGTGAGAGGGTGGCCACTTACAAGGCAGGAAGACAGCCCTCACCAGAAATCAAATTGGCTGGAACCTTGGTGTTGGACTTTCCAGCCTCCAGAACTGTGAGAAGACATACTTCTGTTGTTAAAGCCACCCATTTTACAATATTCTGTTACAGTGGTCTGAACAGACTAATAGACATAGTGTGTAGTTTTTTTTCCATAGTTGTGCTGTTATTATCTTCTCCAAACTAATCTATTACCATTCCCCATTGAACATGATGGTTTGCTGATGTCTGCAATGCTTATCTCCTCCTTATGTATCTGGCTAGCTCTCACTCTTTCTGCAAAATTGAACTCAGATGGAGTGGCAACCTTCTAATGCACTTCCATAATACCTGACATATATATCTACTGTAAGAGTCATCATGCTGTACAGCAATGACCATTTCCCTGTCTGTTTCCAGGAATAGATTCTTAAGAAAGGGGTTACTTTTTAATCCCTCTCTGCCTATGAGGAGCATATTAAAGGTCTGAATAAATTTGTGATAATGCTTTTAGTTTACAGAGTACTAGACAGGACTGTCTTCTCTGTCTGCCATTTGTTAGCTGTTACTCTAAGAAGTTTATCTTTGTTTCTCTTCACATGAATTCTGTCAAGATAATTATACGATGGTTGCAGGTTGTTGAAATGATTAATTGTAAAATAGTTTGTGGCCATGGATAGTACATAAGAAATGCCCAATAACAGCTGGCTGAATCTAAATCCAATCTATCAATCCTTTGAGGATTAATTCAATTCTACATTTGCAATGAGACCTATATAAAGGTCCATAGGCAGAAATAACTGTTACCTTCCTTTTCCTTTCACAGACTTTGTTTATATCTCAGCATGGGAGTTATCAGAGTTTTCCTAACATTAGGGCAATTTCCACATGTATCTGTTTCCTCTCTGCCAGGGATATGCCTAGTGGGCAGGGAGCAGGTATTTCTATCTCGCTACCTAAAACTGCCTACATGAGTCTCACACATAGGAGGTACATATAGGCAGGTACTGTATAGATTTTAGATTTGCATAACATCCCTCACAGTTTATTGTAAAAATGTTAACTAGAGCTGCTTAGTCTGCTACAGTCTCCCCATTTCTGAGTTATTTATCCTTTTATTGATTAGGATTGACCTATAGACTCTGATTCCTTGACAAGGGTTCACTTTTGACTTTAAATGAGATTTCAACTTAAATATGTGACTGAATTAGTCAGTCCAGGCAGCAAGCCAATAAGAAAAAGCACATCCCTCTCCCTCTTCCAAACTTCTGGTCTTCCTCTAGTGCCCCCTGTTGTCAGAATCAAGCCAGGAGCCACATGGTAAAGGAGAAATGCCCTGTGTGGTGACCCAGCCCCAGCACTGTAAGGCAGAATGTAGAGAGTTTTGGCTGAGATAGTGATCCATCAACTGGCATCTTGATAGTTAATGAAAAGGAATTAGCTTTTTATATTGCACAATCTCTTAGTTGGTTCTATTTTAATTCAATGTTTCAATCTATGAAAGAGTCAGGGTTTTTGCTGCTTTCATGCAGGGGTGGAGGGATGTTAAACAATTTCCTATTTTGTTATCAAGCAGGTAGGCTTTTGTTTCTAAAGGGCAAATGGTCGAAAAAAAAAAAAAAAAAAACGACTGTAAGAGTTTGTCTTTGAAGAAATTATCTTAAAATAAAAGAGGACGTCCGGAACAAGGAAAGGATTCTGGAAAGCAAAGTTAAATCCTGGGGAGATTGGATTTCTACTGTTTGATGGCAGAAGTGGTGTGAATTCCAGCATTAGTGCCATTTCAGAACGAAAACAGCTTCTATGCCAGGAAATTGACTGGTGCTAACTCTCTCTAATTAGAATAGTACTGGAGTGCTGGGTACAGTCCTGACAGTGAAGTGTGTTCCTTTGATAAATGAGTTACTAGCTCTATTCTGTTGACTTCCGGATGCAACTTTCAAGGTGGCCTCAGCTAGTAAACAGAGGTAGAAAATATATCCTCATACATTCGCTTCATGCTTGAAAAACAAGCAATTTAGGAGAAGACATCTGGACCTAAATTTGAACAGGACTCAGAGCCCATCAAAACATGGATTTCACGGCTTGGCGTCTGGCTGCTAAGCAACGCACTTCTTACATTCAAAACAGAGTTGTAAAAGTAGAATCTTGGTGCCAACTCTGGGTATTTCTCATTGAAAAGGAAATAGCTCTGAAAGTCTTTCTTCGGGCCTTAAGATACCTGGTTTTCATGAGATGGAAGACCTCAAATCATCTCTTCTCCAGCCTTCTTTTTTTTTTTCATGCTCTGAAGTATTAGGCAGAGATTAACTTTGGATTGTGAAATACTCTCCAATGAATGCTGCATAAATGCCTTGAAATATTTTCTTCAGCCCCCTAATTAGTAACACTCTTTTAAATTGGGCGCATCTATTGAAAATCCACACGCATTTCAAATATTTGCTTCCTGTGAAGTTAGATGTATATACTACAGGGCCAACCACAAATGAAATTTGCTTTCCTAAAAGTATGCTTCTGCTTGGCAAGGAGACCAGAGAGGGCCCATGTGAAATATTTTCCGTGTGTAGTCTAGTTTGAAAAATGCATGTTCTTATAATACTGACAAAAATTAAGATGGGCCATTAATTTATTTGTCCCTTGCTTTTTATCTGTTTAAAATATGCTGTTAGGTTCCAGACTTTGGAAAAATAGGGACAGTTAACTATCCAAACAAAAGACAAATTCAGAAAAAGTAATCGACAAATCACTGAGAATCACTGAGTAGTTTCCTGTTTTCTGGGAAACAAATAGGAACATTATGGGGCAGGAGGTAGGAAGTAACAGACCTTCTATTAATTTTTATTTATTTTAAAATTATGAAATGTGGATTTGTATTTAAAAATGAAAGCGAACTCCTAAAATGACCCACTCCTTGGCGCAGTATGCTTACAAAAGTATTTCTTCCTCTTCCTTTAGAGAACCTCCTTCCATAAACTCTCCAAAGCCTCCTTCCTGGCATCCTCTTGTGATGTAGCAGAGCAAGGAACCCTAGATATGGAAAGTTGCTTACCAAAAAAACAAAACAAAACAAAACAAAACAAAACAAAACAAAAAACGGAGCTTGGAAACCAAACAAGAAATGGATAGTTTTACAGAACTTTACTTTTCGCTTTGCAAGGAAGGCTACAAACGAATGTTTTACCGCTTCAAAGAGCAATGTTGTGCAGAGGAATTAAAGGATGGCTTCCAGAAAATCACTTCATGAGGAAAAAAATTTTTTCCATTGTGCACAGCACTGAGCACTGCCTGGCTCTCCCTAAACTGCTGCCCTCCAGCATCTTTGTTTACATGTGGTTTACATTAATGTCCACCCTATGAACCACAAGTGTTTCTCTAGTCCAAATTTATCAACACTTTTCCTTCATACCAGGGGTGCCTTAGTAAAAATAGAAGAATTAGGTAGTGAAGCTGTGTGATTCTAAAGTCTCTTGCAATCCATCATTTAATTTCCTATCCTTGTTCTATTTGCTTCATTTCATACCATGATTTTACATAATACTTCAAAGTTTGTAATCCTTTATTCTGGAAGGGTCTCAAACACTTAAAGAATGAGCTTTGGAAGTCAGTTCTTACCAGGCATTTAAGAAGCACAACTTAAAACTGCCAATCAGAGTAGAGTTGTGACAACTGAGGCTTAGAACTATGCACAAGCCAGGCCCCAAACCAACCCAGACTTTTTGTGTAAATGTCACACTAACGTGGTGGTCAAATACTGTGTAAATAGATACTGCGTTCCTCCTAGAGCCTCCGAGCCTTAAAGATCCATTTCTTTCCTTCCCCATGACCATCTTTCTTAAAAGGGGGAAATGCTGAGAAAACATTTCTTCCTCCTGTCTTGACTCTTCGCCCAGATCTTCTGCACTGGGGCTTCGGAAACATAGTCATCCAAAACCCAAACACGCAAACGAGAGATGTGACCCTCCCTAGGCGGCGGAGTTGGCCTAGGCAGTGCTTGCGACGCACTGGTACTGGTCGACTAAGCAAAGGAGCTGTTAAGGAACCTCACAAGTTTGTCCTCTCATCTGATTGGGTCTCTATACCCTGCTGGCCCGCCCACATTCCTTCCTTCCCAGGAACTGAGATTCCAAGGTGGACACGTAAGAACTCCATTAGGAATCCAACCTGGAAAAAGAGTCCTTGAGAAAGTTTTCCCATCCTTTGCGTAACACAAGGGATTCTAGTAAAAAGGTATGGACACTTATAAAAGAAGGTCATCGGATAACAGTGACTAACGTAAATGAACCATCCAGCCCTTTCCACTGGGTTGAACAAAGTTATATTTTATTTTCACTGGAAAGAAGACCCATGATCCCAAAGGCGACTTTGGTTTCCTTTCTTTTCCCCATTTAACTGTATCATTTCCCCAAGCATCCTAGTGCCTTCTTATGCTTACGTTCCTATGCCACAGCACCTCAGACTAGATGACATACAGCATTACTGAGTCTTCATCATTACCTAAGCAGGTCTTGTCATTTCAGGCAAAAATTTCTGCGGGGGCTAACCTGAATACAGGAGCAGAGTTGAAGGCTGGGTGGATTTCCTGCAAGAAGCAGTTAAACACATCCACAGCTGCAGGAGGTTTGAGGAAGCAGCAAAGCTACCAGCAAGATTCCCTTCCACCTACCTCCTAATCCCAGCACTGGGACCCCCGCATCCCGGCTGGACCTACCTCCCGAGTAAACAGGATAGCTGCGTCGTAGTGCTCCTCATGGTCATCTCCCAGCTGGTTGTGTTGGTGCTGCCACTTGCAAAAGTTCTTGAGTGTGGTGGCCGCGTTCTTGCTCACCTCCAGGCTCTTATCCTTGTCGCCTAGCACCACCACCTTCACCACGGCCAGGCGGATGTGGTTCTCGATGCTAGCATGGCTGTACAGCCTGTTGGCGATGGAGGCCAGGGTCAGCAGGTAATGCTGCAGGCCCCGGCCATACAACCGCGCCATGGACGCGTCAGCCACCAGAAGCAGCTCCACCTGGCGGGCCCGGGAGATGGAGCGGCGCCGCCGCCGCCACCACGTCTGCGGTCCTGGGCCCCCAGCGGGCGAGACAGCGGACTGGTCCAAGAGCTGCGAGGCCAGGGCTGCGCGTCCGCCCGGGTTGCTGTGCGCCGGAGGACGCTCGTGGGGCTCCGGTGTTGACGCGGGGGTCTCGCAGCTGGCGCGAGGCTGCAGAGCCTCGAAGCTGAAGCCCTCGCGGGTGTAGACGTGCAGGATCCGTGCGGACCCATCCCCGTACACGCGCCCCGTTTCCTCCTCCGCCCAGGGTCCGCGCAGCAGCGGCTTCAGGGTGTAGCGCGCGTGCTTGACCGCGAAGAAGCCGTCGAGACCCCCACAGAGGTCAAAGACAGCCAGAGAGCGGGGACTGCCGTCCACTGTGCCCCGATAGAAGCAGTGGCTCCGGTGGCGCCAGGGCGCACTCGTCCCGCCTCCTGCGGGCACGAAGCCAGCAGTGCCCACCGAACCATCTCGCTCCAGGTCCAAGAGGAACCTCCGGCCGCCCGCGTAGACGAGGTAGCCCACCTTGCCGCCGCCGGAGTAGAGTTGGTCGATGTTCTGCACGAGCCCCTTGCTCCTGCGCCGCTGCGCCAGGGGGTGCGGGTGGCCGGGAGGCTCGGTCCGCTCCTGCACCTCCTCCCCCTGCCGCCGGCGGGGCTGGGCGGCTGCTGCAGCAGTCGGAGGCTGCCCAGCTTTATCCTGGGCAGGTGCTGCGGCGGGGCCGGCCGCGGCCAGGGGCAGGCGGAACGCGCACAGCAGCAGGGACGCCCACCCGAGCAGCATAGTGCGCTGCCCACAGGGAGGGGCTGCGCGACTGGGACTTTATGGGTATTTGTTATTTGCTATGAAGTTAACGGGGCGGGGGATGGGGACACACACACACACTTGCTTGCAGGATTGAGTCAAGTGTCGAGGGAGGGGGACCCGGCAGCAGCGCCAGCCTGTCCCGGCTGCGGTGCCAGCGTGCGAACTTTTCTTTGTTGCTTGGGAAAATGTTTGGATTCGTGCTCCAAAAAGAAGAGGAGGAAAAAAAAAAAAAAAAGATTAAAAAAAAAAAAGTCGGATAGTGGAGATTCAGCAAATACGGGAAAAGGAAAAAAAAGAAAAAGCAAAAAACCACCAAATGCGGGCAAGATCGCTGTTCCAAGAAAAGTAAGGAAAGGTACCGCGCACCGGGTTGGCAACTGGTGCGCGCAGCCTCCCGCCCCCGCGCTGCGCTGGACAAGCCGGCTGCGGAGGTTCCAAGCTCCGGGGCCCACTTCCTTTCTTATTTTGTGGGTTTCCTTGGCTCTGCTGGGACCAGGAGGAAGGGAAGAAAGAGACGGGAAAAAGCCATAAAAATTAAAACAAAAATGCAGGGGGCAGCCTGAGGCGAGCTGGTGAAGCGGCGTGTCTGTGTCCCTTCGGCTGCGGTGTCTTCCTGCCCGCCGTCATCCCCAGTCGGCCGCTGCGAGCGCCGAGAGCAGCGCGAGCGCTGTGAAGATGCGAGGAGGTGGAACAATGAATTTATAGCGGCATGCCATCCTGCAATGGCAATTTCAACAATTCGTCACTGCACGCTGCCTCTTAAAGGGAGAGCTTCCCCCACCACTCCCACCCTTCCCAGACCGCGCCTAATCAGATGGGGGAGGGCAAAAGAGGAGGGTGATCGAGGAAAGGGAGACGAAGTAGGAGGAAGGGACTGGGACCCGGCGAGGTGGAAGGAGGGACAAGGGGAAAAAAAAAGTAATGGGGCAAGAAAAACAGATTTCCTTGGCCGCTTTTAAAGCCACAGTGGCTCCGGGTCTGTCTGATATTTCACAACCAATTGGGGTTGGCTAACCTTGGCTTACCTCATCTCCTGAACGGGTGTTTTGGTGTGTGTGTTTTTAAAGTTATTGAGACGTTTCAAGTCTCTCCCTGCCTCCTTCTTTCCTGCCTTCCTCGCCCTCGGTGGGAAGTTCCTGCCGCAAGTTTTTCCTCTTTGCACACCCGTGCGCTCTGACCTCGCAGACCGTGCAACTCCATCCACCAGCCAGAGCTTTTCAGCTTCCCATGCGTCCCCTACCCACCGCGTTCCCTTCGCTTCCTCCCCTCCGTCCCGGCACCCGGTTTCCTCCCTCCCCATTCTCCAGCCTCTCAGTGCTTTGACGCTCGCCGGATTCGGGCTCCGGGTGACTAACTTCTCCCGGCCACCAGCAGAGCGGTGAGCCCAGGGCGCTTCCTGGCGCTTCGCGGAACCCCGGGGCAACAACGCCGGCCGCTTGGGAACTCCGCAGCTTTGTGTGCAAACGGCGGGCTCCCAGCTTTCTCCAGCACGCCTTTCGTCAGGGTCCACAGTCTGTCCCTTAATCCCAGCCCACTGGAACTTCCTTTGCTCTAAAAAGGCAGGACGGGAAAGAGTTAACTCTTAAAGGGAATTCCGCTCATTTTTTTTTTCCCCCGAAAGATTTAAAAATTTTGCCCTCACACTTTTATTTTTTTGCTTAAATGATAATTTAATAATAAATTCCTATATCTGTTTTTGTCTCTTCTAAAGCAACCACTTATCGCCATAGGCCTTGACCTGCCTTCATTCTCAGAAATTCCTTTTAGAAGAAAAAGAATACTTTCGGCGGAAGGAAGATTGGTGCTTGTTAGTACGCGGGTGGCATTATCACTGCTACTCATTTTCTCTGACCTCTTTGTTTCCTCTAATTATCATTCTAAGAAGGGAGAAGGAAAACCCCACGACTTATGGTTAGAAGATCTACCTTCTACTGTAGGGGTAAGAGCTCCCTCCATCCCCAAATTATTCTTCAGGCTAATTAACTAATGCACCAGTGAAAAATGAATGTGGTGTAATTTGTACATTTCCATCTTTTTCTACGTTTAACTTTGGTGATGCTGGGGATAGCAGGGCGGGTGCCTTAATGGGGCCCCAAGCTGATCACTTTCTCTGGGACGGAAAGATCAGGGTCCAGGGCTGGATAGAGGTTCTTAGAGTGGCAATAATCCTCTGGAAGGAATTTCAGAATTGCCTGGCAACAATGCCTATTTCCCTGCGCCTGGAACACCGTCTGGAGTCTTGTGAGGGGCCAATGTAACATCTTGTTTTAACTGAGAAATTAAGAAATCATTGGGGCCTTAGGTACACCCAACAGCCCCTGATGGATTCTGAAATACATCAGGACCACGGAGGAATTTACTATTGCTGAAGGCCATTGCTTTATAATTCCACAATGCCTCAGCCTCTCAGTGGCCAGTTGCCCCAGGCCAATGCTAACAGCTGGATGGGTCAGGATAGGACGTTCCAGCCATATTCTCTATCTCACCAAGGCCTTTGAGCCTTGTGTTAACCATTCTCTCTCATGGTCTTTGCTTTGCACCTACAAATAGCAAACTTTATCTTTTTAACCAGTTGCAGTGAAAAACAGTCCAATATTTGGCACTAAGCACCAGTTCTAATACAGCCTCGATTCAATAAATTTAATCATTTGGTCATTGTTCATGTCAAAGAATCATTTTGATAGACAGGCATTTTAGGCGACAGTGGTTAAAATTTGTTAATTAAAATTATTTTCATTCACAAACAGATTTGTTATTTAGGATTTCAGGAAATTCCAACAGATTATCTTTTCTTTGATGGTCTTGAACTCATAGCCTCCAGGGATTCTCCCACCTCAGCCTCCTGATTACCTGTGATTGCAGGCATGAGACACAGTGCCAGCTTGAATTTTCTTCTTAATGAAGCTTTTCTCCTCTTTCACAAGCACTGTGCTGAATCCTGAATCTGAATTTTATGCCTTTAAGTTTAATTACATAGTGACGTGTGTACTCAGTTTATGCAAATATTTAAAAATACGTGGGGAGAATAGGATAGACACAGACAAAGTTCCAAACATGAATATCAAGCACAGAATATTTACTAGAGCTACATATTCACAAGGAAATAAATACTAAATCTTATGAATGCAATGAGTAAATTCTTATATCTCAGAAAATTTCTACTTGGATTGTGTATATATATATATATATATTTAGAAAAGAACTTGGACACTTTAGAAACTTCATTTGGTAGTATTTTTAAAACATTACGCTAGTGGATTAGGATGAGCCGCTATGTTGTGGAAAAAATTACTATCTGTCACTCTAAGGAAGTGATTTGCACTGGATAAAAGTAGCTGAACTTTTTATTTTTACAGTAGAAAGAAAAAATATATTAGCAGTCATGTTTAAGTAGACTACTTGCTACTTATTCTAAGTAACAGTTTTACTTGTGCATATTTAATAAGAAATTTATACAGTATATGATCACAAATACCATTGATAGACGACTGTACATTTCCCAAAAGGAAGAAGGACTTACTACTCCAGAATGTTAGAATTTATCTTGGAGATCGGGTAGGGCAACTTCCTCCATCTAACAGTGAAAAGCTGAGACCTGGATGCCAAAATGGCTTGCCTGTGGATAAAAAGTCCAGTAGCGACTGAATGTCCTGAAACCTAAAACTCCCAGCTCCTAATTTGGGCTCATTCTACAATACCTCTTACAACATATCCAGCTTAACAAATATCTGTCAAGGTCCTACTGCAAAGTCCTTTATGAGGCTCTCTGGAGGCAAGAGAAGATGAACAAGTCATGCATAATGTTTGGAGGAAACTCACAGTTTAGAGATGGAGCCATTTGTATAATAGATGCACAGAAAACAAACTGGAAAATACAAATATAGAGGGAGAAAAAGCAAGAGAATTACTCCTGCAGGTGCTCTGAGCCCTGTATTTCCAATATAGCTCTACTCCACAGATTTGTATACTCTTGTAAGTAGTATTTTCTCAAATTTCCGTTTGCTAAAGTGTCATTTCCTACCCCTACCCCAAACTATGATTTTAATGGTAAGAGTGAGGAAATATCTGACAGTAAAATATTCCCTTCCAGCCAAACACCTGCTCCCTACCTCCCATGTAGAAGAATTACAGTCTCGACTCTGCATTTTTCTTTCCCACATCAAGATCCCTACCCTAGGCCTGCTGAATTGGAAACCCTTTTAGTATCAGCCCCCTTGGTGGTAGCAGGGTGTGTGGATTCTGTGGGTAAGATCTCCACTACTAAGCTCCACTACTGCGTGGGACCATTAATGAATGCCTTACAGACTCTGGGTGAACTTTTTCCTTTCGTGACACTCGCTTTGCAAATTCTAGTTTTTAGAGGGCTTTGCTTCAAAACCAAAGGTTACACTTTGGGAGCAATTCTAGCTTTGATAAGAACTCTTCATTTTTAGAGGGTGACACTACACTTAAATAGTCCTTGTTCACTCCTTTCCCAGCTCTTTTCCCCCCTTCCGTCCCCTCTGATATTTACAATGGCAGAACATGCATCCTGATGCACTAATGCGTGTATACCCAATCTCATATGCATTGGTACACACAACACATGTCAGCATGCATGTGTCACACACGTACTCACTCGAACTCACGTTTCCCTCTAGGCTGCACTGATGGCTTGCTAGAAATCCTAATTAGAGCTCAGATAATAGAAGAGGGGATCAAACCAATCATCCTCTGCCTTCACGAAGAACACTTTCTAGAGACCTGTATTGTAGAGATTCTTTTATCTCCCCCCTCAGGAAACCTTCCTGAATGCCTGATGAAACCGGAAACCATCTTCTCTGCTATCTGATTAGGACATATTACAAAACTATCTATTGTGATGGATAGCATATGCTTTAGAATCTGTTTTACTTAATATTATAGAAAATATATTTCTGGAAAAGCCAGACTTTCATTTTTTATACACAGTAATTTTATACTATATAGAAGTCTTCAAATGAATAATGTACATATGTATTATTTAAGACATACAGGTGTTATCTGTAAAGTAAAACCGACAAGTCATTTTTTATGCTGACCAGCTGTGAAATGTTGTTTTAGCTTTTCTCACACAATTATGCACATATTACTTGCTTTTATGAGTTACTTGAGTTCTATTTTTTCTTTATTTTCCAAAAATCATCAAAAATCAAACCTTACTAGAAACACATGGAAAAATCAGGAATTTCCAGCAGAAGTAATTTGAAACATTTGAGGTTTTCTTTCCTTTCTTTCATAATGGCAAATTTCAAGCAAAGTTTTCAAATTACTTACTGAGTAGTAGCTGTGATTGTAGTAGGAGTTGTTTCTCAGTTCTATAATTGCATGTTTTTTTACAGTTAAGGTTGTGTCTTATCATTGCCTTGCTCAAGCTCTAGAATATTACCATCTTCCTCAAAACTATTTGGTCTCTCCATATTAAATATATTCTTCTGGTAAGTAAGGTAAGAACTTGCAGTAAGTTCACACAAAGCTGATAAATACCAGTTGGTTACAGTCTCACCCCTGGCAAGTAGGGAAATGGAAACTGTAGCTTCTTGATAAATGTAATTGTCTCCTACCCATGATGTTGGGGTCATTGCAAGTTGCTTATGTGGTCAGTGGAAGAAAATATACAGTATCTTTTTTCAGACTCTGCATACACTATCACATACCTCTCTCATACACACCTTTCCTAGTCAGGGACTAACAGGTGGAAGAGTAGTTACCTGTGTTACACTCCTAGACCTGGGTTCAAGTAAATACGTTACAGTTTTTTCTCACTTTTTTATTTGACTTAGGAGATGTTGCTCTTCCTACATCTCTGCTTCTTACTGTTTTAAATCAAGTTGGAAACAGGAAGTGACAATGCACTGTCACTGGCTGAATGAAGATTTGACTCTAAGTCCCAGGAAGGAACCCTCTTCCAGGAACTCACCATCAACTCTCCCCCTTTTCTCCTTCCAGCTGACCCAACCTGGACCTGTTGGAAACTTCTGTTTCACCGCTGTGTCCCAGGGTCCCAAATGCCCCAGGGTCCCAAAAAGATTGACACCTCTGACCTTTGAAAATATGAGCACATGAGCTTGAGGCAGCAGGAAAAGAGGAAGTGGGCTTTGACTGATTTACAGTTCGGGGAACTAACTCTTGCCCATCGCTTCTAGTGTGGTTCTTTCCAAGAGCCAGACTACCACTTTTGCTCCTCTCTTTTTCTCATTTCAGGACCCTCTTCCAATCCATCTATACCCTTTCCAGTTTATGTTCGTGATAAAACAAGACTCCCCCATCCTTCAAGGAGGTGGAGCATCAGAATCTTTTCAGAATGGGGGTGGAGAGGAAAGGATTCAGTTGTGGGACCTCATTTGTGAGACTCAAGCCCTTGTTCAAAATCATCTTCCCAGATAAATCCCCACCAGATCTGCCCAGAAAGTTTATCAGACCCTCGATGGCCCATGTCATTTTGGTTCCAAATGTTGCAGGTGAATTTTGAACGGCACCTGAAAAAGTTATTCTGACTTGTGACATAGAATTCATTACCGATAGTTGGCTATAAATTACTAAATTTGTATTTATAATTAACTATATAATCTCTAGCATGTTTTTTTGCACCTCAGACTCACACTTATTTCTGATAAGCATTAATCATATAAGCAATTATTTCATTCATCTATTAGCTTAGTAGGTGTCTTCCTTTCTTTTAGAAAATTCAATTGAGGAAAATGGTGCAGATTGAATCTAAGAAAGGTAGAGGCATTAACATAGGGAAACTGGCCAGTATGACACAGAGAAAGTCTCTTACATATGTTATATAGCTAAACTCCACAGAAGTTTCAGATAATCCATAAATAACTTGAACAAATTGCTGGTATTCAGAGCATTAAACAGCAAAGTAACCTGATTAGAGTCTCTGCTAGCTTCCAGCCAACCAGTTTACCTTCCAAAAAATGCAAAACAATGTCTTGAGATTATGAGATTTTTTCCCCCTCTTTTCTATCATAAATTTCATTTTTTGCTTTTGGTTGTTGGCAGGAGTGTCTAATGGTTGGGTCCCTCCTACATGAGTAAACTTTTTGCATGCTAAGGATAATAATGTCTCAGAATTATTTTTGGCTAACGTGTCTTTCTTCTTTCCACATTCTTTTCTTTTCTTCCTCTTTTTCTTTCCGTCTTTGCCATAGAATGTATGTTCTAGGAAACCAGGGACCATGCTTGTCTTCCTCACCATGGTATCTCCAGTTTCTAGTTCAGTAACTAGCAAATTGGAGGCATGCCTGGACACATGTAAAATATGCAAAACACATATGTTAACTATTTTAAAAAATTATGTATGTGAGTGCTTACTGATATTTTTCCTGTTGCTCTTCATTACCATCCTTTTTTCTAATAATAAAAGCACACCTTTCCAAGGAAAGTCAATCCATGTGTTTGAATAAAGCTGACTGCTTTTCTTCAGATCTGGATACTGGATACCAAGCCTGACAAGTCAGACTGCCCCGTATATCTGGCCAGAGCTGATGGTTCTGGGAAGAGCTCTGCCCACTGGACATTTGCTCAAACCATTAGCTGAAAGCACTTTTTCTCTGGGATCAGACAATCTAAGGATCATGTATTAAGAAGGGAAGTCGAACTGCTGTACCAAATACCTTTAAATTCTCCGTGGTTTCACATAAAGTGTATTCTTTGCTCCTGTCACTGTCCCTTGTGGGTTGATGGCCAGCACAGTAGTGATCCATGCAGTAGGAGCTCAAGCTTCCTCCATCCTGTAGTCCTTCCCCCTAGCTGCTTCCAAGGCTGATGCAGAAAGGGAAGAAAGAGAAAGAGATAGTAGAGAAGACACACTCTCCCTTGCTTGCCTCTTCCTGGAAGTAGCATACTTCTGGTCCATTGGCAGAAATATAGTCCATATGGCAGTAATAGCCCTATGACCCCACTCAGACGTAAAGATGGGAGTGGGAAGCTGAAAAATACAAACAGTAGTGAGCCAACAAGAAGAAAGAGGGGGGAACATCTAGCCAGTCTCTGCTGATTGCCATTTTATCTCAGAGATCCCACCAAATGGGAGAAGTCTAAGAATGAAGTTGAACAGAGATGAGAAAGGGAGAAGGCAGGAGAAAGTAGAAAAGGGAGGAGAGAAAAAGGGGACGATAAATAATCAGAATCCTCAAATCCAGTAATGTTAATAATATTCTTACTTTTGTTTAAGCAAGTTTAATTAGGGATTCTGTCACCTGAAGCAGAAATAACCTGCTTAACATACTACTTTGTCCTGACCATGTTATGTCTAGCCCTTAGCTCAGTCCTTTGCATATATTAGATAATCTAAATATTTTTGGTATCAAAGAGCATAAGAATGAATACTTAATATTAACAGATTGAGCTAAAACTGTGTGTAGTTATTGGTGTGATGTTAACTAACAAGCTTATCTCTTACATTATTCCTAAAAATTGTAGTCTCAGGTAACTAATAAGTGTGCAACATTTATTCTATTATTGTAGTTCCTGTCTTTCTGTTGTCACTTACCTATGAATGTCACTTACCTGCTGGTCTATGTAAAAATTGTCAACGCCTTTTATCGGGGTGGGTATACTGAATATAAAACTTTTACATTCATAATTAGTCAAAACCAAGATTTCCACTGCAATTCTATATTCTAAGCTTGCTTAGTCTTACTAAATACCATAATTATCTGTAAAATCCTGGAATGTAAGGACATTAACCTTCCTCCAGTGTTTATTCTGAAGAAATGTTTGGCTAGCCTTCCTCATCTCAGTGCGTGACCTTGCAGTATAGAAAATCGTGGCTCTTAAACAGTGGGAGCTAACTGCCTAGATGAACATCATAACAAAATTATTCTACCAAACAACAAGGCATGGAAGGAGAATATTCACTATGTTTTAACTTTCTGTATGGTTGAGCACACCTTGCGGAAACAAGCAGCCAAAATGCCTGAGTTTATGTCCTAGCCTAGGCACTATCTGGGATCCAGGGAGGTTATTTAGATACTTTGTGTACTTTTTTCCTCATCTGCAAAAGAGTGACAGTTACAACACATGCCTCATGGGGTTTTTATGAAGGTGAGCAAGGTTAAGAATTTGAATATGTGTGAAATACCTAGTACATGGCAAATAAATAATAAATGTATTATTGTTATTTTAAATTACCCACTATAGCAGTTAAGGGTTTTAACTCTTTCATATTCACTTAAATTTTGTCTCAGAGATTACCTCTGACTTTGTTCTGATAGAAGTTTTTGGAAGAGAATCACTAAGGCTGTGAGGAATAAAGAAGTTTAAGACATTCCAGTTACTGAGGTTGGAGAAAAGTCTGATGCAAATAAGTGGAAAATCCAAAAAGGTATATAAAGATGCATGACTTCTATGTGGACTACATACAGAGAAAAATTTTAAAAAGCAGTGCATCCTTTCCATTCATGTCCTTTTGTATTTATAGTCCCTGATAGTGTTAAAGCCATTTGTGTGTTTATTTTTCTATTGCTCCTGTCACATGCCAGGCTGCCATCACACAGAGCATGAGGACTCCATCTACACATGCCTCCAGTGCCTAGCACAACATCGGACTTTACAGTTTTTTGACAAACATTGGCTTAATGATTTTCAGTTAAATCAATCTCATGTAGTCGCATAGAGTCTAGGTGAGAAGAGAGAATATATATATTACATATATATGTAATATTGGTTTAACTTAAAGAAAAAGAATTATAGCTTAAGAAAGTAACCATGACTATCTATAACTGAGTTTAATAGAAACTTTTGTGTTCTAGAGCTCCATACCTCGAAGAAAACTCAGGTAGTGATATGGTTTGACTGTGCTCCATCCACATCTTGAATTGTAATCCCCATGTGTGGAGGGAGGGACTTGGTGGGAGGTGGTTGGATCATGGTGCAGTTTCCTTCATGCTGTTCTCTTGATAGTGAGTGAGTTCTCACAAGATCTGATGGTTTAGAAGTGTGTGGCTTCCTTTGCTGTTTCTCTCTCCTGCTGCCGTGAAAGATGGGCCTTCTTGTGACTGCAAACTTGCGACTGCAAGTTTCCTTGAGGCCTCCCCAGCCATGCGGAACTGTGAGTCAGTTAAACTTCTTTCCTTCATAAAATACCCAGTCTCAGGTAATATCTTTATAGCAGTGTGAGAACGGACTAATACAGGTAGTAACAAATGGTATTGATTGCTTTTAACTTGAGGGAAAAGTCAGTGACTCTCATCTTTCCCATCACATAATGTAACATTTGACCCTTAGGATTAGTGTATTCGGTATTCACATTTTCAGTCTCTGAGTGGTTTCCTGAAGAACTTAGATGCATAGTACACAGCAATTCATAATTTGAAATGTGATCAGCCTATGCAGTTGAATGGCATTTCTTGTTCTGGGTTTTGTTGGTTTGTCTGTCTTGGTTTGAATACTCATTGCCACATAGCAAGCAGCTAAGGTAAATAGATTAAAGAAAAGCTAAAGCCACAACTCTGTTCCTTTGAAAGAGATAGTCCTCCTAAAAAGGCTAGCTATTATTGTTAGCGGTGGAAATGATGAGAACATAAATAAGTGCAAGACAGTTGTGTTTTAAGACATAAAGTAAAACAGATAGATTTAAAAAGGGAATTCAGTAATGGCTCAAATCTAACATGGGAATAATCTCAATTACACTGCCCACAGGTAGAAGAAAAGGTGGTAGATGAGATAGCACCTCCAGGCAGTTCATCCATTGCAGAATTCACTCATCAATAAATGCTTGGGAGAAGTTGTAAAATGGCCAAATGTGTTATTACACACAAAAAAACCACATCTGTGAGGTTCTGTTAAAATGAGGTTGAAGAGAGAGAGTCAAGAGTGCAAACATTTCAAGAAGCTGCCGTTGGTGAAGGCAAGTTGTAGGCAGCTAAACTAGGCATACCTGTAGTAAATGTTACTTTTTGACTTCCAGAAATATTTTATAGTTTTTGCCACGTGTGAGATCAACAAATGCATTGTTTGACTTACTGCCCCACATGTGTTCTCTTGACGGGAAGAAACTCATAGAAGAGAAATAATATGTTTAATAAAGAAAATACTGGCCTATGTTAGAAGAAAATACTTTCCCAAATATTCATCCATGAGATGGGTAAGAAAACACCAGGATTTATGGAAGCCAAGGATAAATTGACTCATCTACTTTTGTGGCAATGCAGCATATTTTGGGATTAAGACTCACTTGTTTTCCTGTTCTGCCGTTTCCCAATATTAAGGAACTTGAATAGGAACTCGCTGAATGTTTATTGACATTCCATTAAAAAGAGCATAAGACACAGCCAAAATTTTTTTCCCTTCAAAAATGTCCACAAGTACGTTGAGCTAAGGTGGTATTTTAAAACATGTGGGTTCTCAATATTTTCTTGACATATCTGTAAGAGTAGGAGAGCATATTTTCTCTTTTTTTATATGTCTATTGACCAAGGAGAAATAAACTTCCATCCTCTAGAAAGCAGTGAATCTCAAATATTTTGGGACCCTTTTATGCCTTTAAAAACTCTCAAGGCTTTTGTTTATGTAGGTTATATCTGCTAATATTTGCCGCACTAGAAATTACAACTGAAAAAATAAATATTTGTTAATAACAATACCATGACTATTATATGCTAATGGGTAACACTTTTATGGCAAATAATTATATTCTCCAAAACCAAAAAGAATTAGTGAAACAAATCGTGTTGTTTGATATATTGACAAGTTTCTTTATAGAAGACAGCTGGATTCTAATATCTTATCCTGTGTTTAATCATTTTAACATCACAGGTACTCTCCAGGAAACTCCACTGTAATATCTTTGTGTTGTTATAAGAACTTTTTTTTTTTTTTTTTTTTTTTAATCTTGGCGCTCTCCTGAAAAAGCTTCACAAATCTTGCTCTGGAAACTCGCTACTCAAAACCAGCATCTGCATGACTTAGAGCTGGTTAGAAATGCAAAATTTCAGGCTAGACCCCAGACCTACTGGATTTGCATTTTCACAAAACTTCCAGGTAATTATCTTATACATTAGTAAATAGAAGGATGCTGTTACTTTGTTTTCATCTCTTACTGATTTCTCCCCAGGGAAAAAGTGGATCAACTTTTTCCACTTTGGTGAAATGATTGGTGGAATGAAAGGGTAGACAAATGTTGGCCTACATTTCCCAGTCGAATGTAATTAATATGGCAAAAATCATTGAGCATATGTGGCCTTTTTGTGTGTCCAGGTGGATGGAGGGTGGGATGGATCCTCTGTGCTTAAAGGTTCATGTAACAGACCTGCTAAATGTCTTGCTCTTCCCATAGCAGGTCCCAAGGCTGACCAAGGAAGTCAGAAGGATAGAGAATCAAGTTAAAGCCATCCTTCAATTAAGCTTTACCGATTATATTTTGATCTGTATCCTGTTTCTAAGTTGGTTCAGAAAGGGAAAAGACTGTGATAATTTACTGTTCCCACATATCTCTAAACCTAGCAAATGTCTTCTGCACAATGCTTAGCCCAGTCAGTATGTGTACCCATTATATGTTGCTGCTGCTATTGGATGTAGAAAAATAGTCTAGAACTTAATATTGGTTCAATTATTCTTTTTCTTTTTTTCTGAGACAAGGTCTCACTCTATCACTCAGGCTGGAGCGCAGTGGCCCAATTACAGCTCACTGTAGCTTCAACCTCCTGAGCTCAAGTGATCCTCCCACCTTAGCCTCCAGAATAGCTGGGACTACAAGCAATGCCGCCACATCTGCCTATTTTTTTTTTTATCTTGTTGTAGAGATGGGGTCTCATTGTGATTATGTTGCCCCAGGCTGGTTTGGAACTCCTGGGCTCAAGTGATCTTTCTGCCTTGGACTCCCAATGTGCTGAGATTATAGGTGTGAGCCATGGTACCCAGACCAATTATTCTTTTACTTAGAAAAAAATAGACTGTGAATATTTTTACAAGATTAGATATGAACAGCTAGGATCCACAAAGCACATAAAGTTTATACTTTTACATCTAAGTTACAATTAAAAACATATAAACTTACGTTTTAAATGTATATTTATGCTTATTTACATCCCTCTACTCAAACATGCAATGAATATGGGTAACATAAAATATGAAAAGAGAAAAATAGAAAAACGCATTCTCTAAAGCCTGTCTCTTTAGATCAGAAACAGAAACTCAAAGTTATGAGGTCAGAGGCTTTCTGGACTCTGTGATAAGCAGGCAGTGGCATATAAGTGTTTGGCCCCTGCGTGCTAATAGAGGCAAAAACAACCAACCAACCAAACAAACAAAAAACAACTCTATCACAATAAATGGAGACCCGAAGTCTGTCTCATCACTTAAAGCTCAAACTTAAATCTTACCCCATCCCTGGATTGTATATAGTAGCAGGCTTAGGAAAATGGCAACTAACTGTTCCCTGCAACAATGTTTTGTAGCAGGCTATGGTCCGGGTCAGTAACAACCAAGCTCAGAAACCCTAAACTGAACCAAGAAACCTAGTAGACTAGTGAATACATCTGTGATATCCCTAGTGTCTCCTCTGGCAGGAGCACTGAAATCATGAAGTATTAGGCTGTTAGAGCTAATGACTGCTAAACGGAGATGGGTAAGTACAGAGGAAAATTAAAAAAAAAAAAAAGTCCCCATCCGAGTGCGCAAATGATATTACACAGAAGTCAAATGCTAAAATTACAGCCAACAAAATAAAAATCCAAAATATAAATATAATTTCAGTGGAGGTTGACAAAAATTTTAAGTAAAGTTTCTGAGGATGTTTCAAGAGAGAAATGAAGAAATAAGTTGGGTTAAAAAGAGTAGAATATTAGGTAAAATTAAAGTGAAACAAAAAGTAAGAGGGCCGGGCACGGTGGCTCATGCCTGTAATATCCCAGCACTTTGGGAGGCCGAGATGGGCGGATCACGAGGTCAGGAGATCGAGGCCATCCTGGCTAACACGGTGAACCTAGTCTCTACAAAAAATACAAAAAATTAGCCAGGCGTGGTGGCAGATGCCTGTAGTCCCAGCTACTTGGGAGGCTGAGGCAGGAGAATGGCGAGAACCCGGGAGGCGGAGCTTGCAGTGAGCCGAGATTGTGCCACTGCACTCCAGCCTGGGTGATAGGGCGAGACTCCGTCTCAAAAAATAAAAAAAAAATTTTAAAAAGTAAGAGGAAGTATAAAAAGAAATAAAGTTGAAATCTTGAAAGTAAAAAAGTATATTTTAAAAGCATAAAACTCTTTTAATGGATTCCATAAATGGTGCATAAAGTTGAAGGGAATTAGTGATTTGGAGGAAGGTACCTTCATCTAAAGTTCTTCATGATAGAGACACAAAAGGCCAGGTAAAAGGTGTATAGGTTAATAAAGAGGGTAACAACAGAATAAGGGATTGAAAGGAATGATAGAAAAGCAGTACACTAATAGAAAATACTTGATAATTTTCCAGAATTTATTAGATAAAAACTTCACTCTGAATGCAAAATGAATTAATAAAAAATAATCTTAATTTAGGCTCATTGTGTTGAATTTTACTAACAAGAGGGATAATTCATTTATCTTTTTTGTTTTTTTTGAGACAGGGTCTTGCTCTGTCGCCCAGGCTGGAGTGCGGTGGCGCAACCTTGGCTCACTGCAAGCTCTGCCTCCCGGGTTCACGCCATTCTCCTGCCTCAGCCTCCCGAGTAGCT